>NC_056739.1:370137987-370292987 GCF_019279795.1 Protopterus annectens | reverse complement strand
ACAGGGGCATCCCCTCCATCAACTGCCAGGTCATATGTGTTGACCAGGGCATTATAATGAATGTGTGCTCTGGTTGCCCTGGAAGCTATGACGATTCCCACATATGGCATCTGATGCAGCTGTACCAGAGATTTGCCAACAGGGACATCCCCTACGGTCACCTAGTGGGGGATGCTGGGTACACACTGGAGCCATGGCTGATGACATCCATCAGAAATGCACACACACCTGAACAACAACGCCATAATGAGGCACACGCACAGGCCAGATATATAATAGATTGTGGGTATGGAATGCTCAGGTCATGGTTCCGGTGTCTGGACACATCTGGTGGATCCTTGCAGTATTCACCAGCTACATGTACCCAAATTGTTATAGTATGTGCTATGCTACACAATATGACCCTGCAGAAACAGCTGCAGCAGGAACAGCATGGGGCAGGGTCACACAGCCCCCCACTAATGCCAAGGCCTGCACAGGCACAGAGTGACCCAGAGGAGGAAAACCTGAGTCTGCCCCAGTAGGCAGAAGGAGGTGTGCCCAGTATGCCCTGGCCTTGGAAAAGAGGCAACACAAAGCACATGTACTGACACAGAAGTGACCTAGGGAATGACACCTCTTTTTGACTTGCACATACAGTAAAAGGGATGCCAAACATGACACTACCTGTGCTCAACTATGTATAGGGAGTGTACTATGTGCATCCAACATAGGCAGCCCTCCAGCACCATCCGCAAGTCTGGCACACCCTCAAGGTAAGTCAATCAACCTACCAATTGCCAAATGGAGTAGAATGTTTCGTTACCTGTAGTTATGGTATGGATGTGAGCATGCAAGGGAATTGGGTGGCTGAGTGTTAAGGCAGCAGACAGTAGACACCCATAGTGGCACCATGACATCTGTAACACATACTGGAGTCAGCATAGTAGCCAGTACTACACAGGGTGACAAAACCCACTGCAGGAAATGTGCTGAGTGACATGTGTGTCCATATGACCCACACATACCAGTCAGGATGGTTCACATACCCAACAACAGTCTCAGCCAGCAGGACAGGTGTAGACAAACCCAAACAGAGCCTGTGCCATGGCCCCTGAATGATGGCTATGGTTAAGCCCTGCCCCAGGCCTACACAGACAGACCACAGCAGGGCAGGCAGTAGGATGTTAGTTCTGAAGGGTAGGAAGTCAGATAATAATATGTAGGGCAACCAAAGCCACAATCTGTAGTACACTGCTATGCCTCTAGTCAGCATGATAGTTAGCAATACAGAATTAAATGGAGTACCTGACATACCAGTGCAGTCATAGCAAATGTGTACAAGTGTCACGTGTGCCCCCACATCCTACATAGTAATGTAATAACAGTCAGGTGTGCCCCCACCAACCCTGTGTAGAAATGGAGAAATAGACATGTGTGCCCCCATCCTACATAGTAATGTAATAACAGTCAGGTGTGCCCCCCAATCCTGTGTAGAAATGTAGAAATAGTCAGGTATGCCTCCCATATCCTACATAGTAATGTAATAACAGTAAGGTGTGCCCCCCCAAACCTGTGTAGAAATGTATTAATAGTCATGTGTGCCCCCTATCCTACATAATAATGTAATAACAGTCAGGTATGCCCCCCCAATCCTGTATAGAAATGTAGAAATAGTCAAGTGTGCCCCCACATCCTACATAGTAATGTAATAACAGTCAGGTGTGCCCCCCAATCCTGTGTAGAAATGTAGTAATAGTCAGGTGTGCCTCCCTTCCTACATAGTAATGTAATAACAGTCAGATGTGCCCCCCCACTCCTGTATAGAAATGTAGAAACAGTCAGGTGTGGCCCCCTGCTATGCATAAATGTAGTAACAGTCAAAGCTAAATAATCGATGGATACCCTGCAGAGACAGCATGCTACCTGTTGGTGTACAACACAAAGGTCAGCACTGCAGCACAAACTACCTGGACACGATCCACACATTCAATACAGACGGCCATACTGGGCATGCTCACACACAGAGAAATGAAAGCAATGTCAGTCAACAACATACTGAAAGGTCATACTGGGCATGCTCACACACAAACACTTGAAGGCCATGTCTGCAAACACCAGTGGACCAGGCATATCTGGCAGTTGCAGTTGTTAATACAGAAACTCGTCAGGATGCACCACTCATGCCTTGCACACACAGTAGATAGGAATACAGACATATATGTCAGGACAACACACTATAATAAGCCAAAGGTAGACATACATAAATGTGTGAAAGAGGTTGATTGTGACAAGGAGCCATCCAGGCCTGTCCCACCCAGCACACAGCCAAAGGACCCCAAACACATGAGGTGCAGATGTCACTCACTGCAGGTACTAGCCACCAGTATCTGTTAGCATTACAAACTATGTGGTGCACTTGTCAGCTGTGCAACATGACTGTACAAGGAAGTAGTCATCTAGCAGCTGTATACATGTACCTGTAAAATATGACCCCCGTGTGTGCCCACATGTGGTGTGTCAACCCCTAGATGAATGGGTTATGGCCCATGCACACACACTGCCTTCCCCATAGCCCTACTATGACAAGCCTGCTGATGTCATCCAATGTGAAATACACATTTGGGAGAGTTGTAGCACAGTAATCTCCATGGTGTTTCCCATAACTGTATACTGCTGTAGTGTGATAAGCTAGTTAGGTAGGAGTTCTAACCCCAGACTTGGCAACTGTGTGTGTGAGTGTATGTCTGTCTGACTGTGTAGAGAGCAATGCTTTTTAGGGTACTCACACTCCCTACAATTCATATGCTTAACTTTGGCAAGCCTGCTGATGTCACCCACCTAGAAATGCATCTCTGGGAAGATTGTAGCCCAGTAATCTCTGTAGCATGTCCTGTAACTGCGTACTGCTGTAGGGTGATAAAGTAGTTAGACAGGTGTTTTAATCCCAGACATGGCAAGTGTGTGTGTGTGTGTGTGTGTGTGTGTGTGTGTGTGTGTGTGTGTGTGTGTGTGTGTGTGTGTGTGCGTGTGTGTGTGTGTCTGACCCTGTCTGTGTACAGAGCAATGCTTTTACTCACACTCCTTACAATTCATATACTCAACTTTGGCAAGGCTGCTGATGTCACCCACCTAGAAATACACCTTTGGGAAGGTTGTAGCCCAGTAATCTCCATAACACGTACTGGAACTGTGCACTGCTGTAGTGTGATAAAGTAGTTAAGTAGGTGTTCTAATCCCAGACATAGCAAGTGTGTGTGTGTGTGTGCGTGTGTGTGTGTGTGTGTGTGTGTGTGTGTGTGTGTGTGTGTGTGTGTGTTTGTCTTGTCTGTCTGACCCTATTGTGTAGAGTGCAATTCTTTTTAGGGTACTTACACTCCTTACAATTCATATACTCAACTTTGGCAAGGCTGCTGATGTCACCCACCTAGAAATGCACCTATGGGAAGGTCGTAGTCCAGTAATCTCCGTAGCGTGTCCTGTAACTGCGTACTGCTGTAGTGTGAGTTAGAACTGTGGTAGGATGCCTTCCTCACCTATAGCATTTCTGGATGTTTTGTGTGTGTTTCAATGTCCATGCATGGAGCAATGCATTATAGGTTAGTCGCAGTCAGTACATTTCAAATGGCCTACTTAGGCAATCCTGCTGATGTCATTCATTGTGAAATACACCTTTGGGGAAGGAGTTCTCCAGTAATCACTGTGGTGGGTCTTATAACATCTCCATGCTGTAGTGTGATATAGACCTCTGTTAGGGGTTCTATACCCACCCATGTCAGTTGTGGACGTTTTGTTTGTGTGTCACTGCCTGTGTAGGTAGCAATGCATTTTAGGCTAGTCACATGCAGTACATTTCACATGGCCTACTTTGGCAATCCTGCTGATGTCATTCATTGTGTATACACCTTTGGGGAAGGAGTTCTCCAGTAATCTCCGTGGTGTGCCCTATAACAGCTCCATGCTGTAGTGTGATATAGATCTCTGTTAGGGGTTCTACACCAACCCGTGTCAGTTGTGGATGTTTTGTGTGTGTGTGTCACTGTCTGTGTAGGGAACAATGCATTTTAGGCTAGTCACACTCACTACAATTTGAATGGCCTACTTTGGCAATCCTGCTGATGTCAACCAATGTGATATATGCCTTTGGAGAAGGGGGATTCCAGTAATCTCTGTGGCATGTATTATAACTGTGTAGTGCTGTAGTGTAATAAACTAGTTTGGTAGGGGTTCTACTCCCAGACATGACAGGTGTGTGTGTGTGTGTGTTTGCAACTCGTATCCTGTGTGGAGGTGGATGTGAGTGTGTTGCCAATGTGGAGTGGGTTTTGCATATTTCTTATATGTTGGCCCTACTATATATCACAATGTCCACCATACAGGGATAACAGATGTGAAATAGCTGAGAGGCTGGGTGCAAAGCCATACCCATACATGTGACATCAAGTCCAGGCAATCACAGTTAGCAACCCCAGTATTACCCAGAGCACACTGTCATCCCATGTCTCATACACACACACACATGCCTAGGCAACAGCCAATATGTGGGTAGTACACTGCATATTGGCCACTTATAGTAACTATAGGGTGATAGCTGTGGGCTATAGAGGGCATAGCACCCTGTCCATCTATCCAATATGCACATACATGCAGATAGTGCACCTTCCCCATGTACCTCAATGGACACCTTCAACACCTGTGGTGCCATCACATGTGACCCACAAAGGACATACCATGCCTGACAGCATACCCTGTATTGACAGATGCCACTGACACCAGGGAATGCTGTTAGCATGCTATCAATGTAGGTGCAGGGTAAACCTGCTGCCCATTACCAGGTCCTGCCACAGGTGGGCAAGACTGGCACATCTGATGATAATCTGTGTTCACAACATGGGCCAAACACCCCAGGTACAGTTCCACATGTCACTGTACATGCATGTGGGAGGTGTGCACATCCCAGACACCATCCAAGTCATTGACTATGGAGCACATACATGGCAAGTGATGCACAGCATTGGCCACACACAATAGTCACCCAGGTGACAGGATGAGGGATACAATACCCACCTGTGTGGGCAAATGCAGACACTACAGCCCTGAGCCACAATGCAGACCATTGTCATGTGGCCTGATGCCAAGGTATACCCATCACCTAGCCTTGTACAGCCGTCTGGCACAGTCGACCACCACACACCCATGCAGACATGCACCCATGCATGTCAGTACTGGCACCCTGTGTGCTTCTGTGTGTGCTGTATACTGCATATGTTCACATCCACACTCCCTACAACCCCTATGGGCATACTGAAACATGCTGTCTGATGTCAGACACCTCCCCATACCCTTTGCCCATACAACGCCCTGTATGACCTATATGGTGCATGTGATAATTGCACAGTGATGTGTTGTGGCAATCCCACTACTGATGAGTTGTAATCCTGGCCCTGCCAAGTGTGTCAATGTGTGTGCATCCCTGTGAGAGTGTGGCTGTGTTGATGCTGGCACCTGTTCATGCAGACAGGTATGTGTACGTCACCAACCGTATAGCTACCCTATCCCTGTTGCAGATGTCAGTAACCATCACATATATGTTCTGAGGGTTCTACAAGAGGTAACCCATTTGGCACATCCAATAACTGCATAGAACTGTGATAGCACTACATAGTTGTCAGGAGTTGGATACCCTGTGCTGGTAAGTGTGTGACACAAACATGCTTAGGTTTTACTCTCCCACCCCTCCCTGACTTGTCTTTGCCTCTGTCTGCCTCTCCCACTCCCTGTCTGGTGGATGTGGAGACCTACACCTGCTTTGCTTGGCAGCAGATGTGTATTTTAAGTGATGCTCATGATCAGTTGATGGCCTCAGCATGAATTGCAGCCCTCTCCTAGCTGATTGCATGTGGAACAGCTGTGGTAAAATTTCCATAGCCAATTGCATGGAAACACACTCCAATATCTAGGAACATCATGTTGGTGTTGTCCCTCTTCATTCACTGTGAGCAGTAACTAGATCTGTTGTTTGGCAAACAGCATCTCAGATGGTTTGGGAATTTACCTCTAACAACATACACTGTGGAAACAGGGCAACACACAGGAGGGGGATGTGCCTGACGTGACTACAGACTGTAAGTCCTGCTATACTACATTTGGAGGACTATTGGTTTGTCAGTGTGTGTGTGTGTGTGTGTGTGTGTGTGTGTGTGTGTGTGTGTGTGTGTGTGTGTGTGTGTGTGGATATGACTGTCCTACATGTCTCAATACATGCCATGTCCGTTCCATGTTTATGAGGAATCCCCATCTGCAGGGTCATCTGCAGACAGGGCAGTGTGTTGTGCCTTTGGTTTCATGTGTTACCCACGGACCATCTATCTGTGGACTGTAGAAGGTAGTGTGAGGATTGCAGTCTGTAGATGGTGAAAGCCATGACATTTACTGTCTTCATATCCCTTATAGGATATATGTTGCAACAAACCCTGTTACAACAGTAAATGTATGAGGTTATCACAGCAACATGTAATTATTGGTCCTGTGTATGTGCTTCCAGCCACAATTCTGTCAACCTGTGTACATATGTCATGCATGAAGTAGTGTATATGTGCTGTACACCATAATTAGTGTTATTATATCTGATAACAAGCCAGTGAGATATCAGACTGCTACACATGTTATGTACAGTAGGGGTTATATTTGATGACATAACCTGGACATTCTGCGGATGTTTGTGCAGTACTCAGGTCTGTGTACTTATGGTGAATCTCAACAGTGTGTGTATTGTTAATATGTACTTTAGTCTGTGTACAGACTGTGGTAGATATCATTGTTCTAGGTCCCATCCTATCTGATGTTACATGCTGCTCCACTGTATGGTACCGTATTGGCGTACATGTTTGTAGGCCCATACACACATGTCTCATACCACAGACAGCCATCAGACCAAACTGTGTAGAAGCCCAGTATATGTAGGGTCAGTCTATGAATGGCACATATGAGGATGGTGTTGAACAGATAGTCCATATATACTATAATATTATGCTAGCTTAACATATGTGGCTGTGGCTGTGTTCACACTGGTTGTGGTTATGCACTTTCACATAGGTGTATCTTACCCTCTGCTGTGACATGCCTGTAGAGCCTGCTATCTATGCAGGTACATGCACATTCCCTCATAGGAGATGTAGGCCAGTGTTGAGCTAGTCTGCCTGTAGCCTGCAGAGTACATTGTTACATGCCTAGCAGCTTAGTGTACTTACCCAGTGAGATGTCATGTGCTGATACTTGCCAGATGTACTGCTGCCAGGCCTCCCTTAACATTCATGTATGTCAGACAGAGCAGTGGTATGTTGCACAGATGTATATCCATACCTAGTGGGTAGTATGTGGCCATGGCACCCCTGTACCAGTGGTTATTATGTGTCAGCCAAGACAGGGGTGTGTGAATGCATAACCTATGGTAACAAATGTATTCCAGTCGTTATGTGTTATACCCATCTACATGGCTGTCTACATCCATATTGTCAGGCATGGCACACATGTTTAGCACTAAGGGGTTATGTTTATACCTCTGGACAGTACAGAGTGTATCAGAATGTCCACATATATTGGCCAATATCTCTGCTGCAGTCCACAGGGGCATTATGTGCTAGCAGCGGTACTTTACTATGATGTGCTTAGGATGTCTGTCTTAGCCAATGGCACACATGTTATAAGCAGATGTGACCTTCAACACACACCATGTCTGTGAAGACAATCCCAATGACAATAGCAATAGTCTACTAATATACCTGCTATACATACCTGATATCCCCTTGCACTATGACTGTGGGACTATAGAGGCTGTGGTAGGGCTACACTCCATGTCCAGGACATATGGTTGAAATATATCTACATATTATTATCCAGATACTCATATATATATATATATATATATATATATATATATATATATATATATATATATATATATATATATATATATATATATATATATAATTACACATGTAATACTTCCAGTTACCATTGTCATGGCAACCACCTACTCTAAACCCCTCCATCATGTGGGTGTGGTCCCTTCACATTTCCTGTGTGATGGACATCATTCCTGTGTGTGGGCATCAGTGTTACAGACAGCAGGTAGCAATACCTCTTAAAGGATAACCGGCACACTCAAGGCAGCTACATATTTGTAGGAGGTTCAGGAACTAGAGACAGAGTGTGAGTACAGTTGTGTTATGCTTTATATAGTGCAAGTGTTGCAGAGTGTGTGTGTACATACTAGTTTACCTTGGAATGCAGTCTGTCTGCATAGCTCTCAACTGTGGGCCTATCCTCTTGGTGGCCAGAGGTTTGCCTATCACGTGTTGTCTGTCCACCACACAGGTCCTGTGTCAGATATTTCACTGACAGTGCGTGTGTTGAGTGCTATCAGTACATGACTACATCCATTTCTGTTTCTAACCTCAATTCCCTGACTAAGAGTATGCTGCAGACTATTCTGTAACACCAGCAACTTGCTTAGTGTATGGCAACAGTTTTCCACATTTGTGCCTGTGTTCCAGCCTCTGTTGTCCACCTACATACCAAGCTTTGCACATATGACATGCTGTTGGGGGTTGTTCTGTAGTGGGCTGTGAGTATATCACACTGCCACTGCTGCCATCAGTCCACTGCTGTTGTATCCCCACACATGCAGTGGGGCTGGGGCCATATATATATGTGGGCATCACCTACACAATACATGTGTGCTCTTATGCACTCCAGAGGCCAGTGTATGTAACAGTGGTATATGGCCCTGTATTATTGAGTCTGGGGGGGAGCACCATAAATGACCTAGGCTGTTATAAAATGTGAGGGTATCAGGGGTGAGCTGCTTTAAGGTATCTGGATGTACAGTACCATATACTTCACCTATATTTACATTACTTACATAAATTGGGTTAATGCAAGCCTACTGCCTCCTGCCATGCAGACTGTTCTGTTTCTCAGTGTGCTTGTGATGGTGTCAGTTAAGTCTTGTTATGTAACAGTTGCAACCCATTTGGTCACATGACATCTTTACCACCTAGTGATTTTGTACAGAGTGTAGATAGAGGCTGCTGAACTATATACCTGCACTGCATACTATTGATTGTTTGGTATTTTGTGGCCCAGTCTGTCCTCACTATTGTACAGTTTGAAGGGCTTGGCCTGGACAGCAACAGTTGTGAACCTTTCCAGACTACTGTATTAGTATAACTGTTTCACAGTTGCATTACTCTGTTTATATGGATGTCAGTGTCTGAACAGCTATATGATATGGTGTACAGAACTCTAATAGTACACAATTAAAGGTTTTCCATTTGTGCAAACTTGTGTGTGGTGTTTTTTCCTATGACCTATCTGTGGGTATATGTTGCAGGCAGCAATTGTCACTTGTATGGGTGGCCCATACAGTGTCCAGTTGTTCAGGTGTTAACTGTAGGCATAGTGGCTGTTCCATATTGTGTGCACCTTATATATATATATATATATATATATATATATATGTATATATATATATATATATATATATATATATATATATATATATATATATATATATATATATATATATATATATATATATATATATATATATATATATATATACACATATATATATATATATATATATATATATATATATATATATATATATATATATATATATATTTGCATATCTGTGTCTGTGTATCTGTATCCTGGGGATGTTGATGGCTTCCACATTATACATTTCCTATGGGAGGCAGACTGTACTGTATGATATGTTACCAATACCAGTCTGACATCATACAGGTGGGATTTAGTACTGTTAACATCTTGTGCCCATGTCATGTCAGGTCCTGGTTATGGGATCTGCAGCACTTGGTAGTGTATTGCAGGGTGGACATGTTTGTCTGTGGGGGTGAGATGACTATTCATACAAGACGTATAGTGTGTGGGGCCTCTCATCCCCATTAACGGTGCATGTGGACATATGTGTTTTTGTTAATCTGCCATTGCTATCTACAGATGCATGGCCCTATATACCTATATATATATATATATATATATATATATCTAGATATATATATAATATATATATATATGTACTTACATATTTATAACTATGTCCGTATATACCTATATAGATATATATCTGTGTACACATATGTAACTTGCTGTGTATATGTAGACATACAGGTGTAGACACATATATGTGTCGATGTAGGCATTTGCATGTATATATGCATATATATATATATATATATATATATATATATATATATATATATTTTTTTTAGACACACATATATAAATATATATATATATATATATATATATATATATATATAGATATGTTGTATCTGTTTAGATATTAATATATTTAAACACACATACATCTAGATGTTGGTATACATTCTCTGTACTGTTGCATGCCTGGACTGGATGATAAGTTTCTAAAAACATCAGAATTATTTCTATCTGGCAAGGCTTACTGGTAAATAACTTTGTCAATGGTGTGCATGGTCCTGAGTATGAGCCTTGCAGAGGCTGTTTGTTTTGTTGCTGGGCAAAACACGGGTTGTTGGATACAGAGTGATTAAGGCACTTTTAAGCAGCTGTAAGTGGGTTTGCGTGGAGGTAAGCACTGCTAACTTCCGGTTACAACTTCTTACACTCATTTAGCTTCTATATTGCGTAATCAGTGTAGGCATTGCTTACTGCCATGCAAATAGGCTTAAACCCGCTTACTGCTGCTTAAAAGTGCTTACTCCCACTTACCCCCGCACTAATTTCTTTAAAAGAAAAGAAAAAGGGGTTGATAGAAAAGTGGTGAAAGAAGGGGCACAAAGAGGGAAAGACAGTAGGGAAAATAGCCAGGGATGTGCAGGATGGCTGCAGGGAAGGTCCATAGCTGCCCATTTCTTCTACACAAACAGCTGTGCATATACACTGAATTTGGAGTTAGATTTGGACAACAATAATAAGTTGTGATGCCAATTAGACCAAATTACATGTGTCCAGTGGACAGGTGTGCAAAATGGACAGCTATGTATGGGGCGAGATTTTTTTGTGGGAACAGATTGCCCTTTTTTTCAGGTGAGAGTGGGATGTTGGGAAGGGGTAGTAGGTATATTTAGGGAGGTAGGTTGGGTAGGTTAACAGACAAGACAAACAAGATGCATACAGGGGCGGTATATGACACATGTAGGGGGTAAGCATCTTGGACGGGGAGGGGTGTTTGGAAGTTGCAAACCCATGAGCCCCCAAATGGAAACAGTGGGACTGAGGTCCCCACCCATGGGCAGTCACCACTGCACCTTCATGGCCCCAAAGGTGGCTGTGCTGGGGGGGTAGGCTCACCCTGTAATTGTGCCACGCGCCCTCAAGCTGGCATAGCTGGTCTCGAATCTCCCTGTCGAGCTCCCTATGCACTAAGGCCAGGACCAGATGGTGGGTGATACGTAACTCTCCACCCCCGCTCCTGGGGGGGGGGGGCCTTGACCCATTCCCTGTGGTGGTTCCACCGGAAAGTGGTGCAGGGCCAATGGAGGAGGAGGTCTCAGGCTGGGCCCCAGACGTGCTGGTGCCCTGTGCCATGGCCAGCTGAGGTGGGACAGGTGGGTCCACTGGGACCGGCCTTCCCATATGAGCTATGGTGGTGCAGTTTTAAGAAAGCTTTCAGTTAGTCATAGTCAACAGCATTCAGGATTAGTTATAAGAGCTAGCATAGGTATTCCCATTAACCCAAGATACTAGTTTACAACAGTTGCAGATCAATCAGAACACATGCATATATGGGACAACAGTGGCCATTACAACAGCATGCAGGTTTCATTGATGGCAACAGGCCACCAATACAAGAGTATTTTAACATGGCACATGCATAGAACCAAATGTGAATATTTATAAACCAATAGGACATATGTCCCAACAATAGCTTGGAGTGTACACTTACCCATTGAGGTGTGTAATAAGGTTATTGTTGCACATATGGAGTGGGTGAGAGAGATAGGTCAAGTAACAACTAATATATCCCTGTAGTTTTCACAACTTTCATAGTCACTGCAGTGATCTGTCCCTTACATGTATTATTACACTACCCAATGTCCTTACTTTGAACAATGGTATGTTGGTAGATTAGCATATGCGTGGACTGTGTCTTACATATAGTCTACACCTCTTACCTGCTATACCTGTTGAGAAAATCATTGTTAATACTACCTGGCAACTTCTACACATACTCCCAGATTCCATGATTGTAGACAAGTATATACGTGACTTGTGTTTTACCTACAGTCTACACCTCTTTCCTATTATAGCTGTGGAGAAAATCTTTGTTAACACTACCTGACAAATACTACACATACTCCAAGATTCCATGTTGATGTTATACACATAGCTAATAATCCGTTATTGCACACACTCTGGTCAAGCCTTGATAGGATGCAGGTGTTAATGTGACATATTTTGGAATAGCTGTCATACACTTTGGGTGAGATGCTACAATGACAGGTTTGTTTCCATATACATTCTCTTTTTATATTTGGGTCTGACTATCCATTATATGTCAGTATAAGCTGCGTACATTTCTTGGATCAGCACACTAATTTGTTAGGGGAACAGGTTACCGAGCAGCAGATTTGGGCCATTTATCTGGACATGCTGGACAGATCAGAACAGTTGAGGGGTATGACTATGCCTACAGCTTACTATCTAAAGATTCTGCCACAGTCTGTACAGTTGATGGGTATGATTATGCTTACAGTGTACTATCTGAACATTCTAGCAAAGTCTGTACAGTTGTTGGGTCTAATTATGCAGACAGCTTTCTATCTGAACATTCTCGCAAAATCTGTACAGTTGTGGGGTATGATTATGCATAAAACTTACTACCACTCCCAGGATTCAAACCCCTGCTGTGTGAGGTAAAATTATTACAATTGACATCACAGTACACTGTGCTATCAGGGAATTGATATAAAGCATTCCAGTGGTTTCTGTCTAAGTCTCCCTCAGTTGTTCTATATGACTGACCTCTTGGGACTTCCAACATTGTTATACTGAAATTCCTACATATTTTAACTGTGTTCAACAGTGTGGGAACTTAATACAACAGTACTATTTATAAAATGCAACACTACAAAAACATATGAAAGCAGGATGTACACAAGCACTCTAGGGGTTATACTTTTATTCACAAGATATTGCACCTTTATTTCCACGTAACCTATATGACAGTCTATATGTCATACACGATGCGTATATATATACAGTCTTTCTGCCATATTGTCTGGTTTATACACAATACACTTCTTTTCTGGTACAACCCTTTCCAGAACTGTTATATTTATTTATGACAGTACATACAGGAATATTACTAACCTGCCTCGCGACACAGTCATTGCAGCCTAGCAGCATGGGCTTACTGTTTCGCAGCCCACTCATCTTCAGCTGTCAGAGAAATACAATGATATTTAGTCATTAACTATCCATAGTATACACAAGCTAGACAATCATTATCTACGTAGTAGAATGGGTAGTTACTCAGTGCTGGGGCATTGGCCATCTGCCTTGCTTCTTGTATACACTGGCCAAAGAGATTACCCCTCTGCTGCTTTAGGTCAGCATGGTGATGCCTGACCTGCTCACCAGTCCGGGGGATACCAGAGGCACTGGTGAGGTCACGGGCGAGACTGTCCCAGGCCTCCACTTTATACTGAGAGCCCTGGCACTGGCCCTGCAGTAGTCTCTCCTCATGGTGGTTTACCAGGAGCCATACTATGAATCTGGACTCCTGGGTGCCCCAGTGCTGCACTCTAAATTGAGTGCCTTCCCCAATGCTTGCCATTCTGCCTACAGTAGGGAGCTGCAACTAGTTATGGGAATTATTGGCACCTGTGGGGTTTAAATATGAATGATTTCCCACACTTTCCTGTGATTGGATTGTTTTGAAAAGGCTAAGCTATGGGCACACCTGCTTACCTAATGTTGGCATTGCTTAAAGGGGCATACCACTGGACAGACTGAGTTAGCCAGCCTACACATTGCTTACACCAACTAAGCTGAGCTGTGCATTGCTTAGCGTTGATTAATATTTAATTTGCATTATATTTTCCTTTGGGCATTGATTTATTATTTGTTACATGTTATAGATGTGTCTGGTATCCCTGATTCATGTGTACATACACTGTATGGGGTCCTGGGGACTTCAACACTTTATTACAATAACACCTCACATCTTGCCTTACTGCAGTACTCCAGTTCACATATTTATGTTATGAAGCAGGTTATACAACATCACACTGTACATAGATTCTTTCACATGTTCAGTTTGATTTCCTATGGTGAGGATGTGTTTATTGAAATGTCAGTCTTATTTACTGCTATGACGGCTTAGTGGTTAACTAATGCGACTGTAGTGTACAGGGTCTTGGGTTCAAGCCTTGCAGAGGCTGTTTATTTTGTTGCTGGGCAGAACATGAGTCGTTGGATGCAGAGTGGTTAAGGCACTTTAAAGCAGTTGTAAGCGGGTTTGTGTGGAGCTAAGCAGTACTTACTTCTGGTTACAGTTTCTTACACTCAGTTAGCTTCTACTTTGCTTAATCTGTGTAGGCAATGCTTACCCCTGTGCAAATGCACTTAAACACACTTACTAGTGCTTAAATATGCGTACTACTGTTTATTTGTGCTTAAACCTGCTTACTAGTGCCTTATTCATTATGACACTGACACTTCACATATACATTTCCTGCAGTACTCCATTTCATAAATATATATTTTTTCATGGGTTTTTGCAACATAAATATTGGTTATAACATGCTTTGCAATGAAAAATAGACTGTGCTGCCCACTACACTATTGCTATGCTGCTTCCTTTGCTTATATCTTCCTTGTTATCCTCTTTAGCCTTTTAAGCTGCTATAACCATAGCTAAGCAATGGGTACACCCACACACCTATGGTTAGCTGTACTTGGATTTTAAAAAATAAATAAAAAAGTTTCTTTTAATTTCTATGTACTGTTGCTGTTGTACACATGGGGGACTGTTGATGGGGATATGCAGACACCTATGAGTGAGCTCACTCATTTCTTAACACCTTCTGCTGTTCTACATTGCAGGGGCATGTTTAGTCTGAGACCTCTGCTCTCAGACATGCCCCCTGCACTCGTACATGCTCCATGTAAGCCTAGGAGCTTGGGCAGCATGCCTTGTTAATATGCCTGGTGCACTGCCACCCTGTCCTAAATGGGTGTTTCCATGCAGCACTAAGCTAGTCCTGCATGGAAGATTAGTGAATTCGGGGGTATGTCAAAACAAATGTATCAGTATAGATAGCTTGAAGAAATTTGTTAATCTCATTCCAATATGGTTTACTATTAGTACAGTCATAAAAAATATGAGACCAGTCAGCATTAGTGGACAGATAACATCTCCAACATAACTTACTATTTGAAGGGTTCATTTTTGAGAGTTTCTCAGGTGTCAAAAAGGACCTGTGTAGAAATTTCCAATGTAATATCCTCCTGAATTGTGAGTAAGAAGTTAGTTTAAGTGAAAATAAAATGTTTGTTTCATCTTCCATTGATAATGATACTTGAAACCCTTTCATTAGATATTGCCAGTAAGAATCTTTAGGACCTGTCTTATAGAAAATTAAAGTGTTTTATAGTTTTATATACATATATATATATATATATATATATATATATATATATATATATATATATATATATATATAATTAATTCTTAACTGATATTTTTATATAGAATTCCAAAAATCGAGTTTATAATTTTTGTACGGTTTTGAAGGATGAGTTATGTATTATTCTACACAGATCCTTAGTATATGCTGTGACACTCTGAAGAACCAACCAGTCATTAGGAGATAGGCCATAAGTTGACAATATACTTTGTGTGTTCAAAGCTTGTTGGTTTTCAATACATTACAACCAACAAAATAGGTTATTATTTTCCCATAAACCAAAAATCTGTTTATGTGTTTTATCAGGGAAATCCCTTGTAATAGTAAATGGTATTAAAAATCTATGCCATAGTTTTATATCTAAATTTGTGTTAATGAATTTTCTAAACACATATAAAATATTGTTTATTAGTGTTAGTTTAGTTAATTTTGTTATACTATACTGTAAGTTTAAACTTAAATAGTGCCATATCTTGTTATCTTTGTCAGTTACCGAAGCATTTTTGATAAAAAAATTAATTCATTAGTATAATGGAGTGTAACTCTTTCCAATTGGAAGAGTATCTAGGATTTATCCAATTCAGCACTATTTTAATTATAGATGCCTTTACATAAGTTTCAATCTCTGGGAATTTTACCCCCCCTTGTTCCCATTTTCTGATATGATGAGAATATGCCACTCTATTTTTTGGGGGTACCATAGGAGTTTCATCAGAGTTGAAGTGGTTTCTTTAAGGATTTTCTTTCCTGGTGGAAGTATAAGGGCTTGCGCTATATATAACATTTTAGGTAACAAAACCATTTTTATCAGTTGTAACCTATCATCAAATGTTATAAACAAATTATTCCATTTGCTTATTAATGTCTTGATTAAGTCTATGGCTTTAGCATAGTTAAGCTGTAAGGTTTCTTCTATATTCTTGCCTAGGACTATTCCTAAATAGTCTATAGTTGAAACTTTGTTTCCAATAATATGATTAACTGGAACGTGTATGTTCTTTTTTTATTCAATAATAAATATTTTGATTTAGATTTGTTGAAGGACAGTCCTGAGATTTTTTGGAAATTTGTTGTTACTATATCCACTTCACCTAACACTTCCTTAGAGTTGGGCAAGGTAATTAAGACATCATCAGCAAACATTATTATTTTAGAAATATATTGGTCATATATATTTATACCTCTTATCTTTGAGTTATTACGTATTAAAATGGTAAGTATTTATATGGCCAGAGCAAATAGGATAGGGGGTATGGGACATCCTTGTCTAGTACCGCTAGTGATTTAGATTGCTTTGGAAGTAAAGGGACCTAATTTGACATATGATAGATTGTTTTCATAGATTTTCCTTATCATTGTTATAAAGAAGGGGGGTAAAATAACTGTAAGACTTTAAATAAATAACCCCAATTTAAGGAGTCAAAGGCCTTTTGAATATCTAGACCTATTATCAATGCTTCATGGTTTCCTCTATTGAGGTAATCTATCAGAGTTAATACTCTTTTTATATTATCCTGTATATGCCTGTTATATATGAAACCAGTTTGGTCTTCATTAATTATTTTAGATATGGGTATTTTCAATCTATTGACCATAATTGACATAAATAGTTTATAATCATTATTCAGCAAAGAAATTGGTCTATGTGAGTTGCAATGATTAGGGTCCTTATTCTCTTTTAATATAGGGGAAATTAGAGAATATCTCCAAGAAGGAGGAATATTTGCTAATGCTTGAACTTCAAGAAAGGTTTTATGTAGGAGAGAGATTATAGAAGAAGGGAACAATCTATACATTTCTATAATTAAGCTATCTATTCCAGGTGCTTTATTAGACTTACTTCCTTTAATCCCATCTATAAATTCTTTTTGAGATCTAACTTAAGTTCCTAAGGAATTCGTGTTATGTTGGGAACTATATTCTCTAACGTCTCACATTCATTTGTACTTATTTTATCTTTATAATGGTCTGCATAATAATAATTAAAAGCCTCCAGAATGTCCCCTATGTCTGAGACTTTTTTCCTTTTCTCTTCATGAAAGATATTATCATTGTTATTAATTTTTATTGTATCTTAACTTGCATAGATAGGTTATGACAACGCTTAAGAGAGGTAGCATAAGAATTTCATTTCAGTTTTTCCATAGCTAAATTAATTTTATGGGATAATATTTCAATGTATTTTTATTTGCTTCTTCTATTTTCCTCTTAGTATCTGTAGCAATTAAGTTTTTATTAGATTTAAGAGATAATATTTGATTTTGGAGTTGCTGTAACTCCCATTCCTTAATTTTATTTTTGTACCAGCAAATGGGTTTACCATATAGATAGACCTTAAGAGAATCCCAAACCATAGTTGTGTTTGCTTCAGTTTTATAATTAATTTCTAAGAAAAGCTGAAGTTCAGAAGTTATCTAAGATTTAAAGTCTTTCATTTTTGTGATATATGAAGGAATCCTTAAAGTAATAACTAATCAATTGAATTCCAAGTGTATTGTTAACAACAGGGAATTATGATCTGAAAAGGGACAAGGTTGTATTGAAAAATTCAAGATTTTAGAATAAAGATCTTGTGAGATATAAATTTTATCTATTCTGGTTTGGGTACCATGTCTGTAGTCCTTATGTGAGAATAGTAAATAATTTGATCCCAAAGCATTAAAGATATCTTTTAATTTAAACATTTCTGTCCATTTTTTAACTGTTTGGCTGAGGACAATAGTCTAGGAGATTTCCTACTGGTAGTTTCTGTAATATCTGTAATACAATTGAAATCACCTCCTAGTATAATATTACCTTTAGAAGTATTTGCAATAAAGTTTAAGTGTTTCTTAGCTAGTCCAACCCCCATACCCGGGAACCAGTATAAATTAACCACAGTCCAAATTCTATTATTAAACTTAAGTATAACTAAGGTCATGAGTCCATCATTATCTACATGTTTGTAAATGATTTTGGGATTTAAGAAAGTCTTTTTCCATAGAATTGTTGCTACTCTGGTCTTATTTTTATAAGAAGATTGAGCAAGTATTGTGTATTCCTTAGGGTCCCAGATAAATGTGTCATTTATTTTAAAGTATGTCTCTTGGAGAAAAAAGCTACTTGAGCCTTGTTTAGTTTAAGATACTTTAGTAGGTTGGCTCTCTTATATGGGTTGTTTAAGCCATTAGTATTTAAGGATATCAAAGTTAAATCCATATCAGAATTCTTTAAAGATAACAAATAATAAAGAAACTTGTATTAATAGAATCCTGTATACATAATACTCTTCCTGAATAGACAATAGAATATCAATTGTTGTATTTCTATTTATCTCAATCCAAATAACTTTCCCCAAGAAAGATAAAAGTAAAACAATTGTGTCAGGCAGTTCAAAACTAGAAAAACAGTTAAATAACAACAAAATTAGAATATTTCACTCTGATATAAACTTTAAAAACACCCTATACATGGAATGAAATATATTCCTAGTCTAGCAAACAAAACTAAATCTGTTAGTCTACTTATCCCAACCATCAACCTTTGTTGGTTCGAGCCCATGAAAACAAAGTAAAAAATGGAGAATATATTATAAATTAAGAGAAAAATAGTAGTGATAAACAACTAATCAGATATTAATTTCAGTTAGGTTTTAGAGATGAGTTACATAAATTATTATTAGAAACATTAAACATTTATACAGTAATTATTCACTAAGGAAGCAAGAGACATAGTGGCATATATATAATCTGAAGTTAGTGCTTAATACACTAAGGAAACATTAGCTTTATTAACAATCTAAATGATTACCCAAAATACCTAAGCATGTCAGCTGTATTAGTTCAAATAAAAACTTCAAAATGGCAGAACAAATCAAAGAATCATTTAGCATTTGTATTTACTTGCCCTCTGAATACTTCTTATCATGACAAACTCCCACTAAATAAAAACTTTACGAGAATTGGGTGTTAGCACATAGTAAGTGTGTGTCATTCCCAAAAGATGTTAACAAATTTTTAGAAATATTCCATAAGACATATTTGTCCTTAGTCAACTCCTAAACTTTTGGAATAGCAGATATTTAAATAACTGACTAAAATCAATGATAATTAACTGTCATCAGTTAAAATGACAAAAAAGTATTAAAAAACATTATTTATATAAAACTTACTATGGATAACAGGTCTTAAAAGTGATTGACTCAAAAGACAAAATTAAGATAAAGATAGCTGTAAATATCTACCATAGTAATAGGGTAATACTGAAACTCATAACTTGTTTGTTGTGTTATCACGTCATAGATATTACTGAGCTCTTTCACTGTCATAAAGTGCTAATATACTAAAAGATGTGACTTTATAATAACTGAAAACATGGCATCTGAAATATAAATAATATCTAGGATACAATAAGGAAATCAACATATTAAATGCAAAGTAATTATAATTCAATCAAAATTATTCATACATATATTTGCCTGGATTTAGTATGGTGCATGAGTATCCTTACAGTTATTACCATTATTCATAAGTGTTTCCTGTAAATGTATAAGCCTATACTAAACACTTGCTAACTGCATAGGAAAGTTATTAATAAAGATCTATTTATAAAAAAAACTCCAGTATATTCACTAGAAATAGTGGCTATAATTAACCGTTTACAAGAAAAAATAACATTTCTGTATATATTTGATCACAAAACATAGTCACTATTATAAAAGGGAACCATTAATATGTTTGCACACAGTGTAGCTCATTGTTAGCAACGCACATCCCGGGGAAATCCAACAGTGTAGCTCATAATTCTTGTAAAAGAAGCCTACTATGCTATATTAACCAATCAGAGACTTGACATTCACAATTACGCTTGCATATACATATTAGATGTAATGCAATCTGATCTGCATGCATAGAATGCATGATGTCATGAGCTAAGTAAGAAACTTCACTTCTTAGATTTCAAACTGACAATGTGAAGTTGTTCTATCTCGCCGTTCTTCTTTACTGGTGGGTTTGGAGCTGATCCCTCGGCTCCGAATCGGCCAATTGCAAAGCTCAAGGTCTTCAAATAGCTCAAGGCCAAGTCCCTATCCCATGATGCACCTAGTTACCTCAGACCTAGTTTGCTACTGCAATATATCGGAGGTTTTGCATTAGCTCCGGCCAGTAAAACTGTTTTCTTTTTACTTATTCACTTATATTCACACGATAATGATCACAAATTCCTGCAAAAAGGATCTTCAATGGTGGTTGACCTCACTTCATGTCACAATAGGATGCCCATTTGTGCTACCCCCTCCAGCTGCCACAGTGACCATGGATGCTTCCCTGATAGGGTGGGGGGGGCATTTTCAGGGAAAGACAGCCCAAGGCACATGGACCGATCAAGAGACACATCTGCATATCAATGTCCTGGAGATGAGAGTAGTACTTTTGGAGTTGCAGTACTTTCAGGACTTTCTTCCTCTGGGTACGATTGTGATTCAGACAGATAACATGTCAGTGGTCTGGTATTTGAACAAACAAGGAGGAGTCAGGTCCTACCCCCTTTGTCGCGAGGCTTTCAGCGTATGGCAGTGGGCTGTTTCCACCCAGCCCTTTCTGTTGGCAATGCACATCCTGGGGAAATCCAATGAGATAGCAGACAAGCTGAGCAGGGCAATCTTGCTTCCCCATGAGTGGTCCCTCAAGAAAGAAATAGCGGACAGAATATTCCACAGGTGGGGCCAGCCTTGCTGCGACCTCTTTGCAGTCAAATGAACATGAACTGCAGAAGCTACTTTGCCCTGATTCCCCCTCCAGGAGAAGCCCCAAGAGACGCACTCATACACAATTGGCCTTTGGGTCTCCTTTATGCATTTCCATCAATCCTGTTGATACCCAAGGTTCTACAGAAAGCAAAAACCCTGGGACGGACCATCATTCCCAAAGCCCCTCATTGGTCTTCTCAGGTTTGGTTCTCCTTCCTTCGACTTCATCTTTTGGAGGACTCTTGGATTCTTGACCCAGTTCAGGACCTTCTGATGCACTTGTCGGGGGAACTTCATCCCTCTCAGCAGTCCCTGAAGCTGACAGCTTGGCTACTCTACTTCCCATCATAGCCAGGTTCCATAACCTCTCCAATGAGACAAAACAAATTCTCTTATCCTCTCATAAATCTTCTATTAGGAAGCAATATCTTAGCAAATGGAAAGAATTCTCTATGTGGGCCTCTAAAAACAATATTGATCCTTACCAAGCCCCTATGGCCTCCATTTTAGAGTTCTTGACTATGATTTTTAACAAAGGAGCTGCAGCAGCAACAGTTTGTGTTAAACTGGCTGCTATTTCTAATTTTCATCTTGGATTTGAAGGATTGAATATTATGTCTCACAAGTTATCCAAAGCCTTTCTCAAAGTGACCTTTCATATTAGACTACCTGTGAAATCTCCCTATTCTACTTGGAATCTAAATTTTATGCTTTCCCACAAAATTCTTCCCCCATTTGAACCAGCTTCCTCTTGTAACCTCAAATATTTGTCATGGAAAACCATTTTTTAGTAGCTATTACTTCTGCCTGCAGAGTGTCAGAGCTACAGACTTTATCCATCAAGCCTCCTTATTTGATATTCCATCCTGACAGAGTCTCTCGTAGAACAAACCCCTCATTCTTGCCCAAAGTTTGCACTGAAACCAATCAAAACCAAATTATTGATTTGCCGGTCTTCTTCCCCAACCATTCAAACAATTTAGAGTACATGCTGCACAAACTTGATGCTCACAGACAGCTCAGATTTTATTTGGATAGAACAAAAGATTTCAGAAACTCTGACCAACTTTTTGTTAATAGTTATTTGATTGTATCACCTTTGCTTATTCAGCTGCCAATATGCCTTTGTACCATAAAATTAAAACTCACTCAACCAAAGCAGGTTCTACATCATCTGCTTTTTCTTCTAGACTTCCTATTGATAACATTTGCACAGCAGCCACCTGGTCAAAACCTCATACTTTTATTACTCATTACAAAGTTGACAAGGCATCCAGGGACAGGGCTTGCTTTGGATCCACTGTCCTGAGAAATATACTCCCATGAGACACCTGAGATCGATGGTGCTTGGGACGCTACCCATCAGTAAAGAATGAACAGCGAAATAGAACGACTTCACATAAAGAAGTTATGTACCTACCATAACATTCCATGTGAGTTGTTCATCTCGCCTTCATTCTTACATCTCTCCCTCCTACCCCCTCCTGGGCTGTTAGATGACCGAGATGCTGGATCCATCCTGGTTGCTCAATCCTTCTATACCCTTTCTTGGGAGTATTATTATACGCAGCAAACAAGATCCGAGGTAACTCTAGTTGCATCATTGGATAAGGACTTGGCCTCGAGCTATTTGAAGACCTTGAGATTTGCAATTTGCTGACTCAGAGTCGACGGATCGGCTCCGAACCCATCAGTAAAGAATGAAGGCGAGATGAACAACTCACATGGAACATTATGGTAGGTACATAACTTCTTTTTTTCCTGCACAGCACAATAAACAGTACAGTTTCCTGACCTCACTTTAACTGTATCACAAAGTCTGCTTATTTACAGTAACAAATGCAAAGTTTAACTGTCAGATACTTCCAAACAGTAAAATAACATTCAATGCCAATGAGAGATAAAATAGTACTTTAACATTAAACTCTACAGGAAACATAACTTGTAACCATTTAAAAACATTGTGCCATAAAACATACAAGCATAGAACTGTCAGAAAGATCCAATTTATGTTAAAACCTGGTAAACAGCTTTTTGTTCACACAGGTACCAATATATATTCTGAAACAATCAGAAGTTATAACTATTAAAAAAAAACTGGTTAATGTATACCGAATCATAGATATGCCCTGTTATCCCATGTATCCAAAACAGTTTTTTATAAATAATCTAAGCAGTGACTATGCCTGTGTAATAACTCAGAAGGACATTTAGCAGGGCAAAGGGCTTTATATTATTTGAAATAAGCATGTCATCTTAAGGTCATAAAAGCAAAGATAGCTTACTGTTCAGTTATATCACTCAATAAACCAGTAATATTATACTAATATACTAAAAGCATAAACAGTTATTTAATTTGTATATGAACAAAGAAAAAGTATAGAAATGAAAAAGCAAAAAGAGAAAAAAAAGCAATAAGAAAAATATTGTCATGACATACCTTACTTGAAGATTTAGGAAGTATAAAACAAATTAAAGTCCAGTTGCAGTAGATGCTTTGAGAGATTTAGTGGGAACAGCAATCTTTGACTCAGTTTTTTTTTAACATCAGTCAAAGAAGATTTATCAGTAACTCTCTTCAGAGATGCAGATGCTCATTTCATATCTTCAGGTAAGGAAATAATGTTATTGTTTTTAATAAAGGCAGTGGCTTCCTCTATGGCATTAAATGATCTCATTTCATTCTGATATAGGATTTTTATTCTGGCAGGAAAGACAAGCTAAGTTTTGATGTTATTCTCCTTTAACAGTTTTATTAATGGCCACGCTTTTTTCCTCTTTTCCAAAGATCTGGTAGAATAGTCATTATCAAACCTAATTGGGTTTTGATTAAATTTTAATGGACTTTTCCTCCAGGCAGATTTTAGGACCAACTCCTTGTCCAAATAAGATAGAAACTTTATGACTATTGATCTGGGAGGAGTAGAGGAGGATATTGACACTGGCTTTCCTAAAGCTCTATGAGCCCTTTCAATACCATAGGACAGACCCTCCTTTAAATCGAAAATCTCTGGAATCCAAGTATTCAGAAAATAAATTATATCTTCTCCTTCAGCTCTCTCAGGGATGCCAAAAATCCTTATATTTGACCTTCTCTCCCTGTTTTCCATGTCATCCACTTTATTGAGAAGCCAAATGTTTTGTTTGATGAGAAAATCTTTCTGGCTTTCTTCTTCCTTCAGTCTTCCATCAAAATCATTCAGGGATGCTTCTAAGTGTGTTATTCTGGATTGATGCTGCTGTATAAGTTCCTTGAGAGAATCTGTTTGTTTCTGACAATTTTCCTTGAGGTTTTGTAAATTCTTCTTAAAATCATCCATTTTTAGTGAGAGTTCTTGTAAAGCATATGTCACAAGCTGTGTTTCTTTTTTTAAAGCCATGTCAGAATGAGAAGTCTTTGAAGTGCTCAACTCCACAAATGATATATTCTCCTTTACGTTACTAATAATATAGTTTATACTTTCATCTATCAATTCTAAATATTCTTGCTAAAATAAAATAAGTTATTTCCTGTTTTTTATATTAGTTTCATGGGGCTCTGAAAAACTGCTGCTATCAGTTGGCCATCTTGGCTCCACCCCCATGACTCACCTATTCTAATTACCATTCAGATTTATCTTAAATCATATATATATATATATATATATATATATATATATATATATATATATATATACATACATATACAGGCAAAGTTTATACTCACACTGCATATCCAAACTATGGAACTCTATCCCAAGTTCAATCAGAATTATATCTAGGCTCCATGTATTTAAGCCTTTTTTCAATAGGTTGTCACTAACTCATAGCAATGCCCACGCACCCCACCTGTATGATCTATATTAACAAATACTTGACATTCTTATTAACCTAATCTCTCATCATACTGTCGATACCTTTCAACACCTGCCATCTACTCATTCTTAGGGTGGAGTTGTATCTTTTTTATTTTTATTTCCAAGCACAGTAGACTATACTTCTAATTTTTTTGCATATACTGACTATGATATTTGATTGTCATTTATTTATTCATTTATTTTTATTTTTACATTTCTGGTGTCTTCTCAAACATTATTGCATCCTATGTATTCCACTGCCAAACTATATGTATATATGTTTTTTAATTACATTTGTACTAGTGTTTTATTTAGTATTTAACTCTCTGCAGCTTTTCTCTCCAGACCTTCACTGAAAGTGGTTATTCATTCCCCAGTCAAACTTTTTTTTTTTGTGGTAGTAGCTTTAGTTGTTAATGTGTTTGTTTAGCTTCTTGTTTGGTGTTCAGATTCTTGTGATTCAGCAACTGCCATGTCCCAGTGTCCCTTGGCTTATAAGCACATGAAGGCATTGAAGGACAAAGTGATATGTTGATATAATACTTTTCTACTAGGCCTGGAGACTTGTTACCTATGTTGCTGTTTGTCTTTTCTGCTTTTCCAAGTTAGGGGTCGCAACAGCTGAACTCCGGTCCGCTAATGATTGGCAGTAGATTTTTATGGTGTTGAGTTGCCAGCCTGATGCCCAACCTTCAGCAAGGGCACGTCCATTCACACATGTCTTTCGCTTCAGCAAGGGCACGTCCATTCACACATGTCTTTCGGAGGCCACTTGACCGCGGGGAGGACATGCAGACTCCACACAGAAGGCACTCCAGTCGAGAATTACCTATGACCTTTGCTTAACTGTACCCACAGTATATGAATTGCAGTGATATCACTGTGGCTTGTGCACATATTAGTACATGAACACCTGTACTACACATGATGTGCCTGAGCTTCCCCTGCACATTTTGTTGTGCACTTCAGCTAGAATCTGCAACTTCCACTGATGGCAACAGATAAGCACAAAAGTCACAATCCCCAGGATAGGCAAGCCAACACTTGTGTACCATTCATTCCTCCTTCCCTGCAGGCAGTTCGTCTAAAAGTTTACATCACTATTTAAATGTACACCTCTGGATAACAGTGAGTATTCCCCTCCTGTGTGCCTTGGAGTCAGTCAGTCATTTCCATTTGTTATCCTGATCTAATCTAAAACATAACAGCAAGACAAAGGCAGGCTTACAATTTTTGGTGAGTCATGTTTCTGCTATCCACTGTATAGCACTGTAACTGACTGCAACTCTTAAATAACTGCCCACAATAGACTTCAACAGTCTCTTTTACAGTCCAGGTTAACAGTCTCAACTGTCTTATTTTAAAAATAACAATCAGCTCTTTGAAAAAGTTCTTTTTCCTGTCAATCATCTGTTGAAATAATCACATAGCAACCAGAAAAATTCTGATGACATCACCTACTGATCATCTGATTCTCCAGAGACAGTTTGTACTTTAAAATCTCTCTCACAAATGTGCAATTAGAAATGTATCAAAACACTGACAGATTCTTTAAACATTTTGTATAAACAGGGAAATACTCAACATTTAAAAAAAAATATTTACATTTTTACAATTTGACGTGCTGGCATATAATACAAGTTAATCTGAGAATATACACAAATCTCCTGCCAGACATGCTAAAACAGATGACAGTGTTTTCATTCTCTTCACACTTGCATTAAACTTTCTTCTTATTATTATGAAACTTTGCCTTAGCTGTAGTAATTGGAATTCTTTGATTTGTAATTGCACAGTGCTTATTTGACTTATTCATCAATAAGATAGCTTTTATCCCAGTTCTACTACTTGCAGTACATACATAAAGACATACATGGGTTATACCTAGTGTGCCGACTGACATATCTGTTTATTGATATAGAACAGTCACACATTTTCAAGATCCTGTTTCACTGATGTTGCTCTATTATGGGGTTTGTGGCTTCATAGGTATGGGAGCCACGGGTTTATTTTGCTCATGATTTCACACATTGTTGCCAGAGGTGGCCGTTCAGATGATTGCTGAATAGTGCAATAATAGTTTGGTGATTTCCCTTTATGTCCTTTGTTGTGCAGCTCAGATGCTGTCTCTCTCTCTCTCACTGTCTCTCCCTACACACACACACACACACACACACACACACACACACACACACACACACATATATATATATATATATATAAAACAAAATCCAACAAGTTGTAAATACAAATTTCCAAATTCCACTGCATGGTGAAGATAGAAATAAGCCACAAGCAAACCAGCAACAACAAGAAAATTAAATTGCTGCTCTAATGGGAGAATATTCCACATTTTCACCAAACAAATGTTTTCTTTTCAATGCATATCTAGAGACAATATTAACAGCAACTTGGTTTAAGTTCTTAAAATCACATGATCATACTCAAGTTTAATACAGTTTGCCTAATCGGTTTGAAGCTGGTGGTTGTCAATAGTATCCAGTGGTGCATTTTTGGTTTGGTTTGGAGAAGTGTAGGTCAGAAAACAAATACTGGATCAAAGTAAAAATTATATGATCTAAATCAAAAATGTTTAAAACCTGATTGGAACATAGCCCTATGCTAATGTTAACAATTTAATGCTTCTCCTTTCAGTCAATTAAAACATGTTTTTATATATGAGTACATCCAATAGAACAAACCCAATCAATATCAATAAATTAAAAGTGGGCAGAAAAGTGAACAAGAGTTTGTCTACATAATGCACATGTCACATTTACAGTTCACGTCGTTCAAATGAAGAGAGATTCTTTGAGTGGGTAAGGCATTTGCACAATGCAGATGTCTCACATTAGGACACAGTTAAATATATCACTCAATCCAACTTTATTTATTAATTATTTCATTTGGTTAACTAATATTCCATTTTACAGATAGTCAAAGATCTTATGCCAAAGGCTTTACTAGCATTAGTTGAGGTGAAGGGCTTCATTGTTATAACAATACTCCAGTGTGCACAATGACTACATGGGTACCTATCAACCTATATAGCACCAGAAAGGTCAGTTTGTCTTGGTAACTGCACCAACTTTTTTTTAAAGAACCAAAAGCATTATTCAAATTTGTACCCCACAATAGGTAAACTGTACATGGTCAGTTACAGTATTAGTAAAAAGGCATTCTTTGCTAATACATCCTACTGTTGTTGAATATGTTGTCTGAGCTTATAACTATTGTTAACAAATATGGTAAGAAATCCCTGTAGGGTGTTTAGTACTGGCATGATCTGTAAGCACAACAGCAACACTGATAACTCCATTGCTGGGCTTAAGTTTGGTATGGTGTATAGTCCATTCCACTAAATTAACATCATAACCCTTATGGAGGAATTTTTTAGGCTATTAGTTTAATCTTGAAACTGAAAGTTATGACTACAAATTCTCCTGACATGTGCAAACTTTGAAGAAGTGGGTGATAACTGTCTGTATGTAAATATATATATAGTTCTGTGAAATGGTTTTCTATGATTAGTAATAATCCAGCAGCTTTGTTATTGAGACATGCAAATAATTAGATGCATGCAGATCATGGATTTATGTAAATCTAGTACCAAAAACATTGCACAAACTGTTTTAAACCTTCAGTGGCACCCTTCCACAATTCCCAACAATCACCCAGCTATCTTTCTTACACCAGTTTGATTAAAAAATGTTCCTGTGACTGTCAGAGACAATAATTGTCTTAACCCATGTACATGCCTTCATAAATCCAGGCAAAAGTTACTCTCAAAGAATTCCCCTGCCACTCTAGGTAAAAGTGTCTTGAATATAGAAGGCATTTCTATTCAGCACAACCTTTAACATATCTTGAAATAAATTTGGAAAAGGACTGTTTATACAAGTTAGCCAAAAATATTGTAATACCAAAATGCCTTATGTAAGAGGAATGACTATATACAACAATTAAACATCCAAACAACACATATATGAAGAATTATCAGTTTTACAACCATACACTAGCTTGAAGAAATCATTAGCACCCTTTACCCTGATGTTGATCAAAGGTAGTAAAGGTTTAAGACATAAACCTAAAATCTCAGAAAGTGTCTCAATAAGTGAGCCCTTACCTGGTACTATTTTTCACCCTTGGACAGGCATCACTGCCTTACGGATTTTGGTTAAAATCTACTATTATTGCCTGGATAGATCATCTGCAAATAACTGCTACTTTAACACTTCTGTAATAAAACCCAAACAGGCAGCACTGGATAAAAAAATGTACAACTCTTTATATGTCTGAATAACATAACTGCTAGATGCAACTGTCGCTGCTACTATTCATATATCATAGACAGTGAAACATGTTAAGCCAGGGTTGGATCCAGCCATCAATGCCATTCTCAAAGAAGACAAGGGTGCCACTCTCTTTTACAAGGGGGAGCAATTTATCTTCCCATATGGATATGAAGACAAAATTAATAAAATTTCAGAGTAGACATCTGGAGCAATGTTGTCTTTATTGGCTATTAGTTGTAATTTTATTCTGTGGCTTCCCAGTTCTCCAGAAGATGGTTTTGCTAGTAATTATGAAGGTGTGTGTTCAGTTTGTTAGTTTTCTTAGGATAACATTTCATTATACTTTATTCTGTTGCGTGGATGCTCTCCAGTTGTGTTCATTGGAGAGTAGCTTGATGTAATTTTTTGCAAAGTTACAGATTATTTATAGTATAGTCTACTCTGACAATTTATAGTTCTTAATTTGGGCTGATGGTAATTTCCTTACATAGGGTGTGGTAATGCTGGGTTCAGTTCTGAGGTGGCGATGGTATATTTTCCATGTAGATGTGCTATTAATTTTTTAGGGATTTTGCCTTGCACATTTGTGGTATGTATGGTCACATTTTCCATTGTCTGGGCTCTTTTTCTTTAATTTGTTGTGTGTGGTGCATACCTTGCTGTTATGTATAGGTTTGGGGTGTGCATTTCTTATTCACTGGCTGGTTCAGCTTAATTTTATCTATAAATAATCCTGTCTATATCTGCTCAAATTCAAATTCATCATTAATGTCTTTTAGTTGGTGATTCGCTCATCAGCACCAACATCAGTCAAGTTTTAATTCAGAATTAAGGGCTGTTTCTTCCTGGATTTAGCATTACCATCTCATTTATTTATTTATTTATTCCAGTTTGATTACCGGGGACATCCACTGGGTCAACATGGCCCATTTTCAGTGGAGGCCCGGGGAGAAAAGCTCCGAAAATACATAAAAAAACTGTTTTTATATTTTTCAGTATAGTCCTGTACCATATATTTCTGTTAATTCTCATTCACCTGAGTATATTAGGCTAGTGTCAGGCTTCCTCTCACTTAGGTTCATAGGTTCATACTAGGCTATCTGCCCTAGGGCGTTTATAAGCCTAGCCAGAGTGTGTTTGGCTTTCGCCACCCATTTTAAATTAATTTTGCTATGCCCTTTTTCGAGGTTAGTATACTGTGCCTCTGTCTAACAGTGACACTGAAGTGATACCCAGGGTAAACCTACGATCTCCCATCCACTCATCAAGATTCCTCTTGAAGAGAGTCAGTGAGGGACTCTGCCTAACCTGGACTGGGATTTTATTCCAGAGTGAAGGGAGCCTCTGGGTTATGAATCTGTCCCTCCAGCATGTCCTATTTATTTCAGTGCTGAGGTTCAAGTCTCTCGAGTGCGTAGCTCAATGGGATTTGGATTTTCTGAAGTGCGGCATGTCCATTAATTCCGGGTTGGACATGGCTTTATATGTCAGGCACAGATCACCTCTGAGCAGGTGGTATGCCACTGAGTAGAGCTGGAGTTTCTTTAATCGGGCAGCATATGGCATCTGTTTGAGCCCTATGATCCTCTTGGTGAGGTACTTTTGGGGTCTTTCCAGTTGCTTCAGGTGTCTGGTAAGGTACATCCCAAAAGGGGCATTTTACTCAATTATGGGCCTGATGAGGGATGAGTAAAGAGGCACGATTACCTCCCCTGATCTAGATGTGAATCCCTTCATGATTAGGTGGGCTATATAAAATGTATTTCTAACCACTTTGACCATGTGGTTGTCAAATGAGAGATTGCTATCACCTTGGGTCCCCAGGTCCCTAATTACTTCTTCTGTACTTAATGGATTACTACCTATGTGGTAATTTGTGGGCACTTTGTTTTTGCCAAAGGGGATGACTATACACTTTTTGGCGTTTAGCTTGAGGCCATGGCTCTGGCACCAGTTGTCTGTTTCTATGAGGCCCTTTTGGAAGATGCTTGTGTCGGCTGGAGAGCCGATTATGGCGGCCAGTTTGCAGTCATCTGTGAACTTAGTCAGCCACAGTCCTTCCGTGTTGGCCTGTACCTCCGAGCAATATATACCGAACAAGAGAGGCCTCGGGACTGAGCCTTGTGGGATGCCACTTGCAACTGGTTTGGAGTCTGACATGACTCTAGCAATTCTAACCATGTGGGTTCTGTCCTTGAGCCAGTTTACAACCCATCTAGTGACATAGGGGTTTATATTTAAGCTGGTGAGCTTATCTATAATGCCCGAGTGGGGTATTGTATTGAAGGCTTTTGCGCGGTCCAGGTAGGCTGTATGGACCACTTTCCCTCGTTAATGGCCTTGGTGACTGTTTCAAAGAAATCAACCAGGTTTAAGAGGCAGGATCTGCCCTTAACAAAGCCGAACTGGGTAGGCTCCAGTGTCTGTAGGTCCCCACTATCTTTATTTATGAGGTCCATGATGATCCTTTCCATAGCTTTGCAGACCAAGCTAGTCAGGCTTATGGAGTGATAGTTTCCAGGATCTGTTGAGGCACCATCTTTGTGGAGAGGGACCACTGTTGCTGTATGCGACTCTTTGGGTACATATCCTGTAGTAAGGCTGAGATTGAACGGTAGTTTTATGTTTGGGTTTAGCTCTTCTTGGAGTTCATGTAGGACACAGCCCGGGTCACCGTCTGGTCCCATTGATGCTGTGTTTCTTGCTTTGGAGATGGCAGCTCTTACCTGAGCATCTGAGATGTCAGGGGGGCAGCACTCTGCTGGGATAAATATTTGCCCTTTTGGTGGGGGGGGGATGTTTGCGCTGAACCTGTCAGCTAGGATGTTGGCAATGTCTGTGGGTTCGGTGTATTTTTTGTCATTTTGTACTAATTCTGAGCATATCTGGGAATTCCCACCCAGGTAAATAACATAACTAAAGAAAGCCTTGTGATTATCCTTAGTGTCCTGTGCAATTTTTCTCTTGAAGCTGGCCTTAGATGATTTTATGAGTGTCCATAGTTTTTTGCTACTACTGATCAGAGACGCCTTCCCTTTTTGGGATTTTGCTCTATCATGTAGTAGCTTCCTCCTTCTATTGTATAGTTTGTTTATGGCTGGGGTCCACCAGACAGGATGTCTGCCTTTGGAGGATTGGGTCTTGGTTTTATTTGGGATTGCATGATCCATGCATTCCTGAAGGTGTTCATAGAATGCGTTTATAAAGGATTCCGTGGTCTGGGCCGTATTTTTCACAGGCCCGGGGGCTTTGAAGGATTCCACCTCAGTTTTGAGGAGTGTGAAATTTGCTTTAGAGAAGTTTTTCACTGTGGTTTTCAGGGCAGGGGGTGGAGTCGGGATGTGAATATCCAGTGAGATTAGTTTATGGTCTGATCTTACCAGTGAGGGATACACTTCTGGTCTGGAGCATAGAGTCCCCATGTTGGTGATGATCAGGTCCAGTATGTTTTCCTCTTTTGTGGGAGTGGTAACAAGTTGTTCCATAGCATTTGAGTTTATAAATTCTAGGAACCTTTGGGCTAGGGTGTTGGAGCTAGAGTAATGCTCCCAATCTATGTTTGGTTAGTTGAAGTCGCCCAATATAATGGTGTTTGGAGAGACCTTCATATTTTCCAGTGTTCTCAGGAAGGCCGAGTGGGGTTCCTGGGTTTGGGAGGGTGGTCTGTAGCAGGCTATAAACTGGAAGGCAGTTTTACCCACTGTTAGTTGCACATGGATAGTCTCTGATGCTTCGTGCTGTGCCACCAACCTGGAAGTGTGGGTATCTTTGACAAATATTGATACTCCCCCTCCTTTTGTGGTACGGTCCAAGTTTTGTGGCTGAAAAGCATGGTATGAGGTATAACCTGGTAGTGCTGGGGTGCTCTCGGGAGCCTTGAACCAGGTTTCTGTTACTGCACAGATATCGATGTTCTCCATGCTAAGGAGAGTTTTGAGTGCGTGCATCTTGAGGTTTAGACTTCTGGCAATGAGTAGTATTACTCTTAGTTTCTTATCCCTTGTGATACCTATGGAGGTGGGTTTGTCTTTTGAGCCTTGCCTAAAAAAGGCACTATGGGGGTAGCAAGAGCCTTTGCCAATATCCGATAGCCCAGGGGTGACAGGTGCAAGCCATCCCTAGTGAAGCATCATGGCTTGTCGAGCATGTCATCCCAGGCTGACAGGCATTGGATCCCCTTTGAATGACACCAATACTTAAGCCAATTGTTGAAATTGATCATCTTGTCTTCATATTGTGGCATCATTCTTGGTCAGGGTAAGATGCTACTCAAGGTCACGGTCATACCGGCCTGGGCTACATGCTCAGGGAGCTCCTCTATGTCTCTTTTCATGTAGTCCAGGGAGGTACATCTCATGTCATTCAGACCAGCATGGACAATGACTGAGTCATATTTGTACTTGCCTTGGAGTGACCTGAGTGCTTGTGTTATGTGGCGGTTCCTAGCGCCCGACAGGCAGCTTACCGTGACCTTCTCCTTGTTTAGCCTGGTGAGCGGGACGTCTGTGTGCCTGATGATAGAGTCACCTATTACAAGTGTATCAGGTGTGTTGTTTAGCCTTAAGGGCTGTGACTGTTCAGCACACTGGCTTTGTGAGCTATGTGTTGCACGTGTTTTGTTTTGGGGTAGCGGTTGCTTGGGTGTCTGCTTTGGAGGTCTCTGCCGCTTAGGCAGATTTTTATTTAGAGCCTCTGAGTATGTTTTTGTGTGTTTATGTGTTTGGTTTGCTGTCGTGGTAGGTCTATGTGAGACTGGAATTGTAGTGAGTGTGGTTTCCTTCTCCTCCTGACTGGTTTTGCCAGTACTGAGTTGAGAAAGCTTAGCCTCCAGTATGGCTATATGGTTGCATCGCTCACATGTGTTGGAATTTGTTGGGAGGAGGAGAGGGTTGTCTGTGTACATGAGGCAGTTGTAACATTGCCTCAAGATTCCCAGATTCACCAGCTGGACCGGAGAGGAGATTGACAACTGACCTTTGGACATGCTAGAATAGTATTGGGAATTCCTTTATAACTGAAAAAAGGGCCAATGGGGCACAAGGTACTTAAGGGGAGTTTGTGGGGGTGCAGTGCTTTTAATATTTTAGTGCTGACTTATATAATTGCTTTAGTGAGCAAGTGCCAGGTAACTTAAATGCAATGTGTTACAGGTAACTTAAATGCAAAAACGACAAACAGTAACTTGTGTGACACTTGGCAGGCTCCGTCCTTTTTTAGGTGAGTTGCTTCGCAGCCAGTTTTCTCCATGAATGTCAAATAGTTTCTCACCTGACCAAGTTAGTCAGGCCTTTCCTCTCCAGTGGTAGAGCTGAAGATTTCAGTCATTCCTTAGCAGGCTGGAACTTATATATTATTGGCACATCTCTCCCTAATTGCATTGTTGTATTTAAATATTTTTCCTTATATAGGGTATAGAATACATGCACATCATACACCTTAAATTTCAGTCACCATATATTTATGCATATTTCATTTTTGGACTTTATTTTCAGTAATGCGCAAATTAATGCAAATGTATTAAACAACCTTCAAAGATTAAAGGAACAATATTTAAACGTGTCTTTTATTTGGTATTGGCACAATTTTGCTTTTGCCTCCATCAATCCTGTGTTTTTTTTGGTAAATGTTTTACAGGTTGGAGCATGCTCAGGTATCAGCTATAGTATGGCAAGAAAAAATGAGGGGATGCTTAAAGGCACTATCATTCAGTTATTTAATAATGTACTTAAAGATACCTTTCAACTGGCCTGAGTTTCGATGATGTCCTTTATTTAAAAAAAAAAGCTAGCTGTGTCCCTCTTAAATCCTCCTAAAATAGTCACTATGTGATGAAAAAGTTCTGGATTTCACTGAATAATTGACAAAACTAATTAGAGTTAAGACTGTGATTTACTTCAGAAAATGCATGTTCTTCTCCTCCTTGCATTCTATCAATATCTCAGGTTAATAGCATAATATTTTAAAGTGTCCCTGATTATTTCTGTATTTGTCCCTCATATATTATTGACATTTTATGAGGGATGGGCTATAAATGTTTGCAAAATATAGCATTCTCTGCCATAAACCATAATTTTATAGTGTACAAGTATATCAATGTTCTCCGATTAATGTAATGGTATTATTATGGCCATTATGTTCAAAGGGTTTTTCATTGCCTGTCACTTACCTTTAATTTTACTAGCACTATTTTATTCAGTTTGGTATCTGGTTGTATATTATAGTATTTGTATATTTATTAGTTGTCAGTAATATACAGATATAGCATCCAAGCAATTTGTCATATGGGTTTTGTCTTTTCGAATCACTAGTTGGAGGTTACTGTGTTTCCTTCAGCTCAGTATTTAGCTTTATACCCTTGTATTTTCTTAATTTGCTTATTGGATAACTGTACATTAATGTATACTTTTTTTTCTTTTCCTCATCTGCAGAGCATGTTGTGGAAGAATTTCAGGTCAAGATGGGAGTTTATTGCATCTCAGGCCAGAATGCTCTTTGAAGATTTTGCTGGACACAGACAACAACAAAAGGAAAAACATATGCCAGTGTAGGGTAAAAGAGCAAGACTGAAGGACATGCAGACAGATTCTTTAGAAACAGGCCAATCAACAAAGAGGCCCAGATGCAGATGTCATCATAAGGGTAAATGAAAGCTGGTTCAGAGGGAATCACCTGACCTCTGTAATCTCCGAACATCCAGTTTTGCAACCAAATAATGATACCCAGACTCCAGATGATGGGGACTATACTGTGTAAGGGCAGATATCTGAGGAATACATAAGGAGATTTTTGGATTCACATTGGAAGACATAGAAAGAGTTTTGGATTCAGAGTGGAAGACATCAGAGGAATACATAGAGAGATTTTTGGATTCACAGTGGAAGACATCTGAGGAATACATAGGGAGGTTTTTGGATTCACAGTGGAAATCAGGTCTCAGCTGTTTGATTTGCTTATTAAGAAGGGTTTGAGTACACTTCAAGATGTAGTTCCAATTAGAGGAGTGTGGGACATGCCACTGTTGTGTGACTCTTCTAATCCATCAGCTAGACGGTGGCTTTTTTCTAGTCAATAGTGAAATAATCAGCATGTTTCAGGGTTCAGACAAGATCCATCTTTGAGAAAGCCCTTTGATTTGGGCATCATAATCCAAATCCATACAGGTATTAAAGACAAGATACTTAAGAATGATGGGATATTTTTGAGCTATTTGTCAGTGAAGTATCCCCTTTATTCAGATGGGGCAGTAGCCGATGCTTTATTGTCTGCCTTGACAGCTCTTAATATGAAGTAACTGAGTAAAGGCAAAATCTACAGATGGGATAACTAGGTCACTGACTTTGCTCATTTGCTCATTTCAAAGAAGTTATATTAGAGAAGGAAAGGACCCACACGCTTTGCAGTTACCGTCTTAACATCCTGGAAGCTCAACAGAATAGAGGAGGCCTTGCATGGCTTTGGTACAATGAGAAGTTTACAAAGGTGAAGGCAGTAGACTGAACACCGAAACTGGGAAGTCTGACATGTCGGTGCAGGTCATGACCACAAAACTGAATGTCTCTGCTCATGCAGGCTCAGATGACACCAAAGCTATAGTCAAGTCTTGCTGGGCTTTCAACAGTGTCACATGTGCTTGGCCTTCCTGCTGTTATGCTTACCTTTGTTTTCAAGTATTCTGGTCTGCAAAGATCACTAAATACCTTTGATTGACTGGCTCAGAATAACTGCATGGGTGATCTTGAATTTTTGGGTTGCTACCACTAAGAAATTTTATGGAGTGGCCTTTTTTTTCTTTCCTTGAATTCTGTAGAAATCTGCTGCAAGCAGAGAGGAGTTGATCTCCATTGTTAATTGGTTAATGCCTAGTTTCAATCTGTATTTTAAAGGAGGATGCAAAAATGCTTCGTATTCATCTCTCTCTGCTGCCAGGTTTTGGGCAAAGATGTCAAAGACCCCAAATTTTATCAAGTCTTGGAGTACTTCCAAGGTGATTATTGGCTGGGAGAAGGTCATGCACCGGGGATGTTGGGCATCCAATTGAAAGGCTGTTGTGCAGCATTTAAAGGTAGATTGTATCCTGCTGTCTTATATTGTGTGGAATGCACTTTTGTGCTGGCTTTAATGGAAGCATTTTATATCAATATACTCCTTTTACTGCTGGTACGGTGGAAGTGTGTGGACAACATTGTTATCGGATTATGTAGGTCCAAAGCTAACTAAAAGGGAAAGGACCACCAAATAACATTGGACTTGGCATCCTATGAAGTCATTTAGTTAGCTTTATGGGCAGCAATCCTTAGCAGATTAGATGCCAAGGTTTCTGCTGGGGATTTGGTTTTCAAGCTTCCTTGTGGCAATGTGATTACCATCAGGCATTTGAACAGTTTAGTGCATATAGCTTTGACAATTGTTGGTCTGCCCACTATAGGTGTATCTACCCATTCTTATTGTACTGGCAGGGAGTCTTACCTGGCCATCAGAGGCAGTCTGTAGAGGTCATTAAGACAATGGGGTGGTGGTCATCATCCTCTTTTCATTAGTATCTCTCTTTTAACATCCTTTAGATGTGTTTCTTGCTGGTTGTATTTACATTGTGATGTTTTGTCCCTCCTTCATTATATTAGCATCTAGGAGGGCATCTGTAAGAATTAGTGGACCAGCTCTGGGCTTGGATCCAGCTATTGTAGAGGTACTTTTGAAAATTTACTTTGGCTGACATTGTGAGCAGCCCTTGCTGATTGTTGACAGTATTCTTTAACAAAATGCTCTGCCGCAACTTCTTTTTTTTCATATTAGTGGAAATGACACAGGTTTCCGACCAAAGTAAAGGTTGCTAGCTACCCTTTTTAGAGTACTTATAGTTGTTCAATGGTCACTTCCAAAAACAGTTCTTGTTTGGTCTGTTATTATATCCAGACTCTGATGGAACAGCATGTTTATTCCTGCAGCTGCTGAGACAACTTATGAATTTATTAATCACAGAGGCAGCGATTTTGGCACATTACGCAGCTTAACTGGGCTGAAGGTAAAAAGATAAGTGGTTACTCCGGCATTGCAATAAGTTGGATGGTTATAATAACGCTGGTCAGTTCAATGTTATCAGTTAAATAAAATGGTTGCAAAGGCAGTATTAATGGCATCTTTTTGTAAGTGGGTTGGGGACAATTGCATACTGTGGTTTTATGTCATTTCTTTCCTTGTTCTTTGTAATTCATTAGAACCTCTTCAAGTGCAGCTTTTGTTACGTGCATTTTTTTCTGAAGCATATCTTAGCTTTTTAACTCTTCATACAGCATATATATTTTTTAATTTTCACCTTTATATAATACTGTGTATTTCATTGATTTTTCCACTCATTGTATAACAGAACAATTTTGCCCAGTTTAAACACTGTAAACCTGAACAATTCCCATTCCTACTTACTATTCACAACTCATCTTAAAAATGATCTTGTTTCAAATAAGGACTAAATAAATATTTCTGAGAAAAACACTCTGTTAATCAGCTGTTGTGGTTTTGTACATTCCCTTCAGAGCTGGGCTTTAGTTTGCCATCAATTGCCTTTTGCTGAGTAACATTTTGTCTCATAAGATTTAGTATTTGTATATTATAATACTTGCATTTAGCTTGCACTATTGCTAGTAGTCTGCAAATATTATAGGCCTGTGCTGTACCTTTTTAAAACTTCTTTCATCTAAACATAACTTCAGAGCCCAGCCTGATATCTATCTCCAGGAGAGCAAAATTCCTCAGTACCTTAATGTCCAGCTGTGTTAAATTCTCAAACATTGGATAGTATTTCACTTAAACTTGTACTTTTTTCAACTCTTCCATAGCAGATATTTATCCTTTCAGCTACTCCTCTATTTTAGCACACATGAGCTGTTAATCTCTAAATATTCCCTTACTTAGATATCTTGCAGTTGACTGGAAAGCTTTCTATGTATAAGAAGCTAACACAGGAATCCATCAGTGGACGGTAGATGGTGATAGCATTGTCTAGACTAGTGAAGGCAGTCTGTGGTGCAGATACCTTATTTTATGTGGTGGTGGTGGTGGTGGTAGTGGGGTGGGGGGGAGGCATACAGTGGTGCATCTGTCTTTTACTTAATGAAACATTACTACAACAGGATTACATTGGGATCAGTCTATAAAATTTTGTAAATCTCCTTACCAAGCAAGACATTACCTGCTCTGTACAGTTTATCAGAGCACCCCATAAGGTGGGACTGTACCTGAGGCAGGACAGTGGTGCCACAGACAAAACCCAGCTGCTTCTTCACTGACTCCAATAAGGAGAGTTGAATGCAGGTCATCCTATATCTGTGAACTTACGCATCTATAAACTAGTTGTCTGATTAAATTACTTTTGGTAGTGATGACTCAAAAACGTTTTTTGTATTTATCACTGAAGTCATTTTCATGACATGTAAAACAGTGCATGTGGAATGTGATGCCAGCCTCTTTCATTTGTTCTCTATTTTTATTAAGCTGGAAATTAAGAAATACTATAAAAATTGATAGCATAACATCAGGCACATATTTATATGAATGGCTCTTTTAAGACAGATGATCTTAGAAGTGAAGGCTACACTGAAACAAAACCTTTCCTTAGCATTAATATTACTGCTTTCTATTGTAGAGGTTGGTTGTCACCTTGCATCAGGTGATGCTTTAACCCATGCATGCTGATTGTGATTAATCTGATTAACAAGATAATTATCTATCTTGAAGTACAACTAATTAAAAAATTAACATAATTAATACCTCACAGTACTGCACAACAACAGCAGTGTTTTATTCTCGTAAGTAACCATCATCAGTTGAGCAATCTCATTAGCTGATTTTGTCCCTCTATATCAGTTTGCACAAGTGTGTATGTCTTTTTGTATCTCTTTTGATATCAAGACCACTTGCCAAAGACTCATGCAGTCAGTCATACTTGTAGCCACTAAACATCATTTTTCTTGATGTCATTGTCATTAGACTAATGGAAAGTGCTTACATTTGTTTCAAGTATCAATGCTTAGTAAAGGCACTTATGCCATGAGTGCAGCCTTTGGCCTATACTCTTGTCTTTTGGTGACTTTGTTTTATACTGAAATGTATTTCACTGAAATATTTTGCCAATTGAATTTTGTTGAAGAACTCTCATTCAATAAATTTGAAATGATAAGAGGAATAAATCTAGTTACAATGTGTTTTACAGAAGAAAGATTTTCATCTTCATACACTATATGGAAAAAGGTATAATAATCTGTTCACTGTTCACAGAATGTCAATAAGGTTATATATGCACTGTTCTACTTACACACACACACACACACACACACACACACACACACATACACGCACATGGCCGTATATGCTATGTGAAAATATCACAAAGATTTTTATGTGTTCTGATGGCAGGTCACTTGTTGTTCATAGGTTCATAGGTACGTACTAGGCTATCTGTCCAAGGGCATTTATAAGCCTAGCCAGAGTGTGCTGGCTTTCGCCACCCCCTTAGATTAGTTCCCTGTGCCTCTAACCAGCAGAGCCATTAGTTCCCTGTGCCTCTGTCCAGCAGAGCCACTGCAGTGATCCTCAGGGTAAATTTTCTGTTTCCCATCCACCCGTCAAGGTTTCTCTTGAAGAGTGCTAGTGAGGGTCTTTGCCTGATGTATATTGGAATCTTGTTCCAAAGCATGGGGAGTCTCTGGGTCAGGAATCTATTCCTCCAGCACGTCCTATTTTTCATTCTGGTAAGGTTTATATCCCTAGAGCATGTGGCTCTCAGGGATTTGTTTTTTTTTTTTTTAGGTGGAGCATATCCATCAATTCTCGGTTGGACATGGCCTTGTATGTCAAGCAGAGATCACCTCTGAGTAAGCGGTATGCAACCGAGTACAGCTGGAGTTTCTTTAGTCAGGCTGCATAGGTCATCTGTTTGAGGCCAGTAATCCTCTTGGTGAGGTACTTTTGTGGTCTTTCCAGCTGTTGCAGGTGTCTTGGAAGGTACATCCCAAATTTGGCGCTGTATTCTATTATGGGTCTAATAAGTGATGAGTAGAGAGGCACAATAACCTCCTTTGTTGTGGATGAGAACCCTTTTGAGATTAGGTGGGCCACGTATTAGGATTTTCTAACCACCTTGGCAATATGATTATCAAAGGGGAGATTGCTATGTACTTGTTCCCCAGATCCCTTATTACTTTTTCTGTATTTAGGGGACTACCACCTATGTGGTAGTTCGCAGGTACTTTGTTTTTTCCAAAGGGTATGACTATGCACTTTTTGGCATTCAGCTTGAGGCCATGATTTTGACACCAGGTATCCGTCTCAGTGAGACCCTTCTGGAGGGTGTCTGTATCAGCCGGGGAATCAATTATGGCCCCTAGTTTGCAGTCATCTGCAAACTTGATCAGCCAAAGTCCTCCTGTGCTTGCCTGTACCTCTGAGAAGTATATACCAAACAGTAGGGGTCCTAGGACTAAGCCCTGGGGGACGCCACTTGTAACTGGTTTAAAGTCGGACCTAGAGTCTGCACCTCTCACCATGTGGGTTCTGTCCATGAGCCAATTTGCAACCCATCTCGTGATGTAGGGGTTAATGTTGAGGTTGGTGAGTTTGTCTATAATACCAGAATGGGGAATGGTGTCAAAAGCCTTTGCAAGGTCTAGGTAGGCTGTGTGGACCTCCTTACCCTCATTTAATGCCTTGATAACTGTCTTAAAGAAGTCCACCAGGTTTAGGAGGCATGATCTGCCCTTAACAAAGCCAAACTGGGTGGGGTCCAAAGTTTGGAGGTTCCCAATGTCTCTGTTAATGAGTTCCATGATGATGCACTCCATAGCCTTGCAGACCAGGCTAGTCAGGCTTATAGGGCGATAGTTCCTGGGGTCCGTTGTGGCACCACCTTTGTGGAGTGGGATAACTGTTGCTGTGCACCACTTTGTGGGTATGGAGCCTGTAAAGAGGCTGAGTTTGAACAGTGTGTTTAGGTGAGTGGTTAGTTCATTTTGGAGCTCTTGTAAGACACAGCCTGGGACACTGTTCGGTCCCATTGAGGCTGTGTTTTTGGCTTTGGATAGGGCTGTTTTAACCTGTGTGTCGGTGATTGCCAGGGCCTTACATTCTTCTGGTATGGTTATGGGCCCTTTAGGGGGTAAGAAGGGTGTGAAGTTTGCACTGAACCTGTCTGCCAAAATGTTGGCAATATCAGTCAGTTCAGTATATTTTGTGCCATTCAGCACCACCTCAGAGCAGATCTGAGAGTTTCCACTTAGGTTCTTGACATAGCTAAAGAACGCTTTCTGGTTATCTTTGGAGTCCTTGGCAATTTTTCTTTCGAAGCTAGCCTTGGATGATTTAATGAGGGATCATAGTTTCTTGTTGATACTGATCAGGGATGTCTTTCCTTCTAGGGATTTTGCTCTTATCTGTACTAGTTTCCTCCTTCTATTGTAGAGCCTGTTTATGGCAGGGGTCCACCAGACTGATTTCCTTTTCTTGCAGGAGTGAGTCTTGGTTTTACTTGGGATAGCACGATCCATGCATCCCTGCAGATGATCATAGAGTGCCTTTGTATAGGTTTCAGCAGCTTGGACAGCATTGTTCATTTGCGTGGGGGCTGTGAACCTTTCCACCTCGGTTTTAAGCAATGTGAAGTTTGCTTTTGAAATGTTTTTCACAGTAGTTTCCTTGATTGGGGTTTGGGGTGGAATGTGAATATCCAGAGTGATTAGTCTATGGTCAGATCTAACCAGCGAGGGGTTGACATCAGGTGTGTAACACCGGTCGCCCATGTTGGTGATGACCAGGTCCAATATGTTGTTCCCTCTGGTGGGGGTGTTTACCAGTTGATCAAGGGCATTCAAGTTTATAAATTCTTGGAAGCGTTGGGCAAGGGAGTTAGTACTTGAGTAGTTCTCCCAGTTAATGTTTGTGTAGTTGAAATCACCCAGTATTAGGGTGTCTGGTAGGACCTTCATATTTCCCAGTGTCTCTAGAAATGTGGAATGGGGGTCCTGGGTCATGGTGGGTGATCTGTAGCAAGCTACAATTTGGATTGCCCGTTGTTAGTTGCACTTGGATGATCTCTTATGCATCGTGCTGCACCACTAACCATGGAGTTGTGACTTTCCTTGATGAATATGGATACACCCCTGCCTTTTGTGTTTCGGTCTGGGTTCTTTGGCCGAAAGTTATGGTATGAGTTATAGCCTGGTAGTGCTGGGGTGCTCTCTGGAGCCTTAAACCAGGTTTCTGTTACTGCACAGATATCAATGTTCTCCATACTGAGGAGTGTCTTGAGTGTGTGCATTTTGAGGTTTAGACTTCTGGCATTGAGTAGCATTACCCTCAGATTTGGGTTACTTGTGCTATTTACGGTGGTGGGTTTGTCTTTTGAGCCTTGCCTAAAAAAGGCACCATGGGGCTGGCAAAATCCTTTGCCAGTATCCAAAAGCCTAAGGGTGACAGGTGCAAGCCATCTCTTGCGAAGCAACGTGGCTTGTCGAGCATGTCATCCCAGGCAGACAGATACTGGATCCCCTTTGAATGACACCAAAAACTTAGCCAATTGTTGAAGTTGATTATTTTTTCTTTATACTGTGGCATCATTCTTGGTGAGAGTAGGATGCTACTCAGGGTCAGGGTCATACCTGCTTGGGCTACATGATCAGAAAGCCCTTCCATGTCTCTTTTCATGTAGTCCAGGGAGGTACATCTCAGGTCATTCACACCAACATTTACAATGACAGAGTCATATTTGTACTTGTTCTGGAGTGACCTGAGTGCTTGTGTTATGTGGTGGATCCTGGCGCCTGACAGGCAGCTAACTGTAACCTAGTTAGTGGGACATGAGTGTGCCTAACTATAGAGTCGCCTATCGCTAGTGTGTTGGGTATGTTATTTTGCCTTAAGGGCTGTGATTGCATGGCACACTGATTATGTGAAGTATGTGTTTCATGGTTGGTGATGGGTTGTGGAGGTTTCTTGGATGTCTGTGTTGGAGGTCTCTGTTGCTTTTGCAGATTTTTATTTAGAGCCTCCGAGTATGTTTTCGTGTATTTATGTGTGTTCTTTGCCTGTGTTGGTTTGTTAGGGCTATGTGAGACTGGTGGTGTGTTGCAAGTATTACCCTTCTCCTCTTGACAGTCAGTTACAGTCTGGGGTTGAGAAACCTTTGCCTCCAGCTGGCTGTATAATTGCATCTCTCGCATATATTAGTGTTTGGTGGTAGGAGGAGAGGGTTGTCTGTGTACATGAGGCAATTGCAACATTGCCTCAAAATGCCCAAATTCACCAGTTGGACTGGAGAGTACACCGGAAACTGCCCTTTGGACATGCCTGAATAGGTATAGTGAGCTGTTTTTCTGAATGACTGGTGTGGACTAATAGAGAGCCTTGTCCTTCTGGACAGTATAAGGGGGCTAGTGCTAGGGGTATTTAGTGCTTGTTGTGAGTTTTCAGCAAGTGCTGGGCTGTAAAATGAATGGTTTGAGTGCTAAAGTTGAAGGTTTGTCTAGTTCCAAGGGAAAAACTGAAGAGTAGACTTCGTGGAGTCGGGAATAGTTTAACTCTAGCTAACCGCCACTGCCCAGCACGGAAAATATGCGCAAATGCGGTTTTTATATCAGAAAGATTAAAGAGATAGAAATTAGCCCAAAATGGCCAATAAAACTACAATTTCTGGGTATAAACCACTCCTCCAAGGGCAGGTAGGCTGTTCAGATCTCCCCATTCTCACTATGAACAAAGAAACTTCCTTTTTGCCCAAGTAAGGTATGGACAAACACAGAAGCTTAAACACAGTCCAGGTTTCAGCAGGTATCTGAAACTGGACTTTTCTAGCTTAGTAAGGTAGGAAAATAGCAAGATTTTTTTTTTTTTTTTTCAAGAAAACAGTAGAAACAAATGCAAAAACACTTTTATAGTGCAGTAATGGCTGTTGAACTTGAGTGGGAAGCCAGTAACAGTTAAAAATACAATTTACAGCAAAAAATGAATTTTAAAGTGGAGGCACAAATAAATGCAATTTTAGTGTAAAATGAGCATTCTGAGAAGCAAGAAATGCCAGAAAACGAATGCTTAGGCAGCAATAGTTGCAGTACTAAACAATAAAAATGCTTTTTAAACAGGACAGAGCACTGATCTAGATGGACCCATTTCAAGCTCAGCTATGCATCAAAGTCAGGCGAAGAAATTTGCTCAGGGCCACACAGTAAACACATGGAAGTTGCAGGCATCAAAGTCTGGACTGCCATAGGATTTATATATACCAGACAAAGTCTTAAAACCTCTGCACTAAACTAGCAGCCTATTATATATTTAGTGTATAAGTAGGGTATGAAAAATACTCTTCCAGCATCAGGTGAGCTACTTGCAGTTGGTAATAATGTCAATATGTTATCATATTTGTCTGCTTAGTGTGGAGGATTAAGCAGCTTCATTCTGCAGTCCTGAGTTTGATTCCCTTTGCCTTTATATCCTTCCTGTAAGACTTTTGAACAGAGCACAATGCCATATAGAATGTCTGTCACCACTAAAAGTAGATATTTTGGTCTGAGGGCCTAATAAGACACTTCATCCATCTAGTCTGCCCTTTATGAGCATTTAAACTCTTATATCCCCTTAATTCATCCCGTCAAACATTTGCTATACATCTCATGCCATCTTAAATCTTCCATGGGATTCCTCTCCAGCCATCCATTTTTAAAGGCCATTCCATTGCTCTGTACCCTCTTTGTAAATAAATGCTTTCACATACTGAAGGAATAGATAGTCTCTGTATTCTGCTGCCTGTACTCCCTCATGAAAGATATGTGTGTATATGTTGTGTCTTTCGGCTTTTCCCGGTTAGGGGTCGCCACAGTGGAACTCCGGTCCGCTAATTATTGGCAGTACATTTTTACGTGCCGAGTTGCTGGCCCTGATGCACAACCTTCAATGAAGGTACGCCCATTCACGCATGTCTCCACACAGAAGATGCTCTAGCTGAGAATTGAACGGGACAACGTCTTACTGTGAGGCGACAACGCTATCGCAGCACCACCACCGCAGTTAAAGATATGTGTGTATATACATCTTTTAAAAAGTTGGCACTTGTATCCTGTTTCAGAATTTCTGAATCTATATCGTGGATTCAGATTCTGTATGTTATAAGCAGGCTGAACTCAACAATTTTCACAATATATATATTTGTGTTTTGTACAGTAAAGTGTGTTACCAAAGACTGATATTCAACAGGTCAAAGCACAGCAACCAGCAACAATTTACAATTAAAAACAATAACAAAGCAGCAGTTACATTGATTTTCAGCTTTTTTCAGGCAAAATTCAACAAAATCCCAAATTAGTAATGTCTAAGAACTGAAAAACACAGGACTTTCATGGAATTTGGCATTTTGGCAAGAGAACTAATTCACCACGAGATGAATTTCTGTAATATTTATTATTTATAATATTGTCAGCTTGCATTACTGAGTGTTCTTTGTCTATAATCTATTTTCATTTTCAGTATATATTGATGCAGAAGAAAATTATAATTAAGACACTGTAATAATCAGAAATTGCATTTAAAAATCATGGGTATATTTCCCAAAATTCACTGGCATCTCCTAAAATGCTTTATCCTATGTATAGCTAGCCCCCTTCAGATTATCTATAGTATGATCCCAGTTATTCTCATTAGGAATAATATATAACCATTGACCATGGGATGGGTAAGGCCAATCCAAAATGGGTAGGTTATTTGAGCACAAAAAGGGAAATTGGCGAGGCTTAAATTGGTCTGGTAAGGGCAGCTAGCCTAGTACTTGCCTATGAACCTACGAAAATGGAATTTATTTTTTTGAAAACCTAAAAACAGTGTCCCTGCAAAACAGGTATTCAGAATTAAATATGTATGTTCCTCAGAGTAAGCATGCTACAGCCTAAGAACTATGGATTACTAAACCTAAAGGAATGCATATTGCAGTAGAAGAACCAGCCTTAACCCTCCCTTATTAATAAATTATGATATCATTTTGAATGCAATTCATGAAAACTTATGCTGTAGATAAATTAGCCCAAAAATAAACATAACCAATAAAAACAATACTATGTCAGCTGAAATAATATAATAATAATATTTCTACTACTACTACTAATAATAATAATAACCAAACTATTGTATTCAGTTCTGAGTTTTTCGTTCCCTCATTTTTTTCAACTGCAGGGTAGACTTTTACTTGGTAACATTTCAAAACAGTCAGCAGGTGCAGCATTTTTGTAATTAAATCAATAAGATTCACAATCGTTTAATCAACATTCATACCAATATATTCTTAGGATTATTTTGCCAGTGTATTCTATAATACAGTTGTGCAGATTCACATACATCTCAACTGTTTTGACTTACTAATTCCATCTCATTAGTGTAATGCTCTGACATGACTGTAAACACTTTATATAATAACGTCCCTTCTTTCTAATGCTCGGTTTTCCTCTTACAGTATGTAAGACATACAGTTTTTATTATTCACCATAAAATATATTTCTGAAATACAACATTTTTATGTTTATCTGCTGAAATTGATTTTGCCAGAACATGATATTCCTTGTATCCAGTTTTAATCTATTACTTTCTTTATCATTTACTATCATTTACTATTTTCTCAGGTTAAAATTTCAATAACTGTGTCAGTAGAAATGTCTTTATATCATTGTGTAGATATTTTCCTTGCTATAGTAGCTAGTATTTCCTTGTGCAAGTTCTATTTACTGGCATGTTATATGACTACTGTTTCTTTTTTAAGTATAAAATTATGCTTCCAAGTAGATTGGAGGAATAATTCAATTATTTCCCAAAGAGCATTTTAAGATGCACAATCATACAAAATTTTAATTCCAGTCTGCAGTAGTTGTCATATTGCATTTATAAAATGTTTTATTGTTTTTTTGTTGTAATATTTGCTATCTTCCTTTTATTACAGTGCATATGATCTAATAGTGTCTTTATATTTTCCTTAGTTAATTTAAAAATAGCTTTACAGTCTTTCTGCATATACTGATACAAACATTTGCATTCCATGTTTAACCAAAAAAAAAATGGAATATATTGCTGCATTTTTTAAGAGATGTGGTTAATATATATTTATTTTTTTAATATTTGTTACCTGAGAAAATGAAAAAACATTTAGAAAATGTTTGGACATTTCTACTTCTCTGAAGTACAGGCAAACACAGAAGGCCTTTGGCTAACGAAGTTTGCAGATGACAGCAAACTAGGAGCCATAGTCGAGTCTCCAAATGATGTGGCCTCACTGAGACAGATGCCTGGTTTCAGAGCCATGGCCTCAAGCTCAGTGCCAAAAAATGCATTGTCATCCCCTTTGGTAAAAACACTGTACCCATGAACTACCACATAGGCGGCACTCTACTTAATGCCGAATGTGTGATAAGAGACCTTGAGACTCAGGTGGACAGTAGTCTCTCTTTTAATAATCACATTAACGCAGTAGTCAGGAAATCCTTCTATGTGGCACACCTCATCATGAAAGGGTTCTCATCCAGGAAAAAAGAGGTAATTGTTCCCCTCTACTCGACACTCATTAGACCCATTATGGAGTACAACACCCCTTTTGGAATGTACCTCACAAGACATCTGCAGCAGCTGGAAAGGCCACAGAAGTACCTTACAAAGAGGATTACTGGCCTCAAACAGATGCCCTACATTGACCGTCTCAAAAAACTCCAGCTTTACTCCATAGCATATTGCCTACTCTGAGGTGATCTCTGCCTAACATATACAGCTATGTCAAACACAGAGCTGTTGGGCATGCTACACCTAAAGAAATCCCAATCCCTCTGAGCTACATGCTCTAGGGACCTAAATCTTGTCACCACAATAAACAGGATATGCTGGAGGGATAGATTCCTGTCCCAGAGACTTCCCATACTCTGGAACAAGCTACCCATCTATGTCAAGCAAAGTTCCTCCTTAGCACTCTTCAAGAAAAATCTTGATGAGTGGATGGAAAATAGGAAATACACCCTGGGGATCACTTCTTTGGCTCTGCTTGACAGGGGCACAGGAAAATAATTTTCTTGGGTAGTGTAAGCCAGAGAAACTTGCTGGCTAGGCTTACATAGGCCCTTGGGCCAATAGCCTAGTACCTACCTATGAACCTATGAACCTATGATATTTGTCTGTTTTAAATGTTGTCATTGAGAAAAGCAACCTTGATATTGTTTGAATTGGAATTTGCTAGTTAGGCATACTCATGAGTTAAACATTGCCAAAAATACTACTATTAAGGAAAAGAAAGTTCTAGTCTGTATGTGAAACTTCTGTGATGAGACGTGCATGCCATGCATAGCAATGGAGGAGGTTCAACTCACTGGTCACAGGTAGAGAGGCAAAGTATCCCTCAGAAATTATTGTAACCAATTATTATTTTCTGTAATCATTAGCATCATTCTTGTTGAATGAAGAATGCTGTTCAACACTAGTGGTTTGCTATCCTCAGGGATGTAGGTGGTAAATCCACTTCTGTCTCACTGCAGCTTCCTTAGTGAAGAGCACGTAAGATCGTTCATATTTATTTAGATGCTGATGGGTCCTGAATGCACTTGTAATGTGTCTTATGCCACCACCAGTAAGACAGCTGATGGAAAGTGTGGCTTCAGTGTGTCTTGCAATGGAATCACGTATAATAATGACTTACAAATTGATGCAAGCTCATCTGACCTCAGGATCTTAGACTTTTAGACTGGATGATTATTTTAGAGGTTTGTGTAGGTGCACATTTTAAGTATTAGTGTGAATGTAGATACTACCACATTCATAGATAGTCTCAGTAGTCAGGGATTTAGGGACACACATAGATAGTAATCTAGCCTTTGGCCATCATCTGTCTACAGTGGTAAGGAAATCATTCTATGTTGTGCAACTTATAAACAAAGGTATGGCATCTAAGTCCAAGGAAGTCATTATTCCACTGTATTTGGCATTCATTAGCCCTACCATTGAGTGCAATGTCCCCTTTGGTATGTAACTAACCAGGAATATCCAACAACTGGAACATCCACAAAGATTCCTTACTAAAATAATACAGAGCATAAGTAAAATGTCCAATGCAGACCGCCTCATGGCTCTATCCCTGTATTCTGTCACAAGCTTTTGAGGGGAGATTTATACCTGGCATACAAGACATTGTCAGATCCCACTCTGATGGAACTCCTGCATATCCACAAAACAAACAGCACCAGAATTACCTGTACTAAAGACTTAAACCTTGCCTGTGATATAAATAGGACTTGCTGGTGAGATAGGTAAGTATCCCAGAGACTACTGCATCGGGTCTATATTACAAGTCGAAACTTTAGTTTATCGAATAATTAAAGATTGATCTTGTAGTATCAAAAGCCAAAAACCTCGAACAGCTGAATTAATGCAGGGAAACACTTCCCTTGGAGGTTAAGTGGAGTATGCCCTTTTCTCCAATTTGGAACGATCTCAGAGTTCGCATATTTAGTTAGGGGGTGGGGGGCACAGCCCCCACATCAGAGGGTGTGGGGGGTGAAGCCCCCCCCCCTTTTTGGGGGGATTAAAAGTTTATTTCTTTCATGTGGCCAAGGGAAGTGTTTCCCCTGAGTTAAATTGGGCATTCGAGGTTTGAAGCTTTCGATATTACAAGATCGATCTTTAGCTATTCGATTAACTAAAGTTTTGATCTTGTAATATAGACCCACTGCATCTATGGAACAGGCTCTGCATCCATGTGAAGCAGAGTTCCTCCCTAACCCAATTCAAGTGCAACTTGAACAACTGGATGGGAAACTGGAAATTCATCCCTGGTTTGGCACCTATGTCTCTAATGGACACAGGTAACCTGTAAATATTTCATCTCCCAGACCCATGCTTACACTTTTCAAGGGTATCAGAACTTGTCAGAGATTTGGGATGCATGGCTAGGCTTAAAAAGGCCTTTGTGGTTGTTACTCTACTAAACACCTATGAACCTATGATAGAGGACGTCTTCTAGGTAGAGCAAGAGAGGCTTAGGAAAAGGTTGTATGACATCTTCAGCATAAGTAGGTACAGTAGTCTGCCACTTTTTACTGAACATTTTAGATGTTGACAGATGTGCCTCCAGTCTGAGTAGGTGATTGATTGTCACATCCTGAGAGAGAAAGAGCTAGGAATAAATGCTGTTGGCAAACATGAGGCAGTTACACCACAACTCAATATGTCAAGTGCTAATAGACTGGTCAGATGAAAGAGAGGAGTGGGTCATGACTCCATGATTGTTTGTATTATATTAGGAGACTGATATGGTTAATTTAGAGTGCTATTTTACAGGAATTAGTTTAAAGGGCAATGACAGAGGTTAGCTTAAAGTGCTGTATTACATGTCTATCATTAGGATAACTTAAAGTAACAGAAACTGGATGGCAAAGGAACTTATAGGTCAAGAAACTCTTATCTCCCTGCTTGTAGTTGTGTAAGGTGGTACATATATGGCATCTATGAACACTGAGCACACCCCTGAATTGGAAAGATCACTGGCATCCAGCCATGGTGGTCAGACTTATAAAAGACCTAGAAGGTTAGTATAGTATTTCCCTCACTTTATATATATATATATATATATATATATATATATATATATATATATATATATAGATATATATATATACAGTTCAGGGGTATGTATGGAGACTTGCAGGAGCCCTTGTCAACAAAAAAAAAAGGGTAAACAAATTTTGTGTTTTCTGACCTTGTGATTGTCACGGTTTTAATTAGTATCCTTTTAAAGTTTTTGTCATTTCTATTCAAACTTCAGGGGGCTCAAGACTGATCCCTGGGAAACAACTGTCTTGATTGATTGATTGATTGACTGATTCACATTTGATTACTAGGAATGTCCAACTGTTTAGGTCCCATTTTCAACAGAATCTCTGGTAGAAAAGCTCTGAAGTATTACAAAAGCATTTTAAGAACAATTATTTTATAATTTTCAAAAATAACACAAAAACATCTTCAATGTAAATAATTTATACCTAATTAGATATAACATGACAACATTGGTTAAATTACTGTCATATAAGCTGTATCTATTTTAATGTTTATGTATTTATTTTAATATTTAGAAAAAATTTGGCCAGTTTAGAGAATTAAGTTAGAACAATACAAACATGGATTGCAATATGAAATGAGAGAAAAAAACAGGGTTATGGCAAATTTAGATAAAGGGTTAGGGAGGAGAAGCTGATTGGATTTAACAAGGAGTCTGAGCTAAGCCCAACGCATCTTTCCTGTCCAGAATATCTGAGACAGAAGATAAAATAAGGTTGTGTTTCATTTGACAGGAATTTCTGAAGAAACAATCCCACATCTGTCAAGAAAAACCTTTCTGGTATGGCAGTTTGGCATTCTCTGCCCTTTCTCTGGATTGACAGTAGTGACTCTTATTTCCCATCAAGGGCACTGCAACAGCCACAGAGGACATGCCTAACCCCCGGCCATGGTTACTGTAGAGACTACAGCAGCAGGAGCTAGGGGAAAAAGGTGAATTTTATTTATTTAATTAATTAATTAATTTATTTATTCTGCATTTGTTGACCGGGATAGTCTGACTGGATACATGTCCATTTTCAGCGGAGGCCAGGGGAGAAAAGCTCCGTACAATCATACATGGAAAGTAACAAAGACATAGAATATAATAGTGACAAAATACCTAATCAATATCAAAATATCAAGTGATTGAGAAAATACACAATATAGTACAAAAGACTTTAAACCTTAACAGCAAATAAGATGTTTGTTCCCTAAACATTTCTTGACAGATGTGGGATTGTTTCTTCAGAAATTCCTGTCAAATGAAACACAACCTTATTTTATCTTCTGTCTCAGGTCAACAAATGTAAAATAAAATAAAATAAAAATAAATAAAAATAAACATAGTTAAGCACATTTTTATAAATGTTGGGCAAAAACTCAGGTATAGTTATACAGAGGATCGTAAACAGATAGGTTTGCAACAAAATGTCCTAAGGTGAAAGAGCTATTATTGGTATAATGGCTAGTCTGGGTTAGAACAAGGGTAAAGCCAGTGCCATTTAAAATATTGAGCTAGTCTTTTTTTTAATTGTAACAGAGAGATTTCAGAGGTGAGGTTGGCAGGAAGGGAGTTCCATAATTTACCTACATGGTTGGAAAGCAGACAGTCCCCAGACAAGTTGTTGGATTTTAAAGTTTGTGCTAGGAGTACGTTAGATGATTGTAGTGCCCTGAGGTTACAGTAGGGAGTAATGAGGTTTCTGAGCCCTGGTATGTTTTCAGGATTATAGAGTGTCTTATGAGCTACAGTCAGTTGGTTGACACTGAGAAGGTTAGTTAATTCAAGCCACCCTAGTTAGTGTAAGTTAAGACAGTGGTGGGTTCTATAAGGTGTGGCGGTGCCAGATCTAGCGATGTTATTGTAGCACATGGATAATTTGTTAAGGTTGGCTTTACTTAAGTTTGTAAGTAGAGGGGAAGCATAGAGGAGGGTGGAGAGAAGATGGGTTCGGTCAATGACAATTTTTGTTGGTGGGGTTAGGAAAGATTTGACCTTATAGAGGGAGCCAAGTTTTTTATTGACAGTTTTGATAGTTTGATTAATGTGAAGATCAAACTTGAGGTTATTGTCAACTAATACTCCTAGGAGTTTGGTTGAGGGATCAGGAGAAATGATGGTCCTATTGTTTGATCTTACAGTGAATGCTGATATAGGCTGCCTACTATTTGGGGAGAATAGCAGTACTTTTGTTTTGTTTGTGTTTAATATAAGCCTCTTATTGAGGAGCCAGTTTTCTACTAGGTTAAAGGTAGTTTGGGTTTTTATTTGCAGGTCCTTAGGGGAAGAGGCTGAGCAAATTAGGGTTGAGTCATCTGCGTATTGTACACAGATTTCATTTGGGATGATCTTATTCAGGTCATTAATAAAGATTGAGAATAGGAGTGGTCCTAATATTGATCCCTGGGTGGGTAGTAGGGTAGACAGTTTACCTTTCCATAGGACTGCCTGGTGTCTGTTTGTTAGGTAAGAGTGGAACCATTTGAGAGCTTGGCTGTCTAGGTAAATGGATTTTAGAGCAAGTAGGACGGGTTCATGGCTGACCATGTCAAAGGCCTTAGAAAGATCCAGAAAGAGAGCTGAAGTGAGTTTGTTATTGTTCCGATTGAGGTTAATGGCATTAGCAAAGGAGAGGAGGGCTGAAGTGGTACTATGGTATGGCCTAAAACTGTGTTAGGTTTCAGTCAAGAGATTATTTTTGATAAGGTAGTTCATAAGTTTTTTGGTGAATGGTTCAAGGAACCTTTTTTGGCCATGGCAGTTACCGCTTGTGACTGAAGTACTTTAATAATTTGCTGTGATGGCAAAGGCTGTTTAACAGTTTTCTTCTATTTGTGGCTAGAGGAAGGAAGAACTAAGGAAGCAGTAGGTTGTTACATGTTTAATCTGAAACTGATGCCTGACTCCCAGTAAAACCTGGCAGCAGTAGTTGGTGCAAAATGTTTGTTTGTGTCTTTCGGCTTTTCCCGGTTAGGGGTCGCCACAGCGGAACTCTGGTCCGCTAATGATTGGCAGTAGAGTTTTACGTGCTGGCTTGCCGGGCCTAATGCACAACCTTCAATGAAGGAATGCCCATCCGCGCATGTCGCCACACAGAAGACGCTCTAACTGAGAATCGAACAGGGAACATCTAACTGTGAGGTGACAACGCTACCGCAGCACCACCACCGCAGTCTAGTTGGTGCAAAATGTAAGAGGTATAAAAATAATTTTACCCCATTAAAACACAGTAAAAAGCACATTAAACAATTTCTTCAACCCAAAAAGTAAAATAAAATACACAGTTTACCAAAGAAGAAGCAATTTAAAATTTAGTTTTAATATTTTTTACCTCAAAAGTAAAAAAGTGTCACTCTTTTTTTAAAAATAATTAAAAGTCATGTGACATTCATTAAAACACTTTTTTCCTAGCTTATATAATTAAATTTTACAGAACAAGTATGATTTCTGCCATATAACTTTTCTACTCAGCATTGGAACACCTTTAACTGACAGTCAGTCCTCAAAAGAGGAGGCAGGAAAGTTCTAAAGGGCTTGGAACCCAAACCTCTCTTATTAGTCAGTTCATTTGGAGCTGACTAATGTATTGGGCATGTGGAAGGTGCTCTGAAAGCTTAGGAACCTGGTCAGCTGTTACATCCTTAGCAAGATATAACCTCTGTAGCTAACATAACCTCTATAGCTAAGGCCTTTAAGCAGTGATCAGATGATGAACATAAACAGAACTGGTGTACTCACCAATGGGAAACAACTGTACAGTTATGTTCCTGTATTTTGTTTTGATTTTTTTTAACAAAATTCACCTTTTGCTCACAGTCTGAACCAGTCACGAACCACCAATGCCATTCTTTGGAGATATGTCACTTCTGGGTCCCCAGATGGAAACTGCAGATGGGTGTTAGAGCAAATTACTTTTTTAGCTATTTATTTAAAATTTAAATTACACAAGTGACCAGCTTATTTGGGAAAATTGACAGGCTGGTTGTGAGGCATCTGTGCTGGTAATTAGGTATATTTCATATTTTACACCTCTTCACTACCCTGTCCATTCCTTCACCTGAATTATTTCTCTTTTCCTCTTATCACTAGACTGATATAACATGTAGGCATCAATCTCCATCTCTTTTTTTCATTCTTATTTGACTCGTATTCATACTCATGTTCATTGCACTGACCAGCCCATCTTTTTCCAATTTCATAGTCTGTTCTCTCTGTCAGTTTAATCCCACACCCCTCATTCATCTTGTCCTCTTCCTTAGCTAAGCGTGACCCACTTCCTTAAAAGCCACATTTATCATGTTCATCTATGCGTTTTATCATCCTCAGCAGTTTAAACCTTAAAATGGACTGATTACTCTTGGCTAATGACACCTTAACTTAGTCATTTTTGACCCTGCCAGAACCATGTTCAAAGTTCTATCACTTCTTGCATAAGTATGCATCACCTATATGCACTCCTCAAGGTGAAAGGCCTCTTTTTCTTTCTTTTATCTCCCAACTATTTACATCAGAATATCTCTCTCTGTCTCTGCTCCTGCTATTTCATAACTTCACTAGCCACACACCGGTGTAAAAATATGGTTGTGGCTGTTCTGGTCATGTTGGCTAATGCTCAAAAAAATGGGGATGGGTATTTGTTGGTGATAAGTGGGTTGAAGACCTGGCCTACACTGACCTACACCAGGGATCCATCCTAATTGTGGGAGAGGTGTATATGTCCATATTGGCCAGTGTGTGCCCACCATAAAGCCCATTAGCCCTGGGTCAATAAACTACTGGCTGGCCAGTGTCCAGTTGCCTAGCTTAGGTTACCTGGGATACTTCTGTTGAGTGAAATCTGGACATAAAACCAATCAACCTACCAAACATGAGCAAAGAAATGCCCCACTCGATATATGTGCATTGACAGGATGAGGCTTGAAAATGGATGGCATGATGGTAAGGAAGAGGCTGGACATCCTATTTATCCAGGAGACAAGGTGGAAGGATAGTCCAGAAAAGCCATTTGGGTTAGGATAAAGAGTCTACAACACAAGAAGAGGACAGGCTAGAAATTGTGTGGGAATTGTGGTGATGAAAGGGCCTCAAAAGGCAGTGAGGAATGTCATCAGAATTAGTGATAGACTCATACAATCAGACACCAGTGTAAGGACAGGGCATTATCCTTAATCTCAGCCTATGCCCCACAGCATGGTTGTAATAGTCAGGTAAAGAGTGCATTCAGATAACAGTTCCAGGACCTGCTAGATTAAGTAGGACAACAGGAATTGGTGTGATAATGGGTGACCTGAATGAACATATTGGGACAGACAGAACAGGATTTGAGGACTACCTGGGTCCACAAGGGTGGGGCAACAGAAATACAGAAGGAGCGGCCATTTTACACCTCTGTTTGGCAAATGACTTGATGGTAGCCAATGCATGGTTCAGAAACAGAATCAGTGAAGAGATCACATGCAAATGTGGCCAACATGCAATTCAGGTAGACTTTCTCATAGTAAAGAAAGGCACTGGGGTAGAATCAATGATTGCAAAGTCATCCCCATTAAAATAGTCAGCCCACAGCATAAACCACTGGTGGCCATAATCAGCTGCAAGCAGTGGTCAGAGAAAACTCTAAAGTCAACAGAGACCAGGCTGAAGACCTGGACGTTGACTGGAGAGAAACTACAACAATTCAAGAAATTACTCAGGGATCTAGCACCTCAAGTAGAAGAGGAAATAGGTGGAGTTGAAGAAGAATGATAGTGCCTCAAAACAGCATGTGTTAGGACTACAGAACAGATGTGGCCAAGCCAGGTATAAAAATAAGGTGCATAAGGAAAGTGGGTAATGGAATGCAGAAGTCCAGAAAGTCATCAAAACAAAGGAGTGCAGGAAAAAGTGGAAGACAGAAAAGACAGACCAGGCTAGGAAGGAATACAGGTTGGCTAACAGAGGAGTTGCAATAACAAAGAACAAGACATCAGAGGCACGCCATCTTCTGGAAAGTGACTCAGTGGATTGCACAAAAAACATTGTCAGGTTGCAAGACGAAGGCAGAAAGAAAAAGAAGATAGTCAGACACCCTTCATAAGTGATGCCAGCAACAACCTGCTCACCAGTCCAAAGGACATCAAAGACAGATGAAAGGAGCACTTCCTGCAGCTTCTGAATGAGAAAAAAACACAGAAGCTGCACTACCCCAGACACAGTCTACGATGGAAAAAAGGAAGAGTCCACACAAGAAGAAGTAAAAACAGCACTAAGGAAAATGAAGTCAGGGAAATCAGCAGGCTCAGATGAGGTCACAGTAGATGAAATAGGGGAGAAATGGCTCTTGAGGGTCTGGATAGCAGTATGGAGAAAAAGGAGTAAACCAGATAACTGGAGAATAAGCATACTTGTGCCAGTATTCAAGAACAAAGGGAACGTTCACAACTGTGGGTACTACAGAGGTATCAAACCCCTGCCACATTGTATGAAACTTTGTGAGAGGGTGACTGATAAATGTATATACAGAGTTGGAAAAATGTAAGATGGGAAATGGGCAGTTCAAATTCAGATTAGGATGCAGCACAATCAATCCAATGTTTGTAGTGAAACAGATACTTGCGTCGATGCTAGAATTGAGGAAAGAGTCCAATTTGGGCATTTCTACACTTGGATAAAGCATATGACAAGATCCCAAGAAAGCTGATTTGGGTAATCCTGCAGCAGATCAAAGTCCTAGAAGCATTGGTAGAAAGTGCAAACTATGTACAAGGACCCAATGACTTAAGTACAAACAGTATTCGGTCTTACAGAGGGGTTTACAGTGGGAGTGGGTGTACATCAGGGTTCAGCTATGAGTCCACTGCTGTTAATACTGGTGATGGACTACATTAGCAAACAAGTCTGAGGGGATAGATTAACAAAATTTCTGTATGCAGACAATGTGACATTACAGGCAGACTCTGAGCAAGAACTTCAGTAAAAGGGTAGGGGTATGGAATGCAAAACTGAAGGCCCATGGAATGAAAATGAATAGAGATAAGACAGTTGTCATGGCAGCAAATAGGGGAATCAGAATAAGCTACAAATTGAGATAGAAGGGAAAATAGTGAAACAGGTAAACGGCTTCAGGTATCTGGTACGGGTAGTTAAGGAGAAGGAAAGTCTGAATGAGGAGGTCAAAGCTAGAATCAGAGGTGCTGCAGCTAAATGGTACATAATATCAGGGGTAGTTTGTGACAGAACAATGCAAAGAAGCTGAAAAGTAAGGTGTACAAAACAGTGGTGTGACCAGTACAATTGTATGGTACAGAAACCTGGGCAGTAAGGGCATAGCAGACAAGAAAGCTAGAGGTGATGGAGATGAAGTTCTTAGGATGGGTGATAGGATGGACACTATGGGACACATGAACAAATGAGGGCATAAGAGCAGAAGCCAATGTAGTTTCAATTGCAGAAAGGATCAAAGATAACAAGATTACTGTGGATCAGGTACAGGTGCAGGAAATCAAAAGACAATCTGGTGAAGATCAGGGGCAGAATGGAAGAAGGCAAGAGGAAACAAGGGTGCCCAGCAAAGAGGTTGATGGATTGAGTGAGAGAAGACCTGTGACAATTAGGAACGAGTGTCAAAGAAAGTAGGAGAGCGGCATTGACTAGAGAGATCTGGCTGCAAGTGACAAAACACAATAACTCCATGCAGAAAATGAGAAAAAGCTGTGGATGATGTTGATGTTGACTAAATATAAAACTTCTTAATGCTCCAATTTTTCATCTACTCTCTCCTCCATTGATGTTTCAGCCAAATGATACACAGTGCTGACCCACCAGCACTCGTCCCACTTCCACTAACTTGTTGACAACTGCAAAGGTGCTTAGGCTGGATTTTTATCCATTTGCACCATTACTTTATTGGTGGTGTACCCTCTCCTTTCTGAGCTCACATTTGATGGTTTCATTTATGTGGATTACAAATTCACTTTGATCCCTCTTAATCCTTAAATTGTATTCCTGTATGTCCATGTTTACCTCTCTAGCCATTGGTTTATGTTTTTGTGAGAACAGCAATGCCACTGCCCCATCCTGCAGCATGTCTTGGAGCTCCACCATCTTCTTAAACAGACTTCATGCACTCCACAGTAACTATCCAGTTATGCTTTCAGTTACCCACATTTTACAGCCATCTTTATTTGTTGTCCCGATATGTTATACTACATGACATTAATTCCCTCTGGTTTAGCAGAGGAGGAAAGGAAATAGAGCAAAGGAGTTACTCTCATGGTTAATAATAGTATGGACAGAATGGGGATTTTTTAAGAGAACAGTGTCAAATTGGAGATGTTTAAAAACAGCAGACATGATAAAGTTGACAAGTAAAAGGAGGGGTGGCATGGCTGGGGAATTGGGGGTGGGAGGGAACCAAAGTGGGAGACATCACCTGTGTTACTAGAAACCATTATGTCTGCACAAGGACAGAGCACATGGAGTGCTGGATATTGGCAGTGTCAGATAAGGCTACAAAATGTTGTTTGGCTAAGCACACAGGTATAGATGTCCCTTAAAATGTTTACTTATAAGGCACAGCCATTCAAATTCAGTAAAGGGAACTGTAGAAAGACAGTGGTGTCATCCCAAAGGGAAATACTAGCAGATGTATCAGATCTTCTACTGTTTTCTGAGCTGGAATTTCACCACATATGCCATTTATAGATAAAGTTCAGCCTGAACAGTTTTATAAGACAGCAGAATTCAGTGGTTTGTGAGCTGCATTGAACTATTCACCGTGACACAATGTCACTGTAAAAATAGCCACAGTGTCAAGTGATAAAACATGACTGTGATATAAACAGGACCTGTTGGAGAGACAGGTATGTATGCCAGAGACTACCACTTCTCTGTAACAGGCTTACCATCCTTGTGAAGCAGAATTCATCCATAACTTAATTAAAGTGTAATTTGGACAACTGGATTGGGACCCAGAGATTCACCCCAGGTTTGGCACCTGTGTCTCCAATGTGCACAGGCAGCCTACAAATGGTTTGTTTCCCTGGTCCTTGCTTGTAAATATTTCATCTCCCAAATCCAAAATCTCTGCCTACACTATGAAGGATATGAGAACTTGGCAGAGCTTTAGAGATGCATGGCTATGCTTAAAAACACCCCAGTGATTGTTAGCCTGGTAAACACTTGTGAACCTATGAAATGAGTTTACTAAATTCTTGGAATCCTGACTTTTCAAAATGTGAATTCACCCATTAGACTGTCAGTTGCATTGCTACAGATTAAGAAGCGCAACAAAAAAACAACATTGAATGAACAAAAACATCTACCATAAATTGTAAAATTACACAATACTGACACTGAAAAGTCTAATCATGACAGGCCATATTCATAGCTTCAATTCGCATACTAGTTTATTTGGACAGTTACACTGTTAGATTTACTTGCATCTAGCTTCACCTGTTCACTGCCAGCCCATATGGCTTTTGCTCAATGAGCTGCAACGTGACTGAGCAGAAAAAATAATAACATCTCTATTCTTCCAAATCTGACAGTATAAAATAAATTAAAAATCATTTCATGAGTATGCAGGTAATCACAAGTCTAGGTGGAACGTCCATAATCTAAATAAAGTGTTTTCAAAAGGCACCATACATATGTGTATCATTCTCATGAAATCAAAAGAAAACTTTAATTCCAACAATCAGTCAGTCTATGAATCAATTAATAAACGGGAAAAAAAACAAATGAAAAAATGTACAGGTCTGGTTTGTGTGATTAGCGAAATATTAGGAGCATGATAGCTGATTGATAGCTGTTTGAATGCTGTTCTATCAAGGTAATATAGCAGCTTTCAGTGTGAGTGGAGTTTTTTTTATTACTGCAATATTCTGCAACCTCACTGCGGGTACAAGTTTGGATGGCATAGATGTGTCCTCCCACATGAGGAGTGCAGGGGGCTGCTCCCCTCAAGCAGCTTTTCATTGAAAGCTGTTTTAGTGTTTCTTTTTTCCCAAGTCCAGCAGATTTGGATAAATGGCTGTCAGTGGAATAACATAGATGCACTACTCATAGCTATTCAACTCATGAAGCATTCTCCTTAAATCTGTAGCACAACATATTTCATGTATCACACCCCAGTAGCCCCTACACATACACACACTCACAGATATATGTTTGACATTAAGTAAGAAAAGGAAAGAATGTTTTCAGAACTTTCAAAGGTTTGCACAAAAATGTATAATGAGCATTGTAAGAATATCCTTGGGGAAAATTTCTAGACTGCACAGCAATATATATTAAAGTTGGATCCATTTACAAATCCCATTTCACAAATCATTCATTCATTTAAATAGCTGGCAACAGAACTTCACAGTCCTTCTTATATTCAATGTAAAAAGGTACAGATCCATAAGTTTGTGTACATGAAAAAAGAGTGAGTTTATTGATGGTGAGACAGAACAGTAGAAGCTAGAACACTTTGAGGTGTCTTGGGATTGATCATATTAGATGAAGTGAAAGTACACAAACAATGTGACTGAGCAGTGAAAACAATACCTCTCTTTTACTGAATAAACAATATTCATTGCAGTTTATGAGAGCTAATCTGCTTACGGATGCACACAGGAGAAAAAGGGGTAATGAAAAGGAGGCAAGGTTTATAGTCATATGCAATATAAAGACATAATAGAAGGAAACACCGTGCATTCCAGGAAAGAACTGAAGGGGAAGGGAGGTAAAAATAATTTGCAAGTAATTACCTCCCCCCCAAAAAAATTAGAGCATCCACTTCCAACAATATGTACAAGAAGAGGAAAAGGACATATTTTGTAAATGAGGGTGGGAGCCAAATCTAACAACAATGTGAGGAAAATAAAATTAACACAGAGATCTAGATTTGCAGAGGTTGTTAGATTCAAAAACAGTGAATAAATATGAAAATATATAAGGCAAACAATGAATTTATTGTGCAGCAGGAATAATTAAGCTTTGAGTTAACTTTAATCTGCACTAAAAGAAATTAAACAAGGGAGAGGCATAGAATATCTTACCTCTTAGTATTGTATATGTGATTGCTATGATATAATATTGAAACTTGACTACTTACTGCTATTTAAATATTTATCTAGAATTAACTAGACTTAAATTAAGCCTTTTTAGGCTGCCTTGCCTTGGGTATGATATAGGTCTACTAAATTTAATCAAAATATCCAAATGACTGCAAAATGTCAACAAAGCAGATGCATGACATGCTACTATGCATGTGCTAACCATTATCCTCAGTACATGCAAAATTAGAAGGAAAACAAAAACAGTAAAGTATCATTTCTTGGAAGGTGGCAAGTCCTTGTGCAATCAGCCCTCCCCCCCAACTTCTCTAAAGAGAAATATTATTTTATAAATCCATTGGAATACTATTTGCACTTGTAATAGCAAATATTGAATCAATGTTTGCACAATACTGGGAAAATATATATATTGCACAAATAAAAAGTAACTCTATATATAGTATAACCATCTATCATGACATTTAAGCATCTGGAGAACTGAATATTTTTGAAATGTAGCTGTAATAAGAAAATCATATTTAAAACTGTCAATTCATTTAAAGTGCATACCTCTGGATATTTGTGTTTATAGGATGTCACCATCAATGCATTTTAGTCTTTTGGCCTGTTATATGAACATGTTGAAAACATTGATACAGATATAAAATATTAACTTTTATTTACCTGTTTTAATGGTTATTTCCATAGGTGTTTCATACATTTCCTGTGTAAAAAACCTGTGCACAAGATTAACCTAGCCACTGTTACACAGTATCACTTTCTTACTACAGTAACAAAAGGTGACTATACATCCATTAGTGTGTGACATAAGTAGTCATTGGAACAATCGGTAACTTTTGTTCATGATATGGATGACAATGTCACATACTAAAGCCCAAGAAGATGAAAAAGAATCCTGTTCAGCTTAGATAGCCAGGTGAGGCAACGGTGAAAAGTGTAGCAAGGTTCAAACATCACACTGATTGATGGTGTTTCGTAGTCTATCATCTGAGAAACTGCTGCCTGTAATATTAATATTTCACTACACAACATGCCTGTACCTTTGGCTTTCCCTCAGTCATTAGTACTACCTGCAGAACTAATGCAATATTCTTATTATGACAAATATTAGGCAGAGGAGTACTCTGTGCTCTCAGCCATGCCCATTTAATTATATCAGGGAAATAGCCGATAACTAAAATACTGGATGTTATCTCCTCTGCCTGTGTCTGAGAAAAAGAATCATCGAAATGAATTAACCTATGGAGAATGTGCTTCAGTTTCAGGAACAATAGATTCGGGTATGTATTAGTGTGTGCCAGTATTCCTGTCTTCCAGATTTCTGAATAGAGTTATGTTTGGCTCTGGACATATTATTTAGGTAGAATATAAAATGAGAAGCGAGACTGCATCTGAAATGAAAGAAAATAAAATTATAGTAATAGGAAGAGCATGAAAGTATAGCTGAGAATTCATCACTTTAATTAGATGTTCCTGAATGGCCAAACAGAAAGTATGAGGGACTGTTATTGTCTTCTGATCGATGTGCAGCTGTTGTAAATATCTTCTTCACTTTCTTAAGTAATAATAGTAAGATATATCCATATGTCAAGATGTTTAAAGAAAAAAAAATGAAGGTACAATATCTATGCTTACTTTGATATCTAGTATTGAAAAATGTCCTATAGTCTTAAGATTTGTTGTCGGTATCCTAGGGTAGTATGCCAAAATTATTAAAGGTAAAGGGATACCCTCGGGGATTTTAAGTATATCACAATCTCTGCTTGATTTCTTCACAGTACTGGATGAGAATTCAGTACTGAACATGAAGTACCACTGAACAGTAACAAAACAATGATCATGGCATTGAGAGTGTTTTTAAGAATGACCTTTATAAACAAATGTGACAGATTTTGCAACCAATCTAGTCTTTGTCAATTGATGAAATGCCCACAAGTGTACGTGCTTGTGTACATACAAGCACTCACTAACACAAACATATGACATGAGTGTAGGGTATTTTTTCTCGCCATCTGAAAAGCATGACATTAACCACAGAGCCTAATTTCAGTCATTGTGTTGGAGGATTATGATGCAAATTTATTGGATCTATGGATGGGAAACAAAATGTACATTGGGACTTCCCCCTGTGCTACTAATGGACAGAGTCATCTCCTAAATGCTTTATTCCATTCATGGGTCCTCTCAAAACTTCTATAGGATGATCCCAATTATTCTCATTAGGCGTAATATATAATTATCGACCTTGGGGTGGGTAAGGCCAGTTTCTAACTGAATGGGATATGTTAATTCAAACACCCAAAGCGAAATTGTCTTGGCTTAAAATGGCCTGTAAGGGCAGTTAGCCTACTACTTACCTAAGAACCTATAAATTTATAAGCAAGTCTGCAATCCTAACCATCTTACTAGATGTTTGAGCCATAGATACCAAGAAATTCATTCCAGGAATGAAGCTAGACAGGTGAATCTTGGTATCTACATTGAGAATACATAATAAGAGTTATGACTGGCAAGACCCAGTCCTATTTTTGAAGCACACGGAGCTTTTTCTACTCCATGTACTACTAGTTACAGAAAAAGAAATTTGTGGAAAGCCTTTTAAAGTCAGTAAACCCTGTGCTGCCAAACAATTAACAGGCAGAAACAAAGTGACCCCAAAAAGAACCAGTGTCTTTAAAACCTATTAGACACTTTATTTTGCCAAACTTTTTGTTTATAGGTATGGCACACTTACATATTTAGTATAACATTTGATGAGTTGGTGCTCCTGGACAGCCCAAGGGTCTGAACACTGTTTCAACTTATGACAGCCTTAAAATAACATAATAAATATTTAACAGGTTTTAAAGACTATTTCACCTTCTGCTGCTGTTATATGCCTGATGGCATGTCAGCAGTTATCTCTAACTTGAGACCCTATATTATCAGAAATTAGGGGTGTTTAACAAAAGCTAGTTAGGCACCTTGCTGGCATCAGAAAGGTGTTTAAGAAGCCAATATTTCCCTCTTTTTTTAAGTGTATTCACAGCATTCTATGCACTACCATAATATTATAGCTAATCAGCTTGGATACTGCATCAGCATTCAGTTTAGTTTGGTTTCTTTGAATGAAATAGAAGTGGACTTAAGCAAAGCTAAAAATGGAAAAGAAAATAAGTGTTACATCATCTTTCAATAAAATTAGTTAAGCAGTAATATCATTTCATAGTGCACACAAATGTTGCTGCCCATGAGTCACAAGGATTTTGTCTCAGGTAAGCAGCATTTTACCTTCCTACAAATAAAGATAGCCCCCTAGATTCATGAAGGTCCATGCAAGAGTGGTTCATGTCCATTTAGAACAGCAGCGTGCCTTGCATATGCATGAAGGCACGCTGCTGTTTAATCTGCACGGACACGAACTGTGAACGAGTGCAGTGGGTGTGTCCAAGTAGTGCACTACAGCACTTTCTAACCGAACTGGCATAATATTAGAGCTTTTCTCTAATATTATGCTAGTATTTCAGTGTCCAAGGGCACAAATGAAAAAAATGGTCATTTCAGTGTCCATGGACCCTGAAATGAAAACAGCAACAAGAGAGCAATGCAGGGGGTGTGTGACAGGTTCTGTGACAAAACCGTGTATTGCTAAAGTGATATTTGTCACCTTTGTAACCTGCTAAAGCAGGAAAGGTGTGCAAGTGCACACATAACGGGGGATAAATCCCCAAAAGTGTAAAAGCACAAGCACAGCCTGACAAACAGAGAAAGTTGATAGAGAACAGGGCGAATCACATAAGGTAGAAGTCTGAAAGAAAATGTATGCCAATATTCCCCTCATAGCAGTGCATGTTAACAAAGGCACAAATGATGGAGGGAATAAACACTACATTAGGGACACGCCTCAAAAATTGCCCTCACACAATTAGAAAGTTGATAGATAACAGGATATGTATCAGCAGGAGTCCTTGAAGGATAGAAGCCTCAAAGACAAATCAGTGCCAGTATATCAGGATTGCAGTCCCGAGCAGTTGTCAGAACACCACAATACACACCCATATAACCTAATAAAATAATAATAATATATAGTTTTTTACACTAGCCTAAGGAATGTTTAAGTGTAGCTAAGTGGGCGTGCATGTTATGGCTGTCTGCTTAGCATAACTTAAACATCCCATAGGAGTTAAATGCAAATAGACAGGTGAACTTTCCAAGCTGAGGTAGTGTAGTGGTTAGAGTTGTGGCTTTACATGCAGGCATTTATGGCTTGAGTCCCAAGACAAGCAACGTATTTTCCTATGTGAAAGTAGTGTTAAAATTATTTTAGTAAACTTAAATTATGTAGCAACTTTTTTGTCAACCAGGGTAGTGTAGCAGTTCCAGTAGTGAGATGTCAGTGTAGAAAATATGTGAAACCCCCATATAAACACAAGTACCCCATACAGTACATTCACACAAGAATATAATTTAATGAAAGCACATAGGGAGATGCCATAGAAGGTAAACATAAAATTATAATGTGTATATAAATATTATTTTATAGTATAAAATTATAAGTATAATATGCTTAAACATGCCTTAATCACTCTGCATCCATCAGACCTTGTTCTGCCCAGCAACCAAATAGTCAGCCCTGCCAAGTTTCGAACCCGGGATGCTGTCCTCTACAATCACAGTAAAATGCCACTATCCCATCTTCTTCTTCTTTTGGCTTTTCCTGGTAAGGGGTCACCACAGCGGATCACCTATCCGCTCATGATTGGCAGTGGAGTTTTACGGATTCAAGTTGCCAGCCCGGTGCCCAACATTCCACAGAAAGTATACACACACACATGCACTCATGCCTATGGCCAATTTGGAGTGTCCAATCCACTTACAGCATGTCTTTGGGATATGGGAGGAAACCGGAGCACCCGGAGGAAACCCACAAGACCACAGGGAGGACATGCAGACTCTGCACAGAAGGTACCCCAGCCAAAGATTGAATCGGAGAACCTCTTGCTGTGAGGTTGCAATGCTAACTGCTGCACCACTGCGGCTGCCCAAAATGCCACTATCCCATTTGAGCTGTGAAAAAGTGTCATGCTTTAACAAACATATCATGCATTCTGGTCATTTAACATTAATTAAAAAACACAGCAATCCCAAGTGTCAAACCCATGACCTTGAACACTATAGTCACAGGAATGTACTGCTACACCATCTGAGCTGTTGGAATTAATGTTGCTTTTTCAAACATATCATGCAATAGAGGTGTACAACATTAGGGAGAAAGCTTTGTGGAACCATTTATGTGTTGTATATAGACACACACACATACACACACACACACACATATATATATATATATATATATATATATATATATATATATATACATATACATGTCTGATGAAACATATATATGAAAAAGTAGAGTCATAATATAAATATACATATATAAAAATATAAAGGAAGGAAAATATATATATATGTATGTATATAACATGCAGTGCAGTTATACCTCAGAACCATCCCTCTTAACCTGTTAGTGCACAAAACCTGTACAAAGGCTGTAAAAGGTGGGATGGGCCACATATAGGGACATATTTCAAATATTGCTGTTACAAATGAAGACATTTGCTACAGCAACTGGGTGCATTTCAGCAGACAATTACTGAAGGATATGAGGATGGAAACTGAAATGTTATGTCATTACTTACTGACATAAATCCTTGGATCATCACTGTGATTTACCAGACAAATACAAATAAATTGTGGAATTGAACAAAACATCCAGACATTCTGTGAAATTTTTGGTAGTGGAGAGGTATACTCAGAACCCTTTAGTTCAATGAATCCAGACCAAGCCTGACAAAGTGGGGGAACAAAGGCCTGAAAATAGAGACATATCCAAAATATGTCAGTAGATAAGCTGAGAAAGTTGATGTAGTAGCACTGTATGTCCTAACATATATTGACTGAAATATCACTATTCCAGGGCTCAATTGCTTCTCATTAGTTAGTGACCTCAATCCCCACATCATCCTACTGATGTGTCAGGAATACACAACAGTTATGGGGACCAGACCAAAGATATTAGCCACACAACTGGACATCCACTGAGCTACCCAGCAATGTCTAATCTACAATCAGACTGACATAACACTACCCAAGTCCAGCTTTGGGGCTGTACACATGCATTAGCAAATATAGCAGGCACTACAGGGATGTAACACTAGTGGAAAACAGACACTGTTGTGAAAGTGCATACCCCCAAACAATTGCACCACAGTCACAGTGACATACCAGTAAGCAGACTGAACATGACAGTATAATGACTGTGTGAGCAACAAAATCCCATTTGCCACTCACACATTACCCTTACATATACTGCCCCAAGTCACAGTGTAGAGGGAAACTTGAGGTGTTATGGGATATGTCATGGTCTGCATGTACAAACATATACAGGTGATAGGGAGCCAGAAACCAGAGCAACATGCACAGTCAAACAGAAAGAGCCCATGACACTCACATGTAGACCCTCCCTACACAGCCCAAATAACATGTACACACTGCACTGCTACACAATCCTGACAGTCTTTTAACAATGGGCAGACATACACAGACCTCTCAAATGTACAGTTTCCCACAGAATGTATAGGCACAGGACTCATATCTATGGCCGCTTCCTTGTTGCATGTCTGGGGGTCTATGACATCACTGGGATGGTAGCAGGAATGAATGCAATAAATAATGATACTACATACCTCTGAACCTCTTAGTGTATGACATCTGGATAAAAGCCTGACATAATTGGGGGACAGAGGTCCATGCACAGGGGTATATTGGACATATTGCTGTTATAAATGTAGACAGTTGCTGGTGTTACTGGCTTTGTTGTAACATTTGTTTTCTGAGGGATATGAAGTCAGTAACACCAATGGATGTTAGCATTTACTGACTGCATTCGCCAGAGTGTCCCACTGATTACACACACTACACCAACATATACTGCCCCAATTCAAAGTGTACTGAGAATCCTGAGGTGTTACAGGACATGTCACAGTCAGCCCCTACAAGCATACAGACCTGACAGACTGCCAGCAGCTGTAGCAGCATGCAGAGTCAGATAGGTAAAGGATGTATGGCACTCACATCTACTACTCTCCCTACCCAACCCAACACACTGCTACACAATCTTGGCAGTCTGTTCACAATGGCCAGACAGACATAAATGTCATATGTACAGATTTCCACAGAATTACCAGGGTGTGGAACCATAGTCCTGGCCACCACTGCATACCATGACCAGGAGTCTGCCAAGTCATTGGATGATAACTGGAGTGCAGTTGGTAATTAATGATATACCGTACCGCTGCAACTCATAGTGCAGGAAATCTGGACAATGCATGACGTACTTGTGGGACAGTGGCTGGAAAGAAGGACATAGCACACATAATGGTGTTACAAACTGAAACAGTAGCTGGTGTTACACGTGTTGTTGTAATATAACATCCCTGAAGGATATGATGTGTGGAATACCAATGGATGTCAACAGTTACTGACTACAATCCTCACATTATCCTACCAACCCCACAAAAACAGACATTGTTTGAGGAACAGATCAAGCATAGCAGGCAAACATCTGGCTAGTCTGTGAACAACATGCCAGTTGAGAGGCATGTCAGAGGCATATCTCTGTCAGATGTCAAGTCATCCAGTAAATGCATGTCCAGATGAACCCTGTCAATCTAGCAACCCTCCTTGTGTATACCAGCACTAATGACATATAATCTGTACCCAATTCTGGAGCTTCATCCCCCATGTTGTTGGGCTGTTTCCACATGTCCTGTCCTGTGAGGGATTTACATCTACTGTCTGTGCAGCTGTAGCCTCCACACCTCCATAATGTTCCCCACACAGGCAAGGAAAATGGGCAAGGCCCACATAAAGGGCGTCTCATATGTTGGAACAAGCAGCAGTGTCCAGGGCAACACCACAATGCTTTGTGGGCACCCACATAGCTTTATGCCCTCAGCAATACTTGACAGGGCATCAACCCCCTCAATGTAGGCAGAACACATGTGGTGGACAGCAGCAATACACAACTACCATCATAGGTGGAAATAATTACAGGATGGGCCAAGAAGGAACAGGTGCCTCAGTGGAAGCCATGTCCCCTTGTTCTGCACAAGCAAATGAGGTCACAGGTGATGTAGCCTAAGGCTGTCTTTGAGTGCAAACTGGAGACATCAATCAAGGCCAATCATTAGGCCTTCCAGACGTGTGTCTGCAATTTCAGAGGCAACACACATATCTGCTATGTAGTGGTGGTCAGTAAAACCATATACACATATGCCATGGATATAGGCAACCAGCTGCAAACAGGTGAAGTGTAAACATCATCCCTCTGTCCCCCTATAGTTACACATGTGCATGTGCAGCAATTGCCTCCCTCCCCTCATGATCAGGAAGCAGGTTTGTAATGCCCTCTCAAAGGCAACACATAGAGGTCTCCATAGGCCTGATACCATTCTTGGCTGCATTCAACATGAACACAGGCATAGTCTCTCAGACCCATTCTGCAGTGTAATCAACCACAGCCTGTGCACTGATGTCATCCCATCTGCACAGAGGACAGACAGAAAGTTGATAGAAAACAGGTTATGTATTAGCATTAATGTTCAGAAGGATACTAGTCTGAAACTGAAATGTATGCCATTATGTCACGACAGCAGTCCTCAATGACATGGCCAAAAACCCCAATACTTTCCATTTAATATAGTAATATAACATTAATATCCAATAGGTGATAAATAAAAATATGCAGCTCAAATCCCCAAACCAAAATAGTGTAGTGGTCAGTGTCCCAGCTTTGCATGCAGGCATAAACAGTTTGACTAATGCAACAGGCAACCCAAATTTACATGGGAAAGCAGTTCTAAAGTTCTATGTTCATATTAAAATATATCGTAAGTTATTTTTGTCACCCAAGGTAGTGTAGATGGTGTAAATGGATGTGTGAGTGCATATAACATCTGAAAGCACCCATGTAAACACGTGTCCCATACAGCAGGATTCCCCAACCACTGGGCCACGGACCACTACTGGTCTGTGGAGCACTTGGAACCGAGTCATCAGGTAAGGTAAGTGAATGCCTGTATGAGTGTATATGTGTCTGTCTGTCTGTGTGTGTAAGTGAATGTGTGCATGAAAGCAAAAGAGTCTGTGTGTGTGTGTGTGTGTGTGTGTGTGTGTGTGTGTGTGTGTGTGTGTGTGTGTGTGTGTGTGTGTGTGTGTGTGTGTGTGTGAGAGATAGGGAGAGTGAGAGCGATGTGTGAATGAATGCAGGAAGGAATGAAGAAGTGGCTGTGTGTGTGTGAGATCAGAAGAGTGAGAGCGATGTGTGAATGAATGTAGGTATGAATGAGGAAGTAGCTGTGTGCCTGTTGGAATGAATGCAGGTATGAATGAGGAAGTGGCTGTGTGTGTGTATGTTTGAGATTGGAAGAGTGAGAGCGATGTGTGAATGAATATGTGAATGAATGAAGTGTCTGTGAGTGTGTGTGTGTGTTTGTGTGTGTGTGTGTATGTGTGTGTGTGTGTGTGTGTGTGTGTGTGTGTGTGTGTGTGTGTGTGTGTGTGTGTGTGTGTGTGTGTGTGTGTGTGTGTGTGATTGGAAGAGTGAGCGATGTGTGAATGAATGAAGAAGTGTGTGTGTGTGTGTGTGTGTGTGTGTGTGTGTGTGTGTGTGTGTGTGTGTGTGTGTGTGTGTGTGTGTGTGTGTGTGTGTGTTTGAGATCAGAAGAGTGAGAGTGATGTGGGAATGAATGTGTGAATGAATGCAGGTATGAATGAGGAAGTGACAGTGTGTGCTTGTGTATGCATGAGTTCGGAAGAGTGAGAGGGATGTATGAATGAATGCCTAAGTGGGTGTGTGACATGTGCGTGCAAGACCGGGAGAGAGAGAGTGATGTATGAATGAATGCCTAAGTGGGTGTGTGAATAAGTGCATGAATGAATGCAAGAATGAATGAGGAAGTGGCAGTGTTTGTAAATGTGTGAGATTGGGAGAGTGAGAGCAATGTGTGAATGAATGCAGGTATGGATGAGGAAGTGGCTGTGTGTGTGTGTGTGTGTGTGTGTGTGTGTGTGTGTGTGTGTGTGTGTGTGTGTGTGTGTGTGTGTGTATGTGTGAGATTGGGAGAGTGAGAGTGATGTATGAATGAATGAATGAATGCAGATATGAATGAGGATGTGACTGAGTGGGTTTATGTGTGAGATCAGGAGAGTGAGAGGGACGTGTGAATGAATGAATGCAGGTATGAATGAGGATTTGACTGAATGTGTGTATGTGTGATATCGGGAGAGTGAGAGCAATATGAGAATGAATGAATGCAGGTATAAATGAGGATGTGACTGAGTGTGTGTTTGACCGTGAGACAGTAAGAGTGATGTGTGAGTAAATGCAAATATGAATGAGGGAGTGACTGTGTGTGAGAGATCTGAAAAGAGTGAGAGCGATGTGTGTGAATGACTGCATGCATGAATGCAAACGAGACTGTGTGAGTGTGTGTGTGTGTGTGTGTGTGTGTATGTGTGTGTGTGTCATGGTATGGACGAAAGGAACAAAGACCTCATTGCTGCTGCTGCAGCGATCACACTCACTCTTCACTCTCTTTCTCTCTCTCTCCCCCTCTCTCTCTGTCACTCTCACACACACACAAACATCTCTCTCTCTCTCTCTCTCTATATATATATATATATATATATATATATATATATATATATATATATATATATATATATATATATATATATATATATATATATATATATATATATATATATATATATATATATATATATATATCAACATGTAGTAGAGTCATACCTCAGAACCATACCTACCAACCCCTTACTGCAGGAAATCTGTCCCAAAGCTGTCCAGATGCGAGGGGGGGGGGGGGGGCAATGGGACAAAACTAGGGACATATTTCAAATATCGTTCTTATAAATGTAGAATGTTGCCAGAGTGACAGGGTTTGTTTCAGCATACATGTTCTGAAGGATGTGAGTTCTGAAACTGAAATGTATGTCATTTACTGTCAGAAATCTTCATATCATCACAGTGATTTACCAGGGATATGAAAATAATGCATCTGTGGAAGAGACCAGAAATATGAGCAATACACCTGGACACACTGCAACAATCCAGACAGTCCCGAGGTAGGCTCAGAAACCCTTAGTGCAATGAACCTGGGCCATTCCTGACAATGTGGGGGTAGAAAGCCATGGAAATAGGAACATATCTGAAATAGTGTAGTAGATAAGCTGACACAGTTGCTGCAGTAACACCCTCATGTCTGTCCTAACATATTGACTGAAATATCACAAGTCCAACACTCAATTAGTTCCCATTAGTTAGTGACTGAAATCCTCACATCAACCCACTGATGTGTCAGAAATACACAACACTTATGGGGGCCAAGCAACACTATGTCCTACAAATATCTGGAGATAACATCACATTAGGAAAACTACACAAAGCAGTGTCCAAACTACAGTCAGACTGACACAACACTAACCCAAATATATTAGGGTGAATTACACATGTATTGGCAAATATATCAAGCACTACAGGGATGTCACAGCACTAAAAAACATACACCAGTATGAAAGTGCATACCCACAACCAATTCAACCACAGTCACAGTGACATACCATTAAGCCAAAGGAACAATATAAGGACTGTGTGAACAAAAACATCAATACATGTTTGCCATTCACAGACTACCCCCACATATACTGGCCCAATTTACAGTTTACTATTATGCCTGACTATGGTATGGGACATGTCTCAGTCTGCCCCTACAAACATATACAGCCGATAGACCAACAGAAATAGGAGCAGCATGCACAGGCAGATAGAAAAGGAGCCATAACACATACATCCACGCCCCTCCCTACACAGGCCAAATGACACTGACACAATACACTGCTGCACAGTCCTAACAGTCTGTCAACAATGGCCAGAAATACACAGACCTATCAACTCTACTGAGTCCCACAGAATGTCCAGGTGTTCCTCTCATATATAAGGCGTCTTTCACATAACATGTCTGGCAGTCTGATACATCACTGGGATAAAGTCAAGAATGTAGACACTAAATAATTATATACCATACCTATCAACCTCTTACTGCATGACATCTGGACAAAGCCTGACATAATTGTGGGACAGAGGCCCAAAAACAGGGGCATATTTGAAATCCTGCTGTTATAAACTGAGAATTTTGTTGTTGTAACAGGGTTAGTTGTAACAGATCTTTTCTGATCGATATGAGGTCAGAAAAACAAATGGATGTTAGAAGTTACTGACTGCATTCCCCAGAGTATGCTACTGATTTTTCAAAGACAAAAAACGTCTGAGGAACACACTAAACATAAGGGTCCAAATCCTGGCCATCCTGCGGATATCCCTACAGGTGAGAGATATGTCAAACACATAAAACTGTCAAAGTTAAAATCACTGAGGAACTCCAAGTCCACATAAACCCTGTTAGACTAGCATTAATCCAAATGTATAACAGCAATACTTGCATTATGTCCCTATGTCTGGAACATTCTCTCCCATTCTGTTGGCCTATCTCCACAGTTTTGGTTATAAGAGGTATTTTCTAAATACCCTCTGTGATGCTGTTTTTCACACATCTCCATGAAGTCATCCTCACTGACAAGGAAAAGGGCCAATACTCACATGATGTACTCAATGACAGGAGTGTTTTGCATTGCCATTGGCTATATGAATCACAACACAGCTGTCCTGCATGCAATTATCAAGTGGGGGACACCAATGGGTGCACAGACCATCAGCTGCTCATGAGCATTACCTACAAAAGGCAAGCTGCTGCCTATGCAAAACAGATGTACACCCTACATCCTTGAGAGAGAGAGAGAGAGAGAGAGAGAGAGAGAATGAAAAGAAAAAGAAAAAGAAAAATCAAGCAGGACAGAACCACCTACACTTGAATAAAACAAACAGTTATGTTAAACAAGTAAGCATGTAATAGACTGCAGTAGGGGTATGTAAGAATGGGAAATAGGAACTGTAACATATATGTCTCAACTAGACTTGCTGTACTGATATATTGCTCATCAGAACCTATGGCCATAGCATCTGGGTTTGTTTGCAGTGACATAGATCGTAGGTCAGGCCTCTGAGTCACCCAAGGAAAGGATGGCTCACATATGACTACTACTGCAGTGTGTGTTGAGCAATACTGACTGCGACAATGCTAGGCCAGCTATTGGGATGCCATACATATCTATATCTTACTTGTGAATATAACTATGATATAGTTGGTTGTCTCAAAAATGTGAGAGACCTATACATTGTATTTGCTTAGTAAAGTACTGTTGCACATGTGTGTGTTGAACTGCATATGATATACTGAGCTCATACCATTAAACTGTCCAGTGTTATGCACACTGACCATATGTGTGCCTCATATTTGTAGTCATTTACTAATACAGTTGTATTATGTCAGGCAAATCATTGGCAAATCTGTGAAGACTGACATTACAACATCTGCTTCTTTTTCTTCTGACTGTTCCCATTAGGGGTCACCACAGTGGGTTATCTATTGCCATTTCTGCCTGTCCTCTGCATCCTGCTCTGTCACACCAACCACCTGCATGTCCTCTCTCACCACATCCAGGAACCTTATCTGAGGCCTTCCTCTTTTCCTCTTACCTGGCAGCTTCATCCTTACCATCCTTTTCCCAATATAACAAGCATCCCTCTGCAGCACATGTCCAAACAGATGCAATCTTTCCTTTCTGGCTTTGTCTCAAAACTGTCCAAAATGGGCTGACCCTGTCATATACATATTGCTAACCCTATCTACCCTCATCACAACCAGTGCAAATCCTAACTTCTGTAGCTCTGCCATGTCCAACTCTGACTCCTGCCTTTTTGTCAATGACACTGTCTCCAACCCATATAACATAGCTTGTCTCACTACCCTGTTGTAGACCTTCCCTTTCAATTTTACTGGTACTTGTCTGTCAAAAATCAGTACTAACATTCTTCTCCACCCTCTCCATCTTGTCTGTAGTCTCTTCTTCACCTGTCCTCCACAGTCGTCATTACTCTGAAATGTTGATCCCAGTCATTTATTCTCATCCACCTTTGCCAACTCTACTCCCTGCATCCTCAACATTCCACTACCTTCCCTCTCATTCACACACAGACACCCTGACTTAGTCCTGCTGACCTTCATTCCTCTCCTCTCTAGAGCATATCTTCACCTCTACAGGGTCTCCTAAATCTGTACCCTACTCTCAGTACAGATCACAATGTCATCTGCAAACATCATAGTCAACGGAGACTCCTGTATGATCTTGTCTGTCAACCTGTCCATCACCATTGCAAATAAGAAAGGGCTCACAGCTGATCCCTGATGTCATCCTACCTCCACCTTAAATGCATCCATCACTCCCGCCGCAGACCTCACTGGTGTCACACCACCCTTGTACATATCCCGTACCAGTCTTAAATATATCTCAGCCACTCCTTCCTCATAGAATAAAACAACTCCCCTCTAGACACCCTGTCATATGCTTTCTCTACATCCAGAAAGACACAAAACAACCCCTGACCGTCTCTGTACTACTCCATCAACACTCCCAGAGCAAACATCAATCTACAGTGCTCCTACCTGACATGAACACATACTGCTGACCACTACTCATCACCACCCTGCTTAACTTAGCTTCCAGTCCTCTTTCCCATGACTTCATGCTGTGACTGATTAATGTTATCCTTCTGCAGTTACTACAGCTCTGCACATCAACTTTATTCTTAAAATGGTACACAAACATTTTCTCTCCACTTCACATGCAACCTCTCACTTTCCTAGATATCATTAAACAATATGGTAAAAAACATCACTGCCATTTCCCCTAAACACATCCATGCTACCACAGATATGTCAAGTGGACCAAAAGGCTTTCCAGTATTCATCCTCTTCATAGCTATCCTTACTTCCTCCTTGGTATGCCATTGCACTTCCTGATTCACCATACCCATATCATCCAAGCTTCTCTCTCTCATTATCTTCATTCATCAGCCTCTCAAAGTACTCTGAACATCTGCTCAACACACTCTCCTAGCTTGTGAGTATCTTTCTGTCATTATCCTTTATCACCCTTATCTGCTGCACATCTTTCCTAGCTCAGTCCCTCTGTCTAGTCAACTGGTACAAGTCCTGTCATCCCTCCTTAGTGTCCAACCTGTCATACAAGTTGTCATATGAGTCATCCTTAGCCTTTGCCACCTCTCTCTTTGCCATGCACCTCATCTCCTTATACACCTGTCTACTTTCCTCATCTCTCTGACAATCCCACTCCTTTATCCCCAACCTCTTTTGCTGCATACTGCCTTGTACTTTCTCAGTCCACCACCAGGTGTCCTTGAACTCCTTCTTCCATCCACATGTCACACCAAGCACCTTTTTAACCATCTCCCTTACTAGCTCTGCTGTACTTACCCAGATATTTGGAAAATCGTCACTGCCACCCAGTGCCTGTGTCTTAACTCTTCCCTGAACTCCACCTCACAATCACCCTTTTCCAATTCCTACCATTTGATCCTTGGTGCTGCCCTCACACTCCTCCTCTTCTTGATCATCAACATCATCTTACAGACCAACAGTCTCTGCTGCCTAACTACACTTTCCCCATCACCTCTTTACAGTCTCCAATCTCCTTCAAACTGGCCCTCCTACATTGGATATATTCCACCTGTGTGCATCCCACTCCACTCCTGTATGTCACCCTATGCTCCTCCCTCTTGTTATAGTATGTATTCACCACAGCCATGTCCATCCTTTTTGGAAAATCCGCTACCATCTCACCGTCTGCATTCCTTTGCTTAACACCATGCATACCCATCCCTTCCTCATCCCCTTTGTTCCCTTCACCAGCATGGCCATTGAAATCTGCTGCAATCACCACTCTCTCACCCTTGGGTGCAGTCATCACCACATCATCCAACTGACTTCACATTTCTCTTTCTCATCCATCACACACGCAACTTGTGTAGCATATGCACTAACAACATTCATTATTACACCATCAATTTCCAGATTTATAAACATCACTCTATCAGACACTCATGTCATCCTCGAAAAACACCCTTGGCATATTGTTCCATCAGGATAACCTCTACTCCCTTTCCCTGCCCATCCACACCCCTGATAGCACAATTGTGACCTGCCTCCGATACACCTAGCCATACTACCCTTCCATCTCATCTCTTGCACACACAATTTATCCACCTTCCTCTGGCCATCATATCAGCTAACTCTGTCCCTATACCAGTCATACTGCTAACATCAAAAGTTCTTACCCTCACTACCACACTCCTAGCCTTTCTCCTCTCTTCCTGCTATATGAGTGGTGGACATCCTCCAGGATATGTCTGTCAATGCAAAGGCTACTGTGCTATTTAATGACTCAAGTGTGTTACAGCAATATTAAGACAGTGTCACTAATTTTGTCCCATTGCCCCCAATGCATGTGTGGCATCCTACTGATGTCCTGCTCTAACGGGTTAAGAGGGATGACTGGGCAGCAAGAGTGTGAATACAGTATGCCATACTGATATAGAACAGAAATGTACAGTATATCAGGTATTACCTGTGCACATGTCAGTATGAGCAGGTGTATCTGGCCACCTCATAACAGCAGACATGGGATGCAAAATGTCGGTTAAATAAGCTGTACATGTTGTACACGTGTGTAATCTTAGTTACTGTGCATCTAACAGAGTGACATTTCTACAGCTACCGGTAGTTGCATTGTCCTGACACAGCCATGGGTACTACAATAAGCATAATTATCTGTTCGAAATTGGAGAGGTGTCCCATTGTGTTATGACTGTGTATCCATGTCTACTACAAACAGCCATATGAACATCAACATAGCTGTCTGGACTCAGCAATACCTTACTTGTAAAACCTGCCTCCACCAAAGTAGAGTAATCCCTTTGGCTGGACAGCAGCAATAGACAAGCCACAGACTTGGTCTCTATTCTGGATGTACAGGGCAAATTAGGAGCAGGCAGCAATTTGGCATCAAGTCAGCCATTGTCTGACTAAGCATATAAGGTCACAGAAGGAGTACTGTAACTCTAACTATTTGCATAAATTGGACACATCCACCAAGGCCAATCACAAGGCCATCTTCACATATTTCTGCAATCTCAGAGGCAACAAACCAACCCAACCTGTAACGGTGGTCAATCAGACCACATACACACACAACATAGCTATAGCCAGCCTGCTGCAGATAGGTTTAGGGCAAACATCACCCCCTGGCTCAGCATCACTATAGGTGAATATGCACAGCACCCACACCCCTCCCCTTATCAGCAGTGAGCAGGTACATATTGCCTACTGAAAGGCAACAAACATAAGTATCCATGGGACCTGATACCATCCCTGTCCACATCCTATATGAACTCACTCATGTGCTCCCAGCTCCATTACCCACTGTAGTCACACCGAGCCTTGGCACCATCCATGCCCCATCAGCATGGAGGATGGCCAATGTCATTTCCTCTTCACAGACTTGAATGAGGAGTAGAGGATTATGAAATTAACTAGGCCTAATTGGGGGGAATATGAAACATCAGGACCAACAGTGCAATGCAAGCAGATACAGTGCTGATAGATTTTAGGGGTATGTTGTGGTTGTGAGTGATGGCTACTGGTATTCAGTGTAGCTGTGCAGGGTCTGTACATACTGTTACCAAATGTATGAGGCCCTGTGATGTGTTTCCCTTTTTATGTCTTCCAGGTGCAATGTTGCATCAGCAAAGGTCAACTTTCTCAGTTGCTGAGACAAATATAATCATAGAAGCCATACTACAGAACCATGCCATAATGTTTGGCCAGAGCCAGCAACATCTGCAGCAGAGGACTGGCTTGTGGGACGACCTTGTCCACAGGGTAAACAATGTTGGCCTGCCCGTACATACATACGAGAAGGTCTGTCATTGTGCAAATGACCTCATATGCAATGCCCACACAGCCAGAAGGGGGGGCCCAGCCATGCAGCCCCCACTGACACCTACAGAGGAGCTCCTCGGCAACCTTGGTGTACCATCCCAGTACAACATCAGGGTACAGACCCTCCCACATGCTGGAGGTGGGTGGCACCCAGACAACGGATGAGGAGTGTGCAGTTAAGGCCCCAATGGAGATTACTATACTAGTGTAGCAGACATACTTGTATTTGTAGAGTATCCATGTGCATGTGTCAGGTCAGATTGCAGTTGTGGATTGGGTTTTCTAATGCACAGAAGTGCACATCTATGGTGAAGGACAGCAAATTTTGTAGTATTGGGGGTTGTAGTGTAAATGTGTAGACATGTGCATCCATCCTGTACCAATGCCACATGTGAGTCTGCTGACAATATTTCTCTCCCACAACTACCTAGGTCCATCTGGTCTGCACATGGGATGGCGGCCTGAAGCTGGTGATTATGGAATTGTTCTGCTGTGGTTTGCCAGTACCCAGGCATGTGAAGACCATGCAATTTACCATGCAAACAACTGTCACTCATAGCCATAGTGCTTTATGTGCATGTTCACTTGTGGTGGGGTTAACTGCATTGCATCACAGTGGTCACCATAGGGGCCTATCTGAAGAGAATGCAAAATCCCTGTAGCATACCTCATAACCTATTAGTGCAAGACATCTGGACAGAGACCAACAAAATGGGGGACAAACGGCTTAATGTAGGAACATGTTTGACACGTTACTCTCATACAGTGGATATAAACAGTGTACACACCCCTGTTAAGATGCCAGGTGTTTGTGATATATATATATATATATATATATATATATATATATACAAACTGAGACCACGATATGTTAGTCCACACCTTTTCCCACCTGTAATGTGACCTATTACATGAACAATTCACTTGTAAACCAATCAATCTGTTGGGCACCAAATATGGAGTATACAAACCTTACAATAAGCTGGATGCATATGTGTGTACTCCCTTCAAATTATATTTTATTGGAGCAGCTAATGATTTACTGACATTATTCAGTCTGCTTGAGTACACACCTGCTATCTAGTAAAGGCACTCTGAGTAACACCAAATAACAGTCTGCTATCCAAGTAGGATATCCATGACATTTGTTTGCCTGCAACAACAATAACCATGGCTTGCAGACAGCTTACAAAGCAGCAAAGGGATCTCATATTTGAAAGGTATCACTCAAGAGTAGGGCACTACAACATTACCACAGCATTACATACACCATGGAACACAGTGGAGACAGTTGTCAAAAAGTGGATTGAATATGGGACAACAGTGCTATTGAAAAGAACCTGACGTCCCTCCAAAAATGATGACAAGACATGCCAAACCTGGTCAGAGAGGCTGCCAGGAGGCATACAGCAACACTGAGGGAGTTACAGGAATTTCTGGCAAGTACTGGTGTTGTGTACTACATGTGAGAACACTCTTCTGTATTTTCCATACATCTGGCCTATGGGGTAGGGTCAGAAGATGGAAGCATTTCCCCACACCAAAAAACATCCAGGGGTGGATACAATTTGCAATACAATGCATCAAGTCTCCCAACGGCATGTGTGAAAATGTGTGTTGGTGTAATGAGACTATGGATCAACCTCACAGTCACAATACCAAAAGGTATGTGTGGTGCACAAGCAAAATCTCTCTTAACCTGAAGACCAACATCTCCATGGTGAATCACGCTGGTGGCAGTGGTCTGCTCTGGGGATGCTGTTCCAAAGCCAGAACTGGGCCTGTAGTCACAGTGGTGGGAATTCCGACGAGTTCCAAATAACACCCACGTCTGGCCCAAATCTATCAGGCATCTGCAAGAATGCTGAGGATGGGGAGGTGTGTCAGCTTTCAACATGACAAAGACCCAAAGCATACATCCAAAGCTATCTAAGAATGACTCCACCTGATTACACTCATGTTTATGGATTGGCCCAGCCAGAGCTTACACCTACACCAGCTAGAAAAACCCCAGTGTGACCTGACGAGGGCTATGAACATGAGCTGCCCTTGCAATCTGACAGAGTTGGGTGATCTTTGCATGAAAGAGTGGCCAAATAATGCCAAGTCAAGATGTGCCATGCTGATAGACACCTTCACAAGAAGAGTGAATGGTGTAAGTCACTTATAAGGTGCTTCAACAAAGTATCATTTTAAGGGTGTGCACACTTATGCAACCATCATATTGTATATATTGCAGTCATATTTTACACATAACACATCCGTTTGTTTCTCATTTGGATTGCACAGGTCATATGTCACATGAAAAGTGGGTAACATATTTGAATCCATTACTGTGGTATCATCTCATATATTACAAGAACATGGCATGTTAACAGAGTTGTGTACACTTATCATATCCACTGTAAGCTTAGAAGGTTGGTGGTGTAACAGGAGTGACCATACATTTACTCCTGGTTTGGAGGTTTGACACTCAAATGTATGTCATTAATCAGTGATGTCACTCTTCAGATCATCCCAGTTATGAATCATAGAAACACAGGGGTTATGAGAAACAGAGCAAACATATGAGCCAGATATCTACACATCCTGCGAGGATATGTAGAGTTGTGAGGTATGTTCTGTAGTACTTGCCACTGTGCTATACAGGTGAGCAGCATTGATGTGTACATGGGTGCAGTCTCTGCTAGGGAAGGGCCATCACCTACTAACACTAGTCACATATCCCAGAGCTTTATTTTGTTAGTTACATGTAGTACAACTGGCTGCAATGCATGATGTTGAGGGCCGCGTGTCATGCATGTCACCATTTGTGTAATTTGTGGTCTGTGTGTAACAGATTTGTGCCATGTGTGTGTGTGTGTGTGTGTGTGTGTGTGTGTGTGTGTGTGTGTGTGTGTGTGTGTGTGTGTGTGTGTGTGCGTGTTTGTACTAGCCAACCTCAAAGAGCAGATATTAATGTACATATGTTGTCTTCCCCTCACAGCTGTCGATGGGGTTCGGGGTCCCTCCCACTTGGAAACTGATGTCATTATCTCTGCAGACTCTGACAATGATGATAGGAATATTGAGGTATAGATGGGGTGTCAGGGGCTGAATCTGTGACATTGGTTGGCAATGGCAACCCACTCTTGTCCACACCATTCCCGCACACAGTGACAATGCCCACACATACCCCGTCACCAGTGGCCTCAAATTATGGACAGTTGGCAGGTGGTAGCATTGAACAGGCTAGCCTGGTGACTATGGCAGGTGTGAGTGTAGACACTAGCCATAGCCAGAGTGCAGGGTAGGTCTCACACAGGTGGGTGGACAGGGGTGCTCACAGGAGGACCGCTGCTTGTCAAGCCGCTGTCATAAGTGCCACAGCAGAAGTTACCAGACACATGTTTCAGGCTGTCATGGATGGACAGGGACATAGTGAATGCCACAACAGACAAATACTCAGGGTGGTGGATGCAACTCTAACTGATTTATGTGGTGACATACATGACCTTGTTGAGGCCACAGGTCAAAATACTGAGATCATAAATAGAAGGTGGGGTGAGACTTTGTCAATGCTCGACCATGGCATGCATGCGCTAGAGCATGTGGTGGGAGATGGTCATCAGCCATGTGGAGGTAGATCAACACCAACAACAGCTGAGAGTCTATTGGGTCATGCACCTTCACACTCCAGTAGTGGCAGTAATGCCAGCACTACCGAAGGGGGGTGTACTGTCCACATCACACGGGAGCAGGCTATGGCCATGTGGTCCTGTCCAGTCCCATCAGAGGCACAGATCCAGCAGACAGCAGTTACCATCATTAAGCAATACAGCATCTGGCCTTGGGCCTGGTGATGCCAGTGATACACCAGCTGTCCAACCTTCCCCTGTGTAGGGCAGCTACATGGTATGACAGTGTGTATACATAAACACACACATCTGTATCACAGGCAGGTCAACTCCAGACACACACAGCACCTCTGCACAACCCATCTATTGGATGCCCCTCCAAACACACACACACACACACACACACACACACACACACACACACACACACACACACACACACACACACACACACACACACACACACACATGATGTGAACCCGTATGGCCCAGCCTAGCCGTCTAGCAAACCCACACCACACCCTGTGCATTTGATGATATTTGTGCTACATCCCTGTCATCTATGCCATCAATGCAGGGACATGCTAATATGGGTCTGATGCACAGGGTGAATATAGTACAATGTAGCTATGTAATACTATGTAAGGTACTGTCTGCTTGCATTTGTTATGGATACACATACAAGTGTATGGACTTTATTAGCCAGGATACATTATTGCTGTTAGTACCACTGAATGAATGTAGTCTGAAATGCTGTATTCTGTTTGTGTTCCAGGTGTCTATGGGTCTGCAGGCTGTGGCTCTGCAAACATTCCCAAGAGGGAGTATGGCAGAGTGGGAATACACCGACCGTGTCATAGGCAAGGTACAGATTTATATGTACATGTACCAGGTATGTATGCATGCAACAGTGTGTGAGGGACACTGTCAGACAGTATGACCTTGCATACATACCCCTTGTCACAGACAGGTAGCCTTCAGACATGTCCAGCTCAGTGCTGTATAGTACCACAAGCTCATATATACAGAATAGGTTACTGCAGTACTGTCAGCAGGTCCCTCACAAGTGTAGACATTACATTAACTGCAACAGATTCACCTATCAACACCTGTTGGCCCTGTCATTTCTTTCCCATACATTCAACATGGATGTAGTTGATGAGGACATGCATGATACTGTGTATGATAGGTTTGTGGTATGTATTCCTGAATTCACTGGGTAGAACAGGGAGACAAAATTATATATATTTTGCATACACACAGTAAGGACTGACACAGGGGATGTGTACACAGTAACATTAACACAGCTGGCAATAGGCAAGATTAGTAAACTTACATTTCCATCTTGATGTACTGTACTACTAAATGCACATGACATGCCCCACATAGATTATATGCATGGGACATACACTACCTCTTACAACACGTAATGGTCTGAATGGCTTCATGGATGTTGAGATAATCCATCAGGAATAGGATGTTGGAGTCATGTATAGCTCCTACAAGCCTGGACAAGTGATTGTGTAGCAGACATTGTATCAGCATGATGTTTCAGCCAGGTATGAAGCCTGATGCTTGCATGTGTGTCACTACACTCACTGTGGCTGATATGACAACAATATCACATACATTGGCATTATTAAGGGACACAGACAACATATAGTTGGCAAACATCTGGATATTATATAGACATCTGTACAGAGGACTGGTATGGCTTGCACAATGGTTTAACATGCTGCATGTGAGGCAGATGCCATTACCACGCTATATAAAGTAATGCCATTGGGAGTTGGTAAACAGACATGGATGGTACATAAATCAAAAATGGTATCAGCCAAATAGGATATGATCTTCACCCAAAGACACACACTCTTGCTAGTATTGAGATTAGAACCCCTACCTAACTATTTATTTCTACTATAGTGTTACGCAGTTTTCAGATGCACTATGGAGCTTACATGGTTTCACCTCATCCCAACATACTTCTAAGGTGAATGATATCAGCAGGCCTAGTAAAGTAGGGTGATGGGAAGTTTACATGGTAGTACACAATTCAAAATGGTATAACCCACACAGTATATGATTCACACACACACACACACACACACACACACACACACACACACACACACACACACACACACACACACACACACACACACACACACACACACACAGTTGCCAGTATTGAAATTAGAACCTCTACCTATCTAGTTATTACTACTGTAGTGTTACGCAGTTATCAGATGTGCCACAGAGCTTACATGATTTCAACTAGTCTCAAGGTATTTCTGAGGTGAATGACATTAGCAGGCCTAGTAAAGTAGGATGATGGGAAGTTTAAATGGTGGTACACATCTCAAAATGGTATAACCCACACAGTATATGATTCTCACACAAACACGTTCCAGTATTGTGATTAGAACCCCTACCTATCTAGTTATTACTACTATAGTGTTATGCAATTATCAGATGTGCCATGGAGCTTACATGATTTCACTTACTCCCAATGCACTTCTAAGGTGAATGACATCAGCAGGTCTAGTAAAGTAGGATGATGGGAAGTTTACAGGGTGGTACACAACTCAAAATGGTATAACCCACACAGTATATGATTCCCACACAAACACACACACACACACACACACACACACACACACACACACACACACACACACACAATACACATATACATCAGTATTAAGATTAGAACCCCTGCCTATCTAGTTATTTGTGCTATAGTGTTACACAGTTATCACACATGCTACAGAGCTTACAGAGGGGTCAGTGTCCAATGGTACTTCTAATGTGAATGAAAGCAGCAGATCATGTGAAGTAGGGTGATGTAAAGTCTACTTAGTGGAAAGAGTCTCCTAATACTTGGACCTATGGAGGCACACACACACACACACACACACACACACACACACACACACACACACACACACACACACACACACACACACACACAGGCAGGTGATGTGATATTATAAACTCAACCTCAGTACTGTTACACAATGGGGCTCACCTTTTATGCTGACACAAGCAACTGTTTACAACTGGTATGCCAATGTCCACAGCAGGACATCACTTTATGCCATTCAGGGTATCCATGTGTGTGATTCACTCTGTGTCCCCCTGTGTGTCTCTCTCTGTATCACTGTCTATCTCTCAGTTCCCCACATCTATGTGTGTGTATGCTTGACATATGTTGTTGTCTGTTGCCTATATATATATATATATATATATATATATATATATGTGTGTGTGTGTGTGTGTGTGTGTGTGTGTTTGTGTGTGTGTGTATCTTATGCAGCAGATGCAGTTATAGCACATATGGGCCACCTACAGCTAGCTAAGGGCAATCCTGTCTGATGTGTGTGTGTGGGGACAGTTGAGGTGTACATAGCTGTCTGTATGCACGGACATATATACACAATACAGTCATATATTCTGATGTGGGTTCCAACATGTCCTTTGGTTCTCTGAGTGTAGGAGCATGCCCAGTGTGACCTTCCATAGTTAGGGTTGGACTCCATTCCAGATATAGGTGTACTCCAGTCCAGGGTTTTGTGTGCTACAGCCATATCTCTCAGGAGTACACAGAACTTTCTGTAGTCTGAAACTGCAATGTATTGTGTCATTACCTAGTGCCAAACATCTTCAGATCATCACAGTGCTTTACCAAAGGAATCCTAGTTGTATGATGCATAGACCAATATTATGAGGGCAGCTATGTAAATTCTTGTCCAACAAGGTCATTTCTGTGAGCCAGTGTAGTAATGATACACAGCTGTGTAAACAGCCCAGCAACCTGGTGATATTCTAGCTGGGGATCTGCTGCTTGTCTGGTATCTTTCTAACCTGACACGTCATATCCTTGTATGTGCATACCTCTGACCTGTACATTTTTTGGCAGGATGTCCATGTGTTTGACTAGAGGTTTCATCCTTTCTACATAAACTTGTGTTTTTATGGCAAGTTAGTTACATATAATTTAAATGTGATGTTACAAAATAATACAGACATTACTGAATTGGAATGCATAACCTTCTGACCATTCCCAGTACTGCAAGCTCCTCATGCTACCAACTTTCTCAGTATGCTAGGGCAATATTTACAACACATGCCTATCATTGTGCCTTTGTTCCACTTTTATTTCTGCACTTGTCCAGACATCTTGCTGTCAAAGATTGTGAGTTACAGGTGGGGGTACAGAGTGCATTCGACTGTGCAGGCATGTCCATTATGTGTAAAAGGAAGCATAAGTAAAAGTATTATTGAGAATGACCACTGGCAGCAGTACCACAAATCACTTATATTCACGAAAGCCTTGGCACCTCTGCTACATATCCTTCAAGATGTCACTAATGTGTGTAGTATATTCCACATAGCACCATGACTTTCAGGTATGTCAGTGGCAGAGCAGTAGGTGTCACTGGCATGCATAACAGTTGGCACTGCAGTTATCTGCAAATGGCCCTGTCAAAGGCAGCACTGTACCTAGGGCAGTACAAGACAACTGCCAGAGAACATTCTGGCCAGATCCAGACAGTGTTAACCACACATACACATAGCTCATTGACCCCTGCATATTGTGGTCAGGCAACATGTTTTCATGTGTATTGGTACCACCCTGCCAATGTGTGCTATGCTGCTATTTCCATGTAAACATATATGTTACTGCATTTGTGTGGGTATATGGTGGGGCACTCCTGTCAACTGTACACATTTGCACAGACTGTGCTATATTTGCTTTACATTTTGGTTCCATTTACCATACTGTTGTGCCCTGTCTTGGGGACTGGAGGAATATCAGTAAAGAGCCCAGGTCAGATTGTACTGGCATACATTTGAGTGTCAGACTTCTTACCCTTCATAGCCTTACTGCAACTCTGGGTCCTGCTGCGCTATCACTGTGTGAGTCTGTAGGGGGTTAATTCAACATTGCTGCCATTTGTGTGTCTTTAGCAGACATTTCTCTGTGGTTTTCTACACCTGACTTGCTGTGTGGGTGTAACGGGTGGTTATGGGACCCCCCACCCTGACATCTATGGCTGTGACCTATGACCCCCCCACTTAGTTGTCCCCACACAGGTCTATATTAAAAGAACAAATGTTTACTTACCCAAATACCTAAACACCGACACGTCTTCATCGAACCACGAAAATATCAATCGTCCAGAAGTGGGAAATCCAAAACGTTGAATCCTCATGGATGGCCCTTCTGCGGTATAGCTCCATAAGGTAAGTGTGCAATAGCTACAGACCTTAGGGTTAGGGTGCGGGTTAAGGTAAGTGCATAGATGGTAATGTATGTTAGATTTAGTGTAGGGTTAGAAGTAGGGTTTTGTTAAGTGTATGCATGTGGATTATTTAGTTTGTTTGGGTATAGCTTTTTAAGGTAAGTGTGCAATAGTTACGGACCTTAGGGTTAGGGTGCGGGTTAAGTTAAGTGCATACATGGTGGTATATGTAAGATTTAGTGTAGGGTTAGAAGTAGGGCTTTGGTTAATGTATGTATGTGGTTTATTTAGTTTGTTTGTGTAGGTAGTATGTAGTGGGTGGGGTGGGACAAGTAGGATGATTCGAGTTTTTGAATTGTATGGTTTAGGGCATTCAATGTATTTGCGGTTCGCGGAATATGTGTCGGCGTTTAGGTATTCGGGTAAGTAAACATTTGTTCTTTTAATATAGACCCCCACACACATATACTGCAGTGGGATTTGCCACCTTGGGTACTACTGCATAGTGTGTGGAGGCCAGTTTTGGCAAGGTACGTCCTGGTGTCCCACATATCTGCTATCTCAGTAGGCCACCCCATTCCCTTACATGCACACAGCATTACCATAGATATGCTAGCAGAACATACTATTCCATTTATTTATTGTTAAGAACACTGACTTACCTTGTACTTGCAGCAGTTGTGAGGACGGTGCTTGAGGGCTGCCTATGTTGGATGCACACAGTACACTGCCTATGCATGGTAAGTTACAGGTAATGTAACATCCATTTTACTGTGTGTGTAAGTCAGAGAGAGGTTTTAGTCCCTGGGGTCCCTACAGTGTCAGTGTGTTTGCTATGCATTGCCTCTTTCCCAAGGCATGAGCATACTGGGCACACCTCTGTCTGCCTATGGGAGGAGGCTCAGGGGCCTCATCCTGTGAGTCCCTCTGTGCCAGTGGGGACCTTGGCAATGGTGGTGGTTTGTGTGGCCATTCTCTGTGCTGTTCCTGCTGCAGCAGTTTCCACAGGATCATATTGTGTAGCATGGCACATACTATGAACATGTGTGCACATGTGGCTGGAGAGTACTGCAAGGCTCCACCAGATATGTCAAGGCAGCGGAACCGTGACTTGAGCATCCCAAACACATGCTCTATAATGATCCTGGTTTGTGCGTGCACCTCATTATGGTGTTCTTGTGTGGGTGTGTGTGCATTTCTGATGTGTGTCATCATCCACAGCTCCAGTGCAAAGCCAGCATCCCCCACCAGATGGCCATGTGGGATGCCCCACTGGCAAATGCCTGGTACAGCTGTGATGAATGCCAGATGTGGGAGTTGTGATAGCTTCTAGGGCTGCCAGCACACACATTCATGATAATGCCCTGGGCATTGCACATGACCTGGCAGTTGATGCAGGGGAAGCCCTTGCAGTTTATGTAGACCCTACCCTGTTCACCAGGTGGTGCTTTGATGTGGATGTGCATGCAGTCTATGGAACCCAGTACCTCTGGGTGTTCTACTACATGGTGGAAGAGACGCATATTTCTGGTACTCCCCTCAAGAGTGTTGGGGAAGTAAATGTGCTCACTGCCATGTAGTAGCATGGTATCCAGGAGTGGGTGGAGTACCCTGGATGCCGATGCCTTTGACACCCCCATCATATCCCAGTAGGTCTTTTGAAAGTACCTGTAGCTAGAATTCTTAAGGCTACACATACCTTGGTATCCACTGGGATGTGTTCCCCTCTGTTGGTTCTAGCTCTGAGATGAAGCCAGTACAGCTCAGTGATTTGCTGAAGTATGTATCTGTCCACTCTGTGGAGCTCTACTATCTCCAGATCATGTAGCCCCTGGTAGGTTACCCTGGGTCTGAACACTCTTCTCCTCCTCCTTAGTCTGTGGTGGTTGTCAGCATTATCCTCATCTCCACCGTCAGCCTCTAGCACATACTGATGGATCAAAGCAATGGCAGCGCCTAACATTTTCCAGTTAAAATTCCCCTACATGTATACACCAATTGTGCAGAGTTTGTTGGAAAAAAACAGACTGTAAGGCGTTTCCATACTTTATAGTGTTGTGCTACAAATCCTGCCTGAATGATTGGCTGACTATGATACATTCCAGTTATCACCTATATTACTCATGACTTTGATATGGCCACTGTGAGTGTTAGAGGCATTACTGGTAATTTGTGCATTATTGCCTTTATTCTCCTGTTGCCCCTTTTTTAATAATTTTTTTACTTACATCTCCTCCCATTTTCACCTATGCAGCCACCTGCCTACTGTATTATTGTGTGCTTTGCATGGCCCATTGTAAGTTGCAAGACTCCCATATTAGTGATTTCTACTTCATTTCTCCTTTATTGTGCTGTTGCCCTGTATTTCTTTTTTTATATCTCCTCCCACTTTCAGCTATGCAGCCACCTGCCATCTGTATTATTGTGTGCTTTGCATGGCCCATTGTGAGTTGCAAGAGTCCCATATTAGTGATGTCTATTTCATTTCTCCTTTATTTTGCTGTTGCTTTTCATTTTTTTTACATCTTCTTCCATTTTCAGCTATGCAGCCACCTGCCAGTTGTATTATTAAGTGCTTTCAATGGCCCATTGTGAGTTGCAGAATCCCATATTGATAATTTGTACTGAATTTCCCTTGTTCTGCTATTTGCTTATTTTTCCCTGTATCCTTCCTGTTTAAGACCCAGTGCACCACTCTGACCCATTTAACTAGTGTAAACAGCACAAAATGGCCCTTACCTGGGTGCGAACATGCTCCTCAGTTCATGGAATAAGAGTATACTGCCTCAGACACACCCCCTCACTTAGCTCTGCTTAGCTAAGCACAAACCCAGGCAATGGAGCTCCAATGTGCTTACACCAAGCATGACACACACCCTTTTCATGTTAGTTGCTCTTCCTGCCTACACAATGGTGTTACAGCACCTACATGGTTAGGTGCAGTGTTACACTTAGAAGAATTCTGTGATTCAGTATAAGTCCTCTCATTAACATACCCTACTGCCTTACTCTGTAGTTACTGCACTACACAAGAGCCTTCCCACTTAACAACCACTGTTCCCTGCCATTGTTTTGATTCTGCTTGCCATTGAATATAATGGCAATATGCAGGTTCCCCTTAAAATTGACTTTTCAACTTAATTTTTTTATTTTCCCCAAGATCCCTTTTGCGTAGCGCTGCCCTATGCTTAAATGGCCTAGATAGGCCATAGAAAAATAAACTTTTATTTTTATAAGACTTAAATGCTTTTCCATGCTGCTGGCCATATATATGGCTATTGGAATGCCTAAAGATTAGGGTACATGCTTTTATTGGCGCTGTCATGGCTTCGATTTCATTTTTGCAGAAATGTATTTGGCTAGTAGCTGAATGCATTTCTGCAGCTTACACTGTTCCCGCTTCCTGGATCTGTATTTTACCTCATTTGCATGGATTTCACTAGCAAATGAGCTAATTAGCATCCCACATGGGTTTCTGTGTGGGAAGTGTTGGCTCGCTCATGCACGTCAATACAGCACATTCCTGGATCACTTGGTGGCCATATTCCATGCAGGAGTGGCTACATTGCTCCTGCATGGAGATTTTTTGATCGAGAATCCCACGGAGCATTTAATTCAGGTAAGATTGTAGTACAGAATGTATTCACTACTACAATAATACTTGTATGTTGTGCTCAAATAAATAACACTATATACAGTCTTAACAATATTATAACCATGATATCTAAAAGCATATTGGCAAGAATTATCACAATTTTGGAAACATTTTGCTGTATGCAGAATATGTGGTATTTATATGAGTTAGCATTTATACTGATTTTTATGCAAGATATAGTTAGTCTACATAAAATAAAACTCTAGACAACAGGAAGCCATGTTAACTGTTGCAGATGAACTTCTTAACCAGAGTGTTATTTATCTGATGCATTAGGACAAAACAATGCAAAACATTTGACATACTGAGTAAGAAGACATACAGTTCCTTATTTGTCATTGTTTGAAAAGCAAGTATTCATTATCCAAGTCTCTACTTAAGCCTGATGTTTGGAAAACAGACAGTGTGACAAATTTATCAAATATATAGACCCATTAGCCTCACCGGCCTTATATGCAAAGTCATGGAACACATCATAGCATAACTAATTTACACAGACACAGGAAATGAAACTGGTGTAGATCCCAATCAGTATGGTTTTGTGAAGAGCAGGTTTTGTCTCTGGAAACAGAGTAAGCTTCTTTGAAAGTGTCACTGATAGTGTGGACAGTAGACACTCAGTCTCTACTGCTTATCTTGATCTGGCCAAGTTTGTTGACATTGTCTCCCATGCTGGTATTTTTATCTGTTGGATTGCAAACTGACTATCCCACATCCCATGTTGTGAAAATTGCTAGTATCCTCACTGAATTTATACTTTTAAGTTGTGGGATGACACAAGTATCTGTGCTAGGCCCTCTCCTGTTTGGCATTTAATTAGCAGACACCTAGTATCCACGGAGTGTGCTTGACCAAGTTTGTTGAAGGCTGCAAGCTAGACACCGTTATCCACTCATCTACTGATACTGAAAGGATCCAGAAAGTGCTGGAATATGCACGTGGATGATGCACTGAAAATAGTCTCAAGTTAAAAGCAAGTAAGTGCAGCAAAGTGGCATTTAACAAAAAAGCTCTTTCCACCTCTTATGTTATGAATGGTACTCCTCTTCAAACATGATTTTCATATTCTATATTTTCTTATGTTGACATTAGTACTACACAGTGGTAAGCATTATAAAATGAACTTTAAGCCACACACCATTATACACAACACTAGTACATACAATAATTTGATTAACTCACTGACTGGTTTCCTAAATGGGTAGTAGTTCCATTTCTAGTCAGTTTGTACCAGATCAAAAGTGTACTGACTTTTGTGTCGGTTATAAGTTCTAACATTAACAATATACTTTGTTGCAGGAAATTTCATAAGATAGCAGGTGACTGTAAATTTGCAGTGGAGACACCAGAAATCTGTTAAATTACAAAGATGATGACATTCAACAAAATGTTCTATTATAATTTTGTTTGCCCTCTGTTTGACATTTAGATTTAAGACACTGAAAAGTGTTGTTGCTATATATTTTGTTTGGGTGTGCTGTGATCCATGGTACATGTTAAAGCATGTATCTCACCTGCTATGATAAAATGTGACTTTACTTTGTGGTCTTTTATAAGTGAGGACAAAGTAAACTGCATAATGCCACACAATTTCAAGGAGGTGGAAGCAATGAAGAGGTTTGTCATTTTCAGTTTGTTTTTGGTAAGTTGAATTTAGGAAAACATGACATTTTTCCTGCAAGTAGACTCCTAACTTTTTTTGCTTACTCTTTTAATGGTAGTTTTCATGGCTAACGGTGCATTCTGTATTTGGCTGTCTTCACACTGTGTACAATGTTAAACTGCAGTGATCAGTCATATATTTTTCCTAACTTTAAAGTATTATACATTTCTGCAGAGAAATATTCTTCCCAACTCATGGATCATTTGCCCATACATTGTTATAGCTTAATGTGGCTTTAGGTACTGTTAGGATTCTACATGCCACTCACATAAATAAGCAGGCAAGCCAAAAGCCAGAAGTAACCTTTTATGGTTTTGTAAGACGCAATGTCATTTAATACACTGATTCCCTGTCATTTATTTCCTCAATCACCTGGATTACCTGGCGTTTTTAGTCACATAATCTGTCCCTTGAACTTTTCTCATGTTTATTCTACTTCTTTCATGGGATCTCTTTTTGTCTCTTCAAAAGTTAATTTCAGACCTAAGCAATTTGGAAGTCTGACCTTTTTATGCTCATCTTAATGACAATACTATCATTAAAATTGCTATTATTACCTTTGTGTACATTCAGAGACTCAACAATTCCTCTTAGACTTTCTAGTTATTTCTGAGCAAAAGCATCTGTCTTCCTAGTTGCCAGTTTCTTTAAGTCTTATAGTTTGTTTTTATGGAGATCTGTTTTCTGCAGCTGTGACATAATGTAGTTTCTGCACACTGCCTTGGCTTGCATCACAGCTGTTTCTGAATTGTATTAGTATTGTTATTTATGTTTTCAACCTGCTTACTGCTACAGTGCTCCTGTGCAACTACCTGATTAGAGTGAAATAAGATGATTTCTGTAGCCTTAAATTTTAGTTGTTTCTAAATCAGAGGTCAGCCTTTCCACTGCAAATCTCTGAGCAACGTCCTAAAAAAATACAGACCATGCCTCTACATTTTATGTGTTGAGTTGTTTTCAGAAATTAGCATTGCTGACGTTACATAACACTTGGAAATGGACCATGAAAAAAACACTAGTAGATGCATGGCTGGTTTTAGGTAATTGTGAGGTATTCAGCAAAACCATTTCAAAAGCTGTTAAAATAGTTATTAGTAAGCTAATGCACACATTCTGAGATGATACAATTATTAGACTTGAAAGACCAAAATAAAAAGACAAAAGAGATTAGCAGAAACAACACATGTAGAAGTGAGAGAAAATATGAAAACAATGTGTTATAATATGTAAAAGGATAACATCTCAGACTATGGTAGGTATTTTAAGGAAGATGGGCAAAAAGCAGTCTGGACATATCGAATGGTGTTAGGGATTGTTCTCTAATAAATGCATGCCTTATGTAGGATGAAACAGATTTATCTGTGCAGCCTTTTCATAGTTTAGTTATGGTGCTCTTTTCTCCAGTCTAAGGAAAACTGTACCTTTCAGTTGAATTTGCCTGCATTGTTTATCCTTAAGGCTGGCCATGCAAAAATTGCAGCAGCTGATTTTCATTATATGAGCAAGACAATTGATTTGATACAAGAGTTAGACATGGCTAATTTAATGGGTAGAAAATGTCAGACAATTAAAGTTGTACTTTGTAAATTATCAGGTGACAAAAATCATCAAATCCCAAGATACTAAGCAGTTGTGAATTCAAGGACTTTAAACATACAAACATGGTTTAAATCTCTGATGAGCTGTTGACGTTTACTTAGTGTTACCTTCTCCATGAAGCTTCAGCTGCTTTTTCATCTGATATCCACTTTCATATTGAAATGTTGAGAGGTAGAAGTCCCAAATATAATAAAATAGAATGAGAAATTAAAGAAATATGCTATATAACAAACAAAAAAAAAATAAATAAAGCTGCATCACACATTTACCTACATTAAAGGCTCTATCAGAAATGTCAGCCAGCAACTAAAAACAACATTCAGAAAGAGCAAATCTGAAAGTGAACTTAAACTGGCACTGGAAGACAAATACAAACACAAATCCTTCTTTAGTTACTATGGGAAACTGGGTATAACACACTTAAAGATGCATAAATAATCCATGATGATGTTTGACCATAAAGACACAGCTAGCAGTCTTACAGCTAAAATCCCACACATCCCTGAGTCTCACTCACCCTCTAAGAGCACCTTGGAATATATTCTGGATGTACTCTCTAAACAGAATTTCCATGGAGCAAGATCCTTTAACTGGGTATCTTAGTAGCATTCCATCTCTGAAGCTGTCCTACACGTGCATCACTTAAACCTAACTACCCATAGGTTTGGAAACAACTGTATGGGGCGCCTCTGCACAAAGGAGGCGCTGCCAAAAACCACAGGAATTATTGGCCCATCAGCCTAAATAGCCTAATTTGTAAGGCCTTGTGTCATTTCTGATTTTTTAAATTAAGATATTAAGAACATCATACAGCTGGACCCACAGTAGTCTAGTTTTGTCAAGGGCAGATCATATCTTCTTAACCTGGTTAGCATCTTTGAGAAGGTTACTAAGGTAGTGGATAGTAGTCATAGGTTCATAGGTTCATAGGTAGGTACTAGGCTATCGGCCCAAGGGCCTATGTAAGCCTTGCCAACAAGGTTTCCTGGCTTTTGCCACCCAAGACAGTTATTTTCCTGTGCCCCTGTTGAGCAGAGCCACAGAAGTGATTCCCCAGGGTGAATTTTCTATTTCCCATCCAGTCATCAAGATTTTTCTTAAAAAGTGCTAATGAGGAACTCTGCTTGACGTAGATAGGTAGCTTGTTCCAGAGTAGGGGAAGTCTCTGGGACAGGAATCTATCCCTCCAGCATGTTCTGTTTATTGTGGTGACAAGGTTTAGGTCCCTAGAGCGTATCTCGGAGGAACTGGGATTTCTTTAAGTGTTAGCATGTCCAACAGCTCTGGGTTTGACATAGCTTTGTATGTTAAGCAGAGATCACCTTGGAGTAGGTGATATGCTATGGAGTAAAGCTGGAGTTTTTTTGAGACGGTCAGCGTAGGGCATCTGTTTAAGTCCTGTAATTCTCTTTGTGAGGTACTTCTGTGGCCTTTCCAGCTGTTGCAGATGTCTTGTGAGGTACATTCCAAAAGGGGCATTGTACTCAATAATGGGGCTAATGAGAGCTGAATAGAGGGGAGCAATGACCTCTTTTTTCCTGGATGAGAACCCTTTCTTGATGAGGCGTGCCACATCAAAGGATTTCCTGACTACTGTGGCGATGTGATTATCAAAGGAGAGACTACTGTGCATCTGAATCCCAAGGTCTCTTATCACACCTTCAGCATTAAGTGGGCTGCTGTCTATGTTGGTAGTTCATGTGTACAGAGTTTTTTCCAAAGGGAATGACAATACACTTTTTGGCGTTGAGCTTGAGGCCATGGCTCTAACACCAGGCACCTGGCTCAGTGAGGCCCTTCTGTAGGATGTCCACATCATTTGGGGACTCAACTATGGCACCTAATTTAAAGCCATCTGTGAACTTCATCAGCCAGACCCCCTCTGTGTTAGCCTGTACTTCAGAGATGTAAATACCAAACAGGAGAGGACCCCAGGACTGAACAATGTGGTACTCCACTTGTCACCGGTTTGAAGTCAGATCAGTCTGCAACTTTTACAGTGTGGGTTCTGTCAGTGAGCCAGTTGATGACCCATCTTGTGACATATGGATTTATGCCCAGTTTAGTGAATTTATCTAAAATTCCAGAATGGGGGATGGTGTCAAAAGCCTTGACGAGGTCCAGATAGACTGTGTGAATTGCCTTACCCTTGTCTATGGCTTTGGTGACTGTTTCAAAGATGTCAATCAGGTACAGGAGGCATGCTCTGCCTTTCATAAACCCAAAATGGGTGGGGTCTACAGTTTGGAGGTTACCAATGTCTTTGTTTATGAATTCCATGATGATACATTCCATGGCCTTGCAGACCAGGCTCATCAGGCTAATAGGGCGATAGTTCCCTGGGTCCGTGGTGGCTCCCCCTTTGTGAAGTGGTATAACTGTTGCTGTGTGCCATTCACTGGGACAAAGCCTGACATGAGGCTATGATTGAACATGATGCTTAGAAGGGGGGGGGGGGCAGTTCATTCTGAAGTTCATGTAGGATGCAGCCTGGGATGTTGTCCAGTCCCATGGATGCTGTGTTCTTGGCTTTGGAGAGTGCAGTTTATACCTGCGCAATTGTGATTGCAGGGGCTCCGCATTCTTCCTGTATAGATATGGGCCCTTTAGGGGGTGAGAGGGTGGTAAAGTTAGCACTGAACCTATCAGCCAGGATGCTGGCAATATCAGTTGGTTCTGTGATTTTTGTGCCATTGTGCTGTAACTCAGAGCAGATCTGGGTGTTTCTATTGAGATTCTTGACATAGCTATAGAATGCTTTGTGGTTGTCCTTGGAATCAGTGGACATCTTGTTTTCATAGCTAGCTTTGGAGGATTTTATGAGGGATCTCAGCTTCTTACTGAGGCTGACCAGGGAGCTCCTCCACTCATGGGTTTTTACTCTCTTTTGCAACAGTTTCTTCTTTCAGTTGTAGAGTTTGTTTATAGCAGGAGAACACCAGATTGGCTTCCTTTTTTTGGAAGATAGTGTCTTGGTTCTGTTGGGGATAGCACGATCCATGCACTCGTGTAAGTGCTTATAGAGTGCATTTGTGTAGGATTTAGTAGTCATAACTGTATTGTTTATCTTCATGGGTGTTGTGAAGTTTGCCACTTCTGTCTTAAGAAGCATGAAATTGGCTTTGGAGAAATTGTTTACAGTGGTTTCCTTAATGGCGGATAGGGGCAGGATGTGGATATCTATGGTGATTAGCTTATGGTTGAATCTGACCAATGAGGAGTTGACTTAGGCGTGGAACACTGGTCACTCATGTTGGTAATGACTAGGTCTAGGATATTGTTGACCCTGGTAGGGGGTGTGGATAAGTTGATCCAGGGCATTGGAATTTATGAATTCTAGAAAGCGTTGAGTGAAGGAGTTAGTACATGAGTAGTTTTCCCAGTTAATGGTGGGGTAGTTGACATTGCCCATTATTAGATTGTTTGGCTCAACCCTAATATTTTCCAGTATATCAAGAAAAGAGGAGTGGGAATCCTTGGGCATGGTAGGGGATCTGTAGCAAGCTATAATTTGGATTGCAGTTTTACCCAGAGTTAGTTGCACTTGGATAATTTCAGATGCATTATGTCGGGCAACTAGCCTGGAGGTGTGGATATCCTTAATGAATATGGACACACCTCTGCCTTTCGTGTTCTGGTCCAGGTTAGATGGCTAAATAGTATGGTATGAGTTATAGCCTGGTAATGCAGGAGTGCTCTCTGGAGTCTTGAACCAGGTCTCAGTCACTGCACAGATACCGATGTTCTTCATTTTAAGGCGTGCCTCAAGTGAGTGCATTTTGAGGTTTAGACTTCTAGCATTGAGTAGCATTACCCGCAGTTTTTGCTTGCCTGTATCTATTACGGTGGTGGGTTTGTCATTTGAACCTTGCCTAAGTAGACAAACTAGGGCGGCAAGAGCCTTAGCTAGTATCCGGAATCCCAGGGGCAACAGGTGCAGGCCATCTCTGGCAAAGCATCATGGCCTATCGACCATGTAGTTCAGTCCACAAGGCTCATCTGAATTTGACCAAGGCCTTCCACATTGTACTCCATGCCGACTTTATAAGCAAAGTAAAAGATCTAAAGGTAGACCTGAGCATGATAAGATAGATTGCAAACTGGCTGGAGGATATAAGCCTAGACAATTAAGATGGCGGCTGTTAATTCAAGAAAGGAGAAAGTAACTGATAGCACTACAAGACTCGGTACTGCTCCTCCTTCTTTTCTGTATATACTTTTCTGATCTTTATATCAAAACCAAATGTTCATTCCTTCAACAATACCTCCATTTTAGTAACTTCAGTTGGAACTAATCCTTACAGACCATTTACATGCAGAGACCGTGCTTAAACTAAATGCAAAAATAGCATTAGAGCCTTTGAGAAACACCCCTCCCCTGCAACATACAGCGTATTCAGTACTGTGCTCCTCACAGAGTAGTCAGGCAGCTTGGTACTAGGACAGATCCTTCACAGCTGATCACTGTGTTGCAACTGATTACAAATGTATCTCATCTAGGACAAAAGATATTTTTGTCTCTCTGCATTCTGTCATAATTACACCAATTATTGAGTGCAATACCCCTTTTACATGCCCCTAGCAAAGAACATCTTGCAGCAAAAACAGATGATAAAGATTCTTGTTGAAAAAAATTATAGGCCTTAAATGCTTAGCGTCAAAGACAGAGTATAGTCCCTAATATCTATGTCTTTTATAGACTCCTGCATGGATATCTACACCAGTCAATCCATGGCATCAAAGACCCCACTCTAATGAATCTCTTATACCTTCAGGGGATGAACAACTACACAAGTACCTGATGCAGGATTTCAAACTCCATCAACTTATTAAAAAAAAAAACACATTGGAGGTATGTGTCCAACATTAAATGGTTTTACTATTCCTTGAACAAATTACCCTCCTTGTTAAGAAGTGTGACATCTTCACTTCATTCAAGACTAACTTTGAAAATTGAATGGGTACCCACAAGTATTTTCCCACCCTGACATGCTTTGCCCTTCTAGAAGTAGGGGATACACCTTGATAGTGTTTAACAAGGCACATGCATTCTCCAGATTTACTTGCCTTGCAGTTGCTATGATCATTAATAGTGTAAGATAAACAGAGCTTTTATGTAGTCCAGAGACAGCCTGAGTTTGTAGAACTACACCAGGCATGAGCCCTAAATGCTCTATTTCATGTGTAGAATTTAAAAGAAACCTGGCAGTACACAGTAAAAGTCAATATTTGCTTTGACTGTGCCAAATGATGAATACGTTTGGCTAACTAGTATACTGAAAGATGCCAAAGAAAATTCATCAGGGCAGCTCCTTATCATAAGTGAAAGAAGCAGCAAAGTGAGTCTAGACATTCTGAAAAATAAATTGGAATTAAAACAATAAAAATGTCAAATTTACATATTTCAAGAGTTTTGAATGCTGGCTGTACTCCTGTTAACCCCCAGAGTATGGGGTTGCACTCTCCAGAGCTCGTCTGTTTATATATCTGATCCAAGTTCAGTATACCATACAGTATGGGAAATGATATGAGATAACACAAACACAAAGCTTAATTTAGTGTCACTCCAGCGGCATAGATGAATAAAGCCCTGATTACTACCCAGATGACCCAGGTTCAATTAGCAGCTTGGGTGACTGATGGAATGGCAGGGTGTAATGGGCGTACCAATCCTTGGGAGAGGGCAATACATAGTGGGGTCTCTCTTTGGCAATACTTGGGGGTCACTGAGAATGTCCCTGGGAGGAAGCGTGATCCAGTAAAAAAAGGCAGAGATTGCCTGCCCAACCTGCTGTAGCATTGGGACAGTACACTGCTTGTCCACATTGCTTGTCTACCTTGGATGCAACTATGTTGTCATGAGAGAGGGAATGGCATAAGTAAACCCTCCCCAGGTTGGATACTGAGACATGTCAAGCTTCTGGGATGCCCTTAAGATCTACAACTGGTTCTATCTATACCATAGCAATTGAGGGGGGGGGGTAGCTGGTAGACCAGGCATGGACGTGGGCCACTGGGGTGCTGGGTAGGTATCAGTGATGGAAAGGGGCTCAAACAAAAAAGGAACAAGCTTGATTTAATATATATTACCCTTTTTCCTCTACTAGCTGTAAGAATCACAGTTATGGTCCTGAAAATGTCAGCATGTAACTCCGATATAATTCAGGTCATATTAAAGAAATGCAACTGTTTGTGTCTCAGCATATTGAATTTACGTCATTTATATCTTATTTATTTGATTGTTATTTTAGTTGAAAAATCATTTAGTCAAAGTCAGCTACAAAGATGGAAACATCATGAAGCTGACAGCAGTACTTAAAACAATGTTTTTGCAGAAGGACCACGCAAATTGATGTGTACAGAGTCTTTGCTTCCTCACCCACAGATTTCATATATCAGAAGTCTACATTACACTGCATTTGAGGTGTGCACAGATATAAATTTAGTGACTAAATAAATATTCAGTTTATTGTGACCTTGGGATTTGTATATATAAAAAGCAGGAGATTGGGGAGCACAGTGCCTGTGGTACTGAATAGGATGACAAAGTACTCCCATGTAAAACCAATTGAAATTATTGATCCTTCATTTATTTTAGATTATTTTGCATGCCTGTCATACCATGTGACACTATGATAAAGTTGACTAAATGCTATTTTAGCCAAATGAGCAGTGAACTAAATGAGGTTTCACCCACTTGAATTCATGTATTGTGATTCAACCAATGTGTTTATCCTATATTACATACACATTCCTGGATGCCTTGTGTGGACTTGAGTAAAGCTGATAAATTACCCTCATCCTAAAAATAAAGCAAATATCACAATTTTGACCCGCGGTGGTGCAGCGGTAGCATTGTTGCCTTACAGCAAGAGGTTCTCCCATTTGATTCTCGGCTGAATAGCCTTCTATGTGGAGTCTGCATGTCCTCCCTGCAGTCGAGTGGCATTCAAAAGACATGCGTAGAATGGGCGTGCCTTCGTTGAAGGTTGGGCGTCGAGCTGGCACCTCAACACAGTAAAAATCTACTGCCAATCATTAGCGGACCAGAGTTCCGCTGTGGCGACCCCCTAACTGGGAGAAGCCGAAAGAAGAACAACAAACATCACAATTTTTCCAACAGGTCTGCTCAGTCCAGCTGCTATAGGCTTGTCAGAATTTAGCTCATTTTAGACGTACATCGTTGTCACTAAGGCAACAATCTAAGCTAAACTGTATATGTGTGCAAGGCAATGGTGCAGTGAATAACAATGCACATTGATCCATTTCCTTAGAACATCTCACTGAATTCAAAGTAGAAAGCAGTCATTTATAGTTAGGGTGATGCAAACTCACTATACTGTCCAATCAGCTGCCTTCATCCTCAGAGATACAATTGGTCCCCTATAAAGGAATACAGGTGACTAGAATTGTTTCAGGGGGTAATAATAGATGGGAAGGGCTTTTGGCTGTCACAAGCTTCTACTGTGCAAGCACACTGTGCAGTGTTTTGTTTAGACTGGCAGTTGGAGGAGGCATTCATGCATATGTGTACCCACATGTGCATGTATGATTGTGTTTGTGCACACGCATGCATGTGCATAGTGATTACAGTACTACAAGAACATTTTCTGCCCTACTGACCTTGGAGAATGACTACAGGGCATCAAAGTTATCACAGAAAAGGATAAAGTAAATGCTCTGTGTGTCGAATTCTGTTCCCTTGGACATGTTCTGCATGCACAAAACATTGGCAGAATGCTGTCTTTGGGTTTAAATCCTGACCATTGTGTTTCACAGATAAAGAATTGGACATTTTGCCAAAACTCTTTGCAGTAAAGCAAAGTATTGGCCTGTCTCTCAAGTGGTGATATTATGAATACAACTCCATCATTTTAGTTTTTTATACCATACAGAATATAACTAATAAGCAGCTAGATGTTCATGTCAACACTGGCTCAAAAATAATGACATTTCAGACAATAGCGATTCCTTGAAATAGGATTATGGGACTAAGTATGGGAACTGTTACATACCTGTGAAACAGAGCACAGAACAAAGCTCTGCAAGCTACTGTATAAACATGTAACATGCATTTTAATTTAAGCTTATGGATAATGACATGACTGCACAGGACAAAACATGATTCTTGTGGAAAACACTGTGCCTGTCAAGAGAGCAATGTCACTTGAAATAAACAAAGTATGGGGTGTTTAAATAAATGTCTTAGGGCTGATACCAGTAAACTGTTAGCAAAGTTAGCATACATTGATAACTTTTATAGTTCGTGGATGTACTTTTAGAGAAAAGCAGTTTAGAAAAATTGTTCAGTTACTGAATTAAAAAGTCTAGTCCTTCCTCAGCATTTCATTACTGGTCTTTTTAAGATGAGGAGAGAACAGTTAATAAAGAGTAAGACTCTTACTTGAAGACTTTTTTTTAAAAGTGTATGACGTCTTTTTTTTTTTTTTTTTTTTTTTTTTGAAGAGTAAGATAACAGTTAAATGGTGTGTGGCATTATAATTTATATAGGGCTATACCTATGCCTCATGTGTAATTGTCATGATGAGCAGCTGAACTAAGAGGTGACCTGTGTCTGGTATACAAGGCATCCTACGCCGCAATACTGATGGACTTACTGCATATCAGCAAGTCAAATCAGAAATACTTAGTCTAGGAATCTAAACCACCTCTGAAAACATAAACAGAACTGTTTGGGGAAACAGATATTTGGCAGAGAATATAGCTGCTACAGAACCGACTCCCTAACCACATGGAACAAATTTCATCCTTGGCCATTTTCAACAACAACTTAGATATGTGGATGGGAAACAGAATATTTACCCAGGACTAATGGACAGATGCATCTCCTAAAGGCTTTGTCCCATTCATGGGTCCCCTCAAATAATCTATGGTATGATCCCATTGATTTTCATTCGGGCTAATATATATTTATTGAGCATGGAATGGGTAAGGCCAATCTATAACCAAATGAGATAGGTTGTTTTGAGCACATAAATGAAAACTGGCTAGGCTTAAAATGGCCCATGAGGAAAGCTATCCTAGTACTTACCCATGAATCTATGAACTCAACATGAACCCATGCATAGTTCTCTGGATAGGTAATTGGCTGACTGACAGAACTCATACTGGAAAGGTCAGAGGGTTTTGTTCTAGATAGTTTGACTGGGGCTCTGTCCTGGGCCATCTGCTGTTTGATATAAAGGTCAGAGGGTTTTGTTCTAGATGGTTTTACTGGGGCTCTGTCCTGGGCTATCTGCTGTTTGATATAAAGGTCAGAGGGTTTTGTTCTAGATAGTTTCAGTGGGGCTCTGTCCTGGGCCATCTGCTGTTTGATATAAAGGTCAGAGGGTTTTGTTGTAAATAGTTTCACTGGGGCTCTGTCCTGGGCCATCTGCTGTTTGATAGAGGGTTTTGTTGTGGATAGTTTCACTGGGGCTCTGTCCTGGGCCATCTGCTGTTTGATGCAAAGGTCAGAGGGTTTTGTTCTAGATAGTTTGACTGGGGCTCTGTCCTGGGCCATCTGCTGTTTGATATAAAGGTCAGAGGGTTTTGTTCTAGATAGTTTGACTGGGGCTCTGTCCTGGGCCATCTGCTGTTTAATATAAAGTTCAGAGGGTTTTGTTGTAGATAGTTTCACTGGGGCTCTGTCCTGGGCCATCTGCTGTTTGATATAAAGGGCAGAGGGTTTTGTTGTAGATAGTTTCAATGGGGCTCTGCCCTGGGCCATCTGCTGTTTGATGTGTGTTTCTCTGACATAAAAGTCATTATCGGCTATGCCAAGCCAAGTTTGCTGATGATTTCATACTGGAGCTGATTATCAAATTCACTTCTGATACTCAAATTTTCCAGCAAGGGATGGACCAAAAACATGCTTGTGTAGTAATCATGGACTTACCAAGAAATGCAGAGTAATTTCATTTGACAAATTGAGCATTACTACTGCTTTGACTGTAGATATCATTCCACTTTAATTTGGTCTAGCTACCAGAGACTTGAGTATGTATGTTGATATTAGACTCCATGATTATTAGAAAATCCTTCTGCATTGCACATTTTATCCTTTAGAGAATCTCCTGATGGTCCAAAGTGAATATAACCACTTTATTCACCCATTACTAGGCCCATCATTGAATATAATGAGCCATTTGATATGTACTCACTATGTACCATCTCAGAGGAAGTATATTTAGAGAGAGAGTCTGTAAATTCAAGTTCCTCACACCCAAATATATAGAAAGCATTAGCTGTGAATGACTGTACCTCTAACAGATGGAACATGACCAGGTGAAAGACAACCTAAAAGGATAAGGAAGTAATATTTGAGGTAGCCGTACAAACTGAGATCAGAATGGCTACAAGGAAAAAGAAGATGGGGCTTGTATAGAGAAAGGGCATTGATGATGATATGGATGACCGAAACACCTGGCTGGAAGTAAAGAAGGAACAGACCATTGGCATCTTCATCTGTTTGATCTGTTTATGATTACCAACCTGAAAATTGCAAATAAACTGATCTACATACTGAAGAAAAAAAAATAATAAAAGGTTTACTAGACAGACAACAACCCAACCAGACAAAATTACATTTTCCATTTAGAAATGTAAAAAAATGTGTAAGTACAATTTTAATGTTAACCTTTTAGCAAAACTGATGAAATCACGTTTATCATTTCCTCTTGATTCAGTGCTAGACTCATACATATCTTGCAGCTTCTAGATTCTGAATTCCTGATCTGTCATATACTTGTAACTTTTTTCCTCAAATTTTTCATGCATGCTCATTACGACATTCATTGAAATTTCTAAACCCTCCTGTGCCAAACACTCTAACAGTATAATTTGTATACTGGCAAATGCCTTTATAAAAACATCCAAAAGGATTGCATCCAATAAAGCAGTTTTATTGCACACTGTTTGTAATCCTTTAAGCATCACTGCAGTGTTTTAATTTTATCAACTAACTGTATAACTTGTAGATGTATTTTTGTTATTTTTATTAACGCATTGCATATCACTTCACAGTCACAAATTTTAACACTAGGGATACCTAGATTAGTTGAGATAGAGCCATTTCAGTATTGGTGATGGAGTTAGCAGATGGTATCACAGTATTTACAATGTCAGTAGTGTATACAATTTTAGAAAAGGGAGGTCTATAAAAATCAATCGGTAAACCTGCAAAAAAAATAACTTGCTAAAGAGGATACAAACTTGAGTTGTTAACTTAATGTTTTGTATTTGAAAGCTGAAGCCATGGCAGCTTGAAATGCATTGCTGATAACTCACAAGGTATTACCCATGACCGTGCAGTATCCTTTTACCTATAGCAGTGAGACAATGTGAAGGTAAATCATGTGTAACTCTAGCATGTCGTTGCCTGGCTCAAATTTGCTGTGCTCTGACATGCCTGAGGATCTTTAATATAATGTAAAAAACATTGTGCTATTTTCCTTTCTTATATATTACTAAATGATCCATTTGAGTGATCACCATCTCTATCTCCCTGAAAGTATGTGTTCACATTCTGCATTTACTGAACCATTCTGTCACTGCCTCCAACCATCCCAATACCATGTGTTTGTTATTCAGAGGTGTAACATCATCTCCTTCCCAGAGTTGGAGGCCTTTCTCACAACTTGGTAGATGATTGCTTGCTGGCAAATTAGTGATTTTTAATCATTCATATTTGTTTCAATAAGACTTTGAACAGATAGATGTAAGTTCATCATAGCTTAGCATTTAAGCTACCTTTGTATACCTAGTTCATCTGCTATGTCACTACAACTAATAATTCTGCCTGAAACTACAATTTCCAAAAGTAACAGTGAAATCAACTTTTACAATTGCACATCAGAACTTCAGACCTCATGAAATAAACTTGTTGTGTCTTTTGGATTTTCCCGGTTAGGGGTCGCCACAGTGGAACTCCGGCCCGCTAATGATTGGCAGTAGATTTTTACATGCCGAGTTGCCAGCCCTGATGCACAACCTTCAACAAAGGGATGCCCATTCACGCATGTCTCCACACAGAAGATGGTCCAGCTGAGAATCGAACAGGACGTCTTACTGTGAGGCGACAACGCTACCGCAGCACCACCACCGCAGTTTACCTCATGAAATACAACTACTATATGAAAATTCCATCTGAAATTGTTACTTTCAGTGTAATAACATTGCATTTAATTCTATTTAACTCTGCTAAAGCTTGAAATCTTTGCACAAAATGTACAAAATACCATCTGAAGGAGAGACTCCTGCTTTGAATATTATGAATGCTTTGTCTTGTGACATTGCAAACAGCCAGTCTTATAGAACATATAGCATGGCAAACATGTATGCAGAACTTTAATGTTCCATGATTTATTCCATATGGGCAAAATGACACCTAAGGGACTTCAGGTCATAAGCAACTGCAATCTTTTTATATATTTCTGTCCTAAAGGTGATGCCATGAAGACAAATTCTGCACAGTTACTGTTAAATCAGCTTTTTCCTTTTAATATGTAATGGCATAATAACTCTTCAGACTTCTTATCATAGATTCATATGATAAGTATTCTTAAAGTGGTGAAGCAGAGGAGTCTACCAGAGATGTACTTCTGTGTTTAATTTGTAACCATTCTTTATAGATTTTCAAGATTTCTACACTAAATTTGAAAAATGATATCTATTGTGTTATCTAGACTCCCAATAAGATGTGTATTCTATAAGTCTGTTCCAACATTTTGTAACTGGCAAATTATGAGTCTGTTCATTTAAAGAACATTTCCTCATAATTATATACATTGAGCAGTTTTCACCAGATATATAAAATTAATTCTTTGGGCAACTACCTCATGAGTAAGTGGCGCATGGATTTCTATCTCAAAAGCTGATTTCAGGTAAATAATACAGTTTGGCAATATAAATGTGAACTCAGATTTTAAGATAGAATTTTGCAATGGCACTTTAAAGTTTACAATGCAGATCCATGAAATAAGCAATCTGAAAGTTTTGTTTCCAAATGTTACTATTAAACTTACTAGTCTGTGTTTAATTTGACAAGCTTTTCCAATAACATTACTAGACATGAGTAATTGTATACTAAATTGTTAAATAAATGTAACCTACTAGACATTGTCTCATGAATGGCTCTGTTGTTCTTGTTGTTCTTCTTCTTTCGGCTTTTCCCGGTTAGGGGTTGCCACAGCGGAACTCTGGCCCACTAATGATTGGCAGTAGATTTTTTATGGGTGCCGAGGTGCCAGCTCGACGCCCAACCTTCAATGAAGGCACGCCCATTCTACGCATGTCTTTCAAACGCCACTCTGTCCTTAAATTGCTCCCTCCTCATAAATGCATGCTTAATGCCTGCTAACCATGGTCTCTACATTCAACTCTTAAATTCATTATCATTGACTATTCTACCTCCCAAATTCATTTTATGTGTTTGATGTTTAGGTTCACTCTGTCCATCTGCTGAATATATGTTCATTGGTCATTAAGTGACATCCCTATATCTTCCAATTTTGTGTTGACTCACCTTTGACCAGAATTCTATCTACCTCCTAAATTCAAGTTTATTCTTTGCTAGCCAGAGTGACCCCTCATGCTCCAAAATTCATGTATTTGTTTGTTGCATAGGACCACACTTTTTAACTCATGAATTAATGTACAGTGCTTAGGCATTACAATTGCCACAGTGATTATTCCTTATACATCAGAACTCCTAGGTCTAATATTTGATCTTGCATTCTTTACCATTTTTATGGTTGTCACGGTCTTTCTTTTCCCACACAAGAGTTTTCTGAGTACTCTGTTTTTGATTTCCCACCACCAAAGGACTTGTGTCTCTTTCACCACACTACATTATTAACACAGAAAGCCTTTTGTAATGATTTTAGATGTATTATTTTTACATTTGTAGAAAAGGACCAACAGACACTGTATATATATATATATATATATATATATATATATATATATATATATATATATATATATATATATATCAGAATGTAGATTATCTGTTATCCTGTGTAGTTTCCTCAACTGCCAGTCCCCTCGCCTCACCTCAAAAGCAAAAAAAAATAATAATTTCCTTTCTAGAAAACCCCTCATTATAAATGTAACACGCACCTTTTTACTGTTATTGTACTTTACCAAATACAAATCACTTCAGGATTTAAGTCATGACTGCAAATGCAGAATTGCATTCATTTCTAAATGCTGATACTGCACTCCTACAATATCAAAACCTGCAGATCATTTCCCCTAACACCTTAAGTCCTGAGCAGCTGCACTCTTCACCTCTTCTTAGCTGTACCTCTGCTATACATATTTAGTCCTTGGATGATTAACTATGTGAATTTATGCAAAATGTGGGCATATTATATAATTATACTCTTTTCAAGTTTAGGTCAGGTTCAATGCTGGTGTGTTTGTGTATGATTTTCAATAAAATGGACATAGAGAAGAAAGACTCCTGCATATTAAGTTACAGTGTCCAGAAATTTCTTCCTTCCATTCTGCTGTTAAACACTTTAGCGGTAAGGCACAAATGAACTCAACACAAAAATAATTTGCCATCGGCACCACACCCAGAAATTGCAATGTACAACTGACTGCATTTTTGACAATGCATTATTATTGCAAATTACCACTAACTATGCTTTTACTAACCAGTTAACTTCATACATACTTAACTTTATTTATATAAATATGTCGGCTTTATTCTAGGATACATTATCATGGCAAAATTTACTTTAACCTATTTTGCATCCAAATTTAGAAGATTACCATTCCTGGGTAGCCAGTGTCCCAAAGCCTAAACATGTACACCATTACTTACATAAATCCAACCATCTTTAAACTTTATTTCATATTCCTTTATCAAGTTAGTATGCCAATTTTTATTTCAACTTGTCAATCCTACTTGACATGATTCCATCAGTCATATTCTCAGCAACCTACAATCTGCTCAATTTATAATGCTGTCATGGAGCCCAAACCTCTTAAAAGTGCATATGTCCAGTTATTAGTATTGTTTTGAGATAAACTGAACTGCACCCTTTCACTGTTATCTACTACTTTTGGGAGGTACATCTCCCTCCTCAAATTCACTTTCACTGCTCGGTTAACAGGAGTAGTCCACCATACATGGGAATGAACCATCATAAGTATACTTACTCAATCATCATTTTTAAGATGCATTTTCTCTATCCTATTAGCATCTTCTCAGCCATACTATAAGCAGCATCATCTACCCCATCACAACATGGGTATACATGGGTTTTATATAGCATAAGCCCATCAGCACCCATACTCAAGATCCTTTAAGCAAACAAGAAAAATGCAAACTCTGCTCCATGAAACAAAAAGTAAAGTAGCTCTCTTCAATACCTACATCACCATAGTTGTCCATTAGGTGGGCAGATGAGTATGATTATTTACCTTTTCAACTTGAGGCTCACTTACCTATGTTTTAGTAACAGTGCAGGATGTAGTAGGGGATTGAGGCAAAGCAGTCTGTTCCTAAACTGCCTTTGTGAGCAGTGTTAGTGATCATCTGATACAATGTGAAGTTGTTAACTGATATACGTGTTTGACTACAGCATGTTTTCTACTATGAACACAAGTAGTGCAGAACATCAATTAGCTATCAAAAAGAAATCGTATCCAACTAATATTCAAAAACAAAGTATTCCGAAATATGCTAAATTAAATATAAGCACACAATGCTGTCCAAGAGGTTTCAAAAACAAGTTTTACTTATAAGCAGCAACGGCTGAACTATGATATTACTTTGATTGGATGCATTGATATGTTTGTGATGGTATGACACAGGCATTAACATAATGTTTAGTCATACCTTTGTACAAATTTTGTTCACATTCCTACGTGGTATTTCAGGTTGCTTATCTTAAAATTGAAATATTTTCCTGTCTTCTATTCTCTTAGGTTTCTTTTTGCATTTGGAGTAGACCCATATGGTTATTATATTTCTTACAAATGAGCCCAGAAAAAATGCAAACCAGCGGTTCATGGTTTTGTCCATGACTAAAGTAGAAGTGCATTCAGTGTGCATATATAGCAATGTAATATATCTCAATCGACAACTGCAAAATGTCTTTTCTGTTATATATTATTAAACATTTTCTGTTCCTCTCTTCATCCTATCATATCGTAGAAGATTGAAAGAGAATGCCAACATTCAGCTTACTAAACTACTTGTTTGCATTTACGTTTAGCTTCAGTTAGACCGTGGCTCATATTACTATAGATATTAATTTAAAAGTAGTCAATACATATGGAAACATCGTCAATGATATATGTAGATACTATTTTTCTCAATTCAGAATTTACCATTTTAAAGATCTTGAGCTTTAATTTATGTATGGAAAAATGCACTGAACTATTTCTAAAAATGCTGCATGGTACAGGAGTTTGGGGAAATCTTCATCTTCTAACCAACCATGATATCTGTAAAGGCTATCAATTTATTCAAAAGTTAAAGTTAGACCCAACAGTCCAGTGGAGCAGTAAATGACTTTTACTGTAAAATGACAGTTTTGCATTTCCCTAATGCCTAACTGTTCAGGTATGTCAAACATCAAAGAATATTTCTCCTTTGAAATAGGTCTCTTTATCAGAAAAAAGATAAAGGAACTACAGACTTTTCACTTGAAAGAAAAATACACCTATTTATACCAAATTGTAATGTGGGAAATTGTTCAGAACAGTTGTTAAGGAAAACTGTAAAAGGTATGCATATCTAGCACTGAGTAATTGACCAAGAGAGAAAATGAATGTAATAATGGTGAACCTACTATTTATTGGTACTAGAACTGAAGATTGCACATTAATGAGGTTTTGAGATGACACTAGACCAACTCAAATGATATACAGAGAAGCCAGAATAAAAATTAAAGTGCTAAGTCGCTATTCTTAATTATGTTAATGAAATAGTTATGTAAAGTTGACACATCCAGATGTCTTCTGTACTTTATTATACAACATTCTCTACAAACAGTAAAGTATGACGTTGCTACACCAGGAAATGTGTGCAATATATAATATTTTGATAATAGTAGGTAGGTCTGTGGACTAAATGGATTCAACTGAAATTTTAAAATAGGTGAAATAAGCTTACTGTTGTAAATGAAAATACTTCCTGTGGTCTACATAGCATGAATATGGTGGAAGCATTACATGTATGGCTGAAACACTTCTGAATTCAAAAGATGACTGTATTCGCATATGTGCCTTGAGTAAAGGTCCAACGGCAACTAAATGGAATGACTGAAAGACTTTTTTACTAAAAAAGACAGAAAGAAAGAAAGAGTCTGACAGGCAGAGAGTTTTTGCAGATATGTTAGCAAGGAGATGATTATTCAGGGTGTTTGCTGGCTGTCTAGAAGTGGATAAACAGTATATTCAAACTGCTCCTGTAACAGATATGAAGAAGCCATTGCAGTTAATCTGATGCATTGTGAGGATGATTTCTGTAACTCATTCTTTCTGAATATTGATCTGATGCAAAATAGTCTATGGACTTTTTATAAATCATAATAAATGCAATAGCAAAGGTAACACTCCATATTTCATAATGCAGTTGCAGATATTTTCTCTGCAGCCCAAGCAGCTGTCCAGTGTGTCCCATGTTACCAAACTCTATCCTTGATGCATTAATTCCATATGACAGAGTGAGGGTTGTGGCAAGAAATAAAATATCACTGTGTAATTGAGTGTGTTTCACTTAACCTGTATATGCCTCTCATGTCAAATAGAAATGATGTGAAGTGGCTTTGACTGACAGGCCAAGTCTGTAAAAGGTATGCATATCTAGCACTGAGTAATTGACCAAGAGAGAAAATGAATGTAATAATGGTGAACCTACTATATATATATATATATATGTATATACACACACACACACACACACACACACACACACACACACACACACACACACACTGGATAGAAAAAGTTTACACACCCTTGTTAAAATGCCAGGTTTTTGTGATGCAAAAAAATGAGACCACAATAAATAATTTCAAAACTTTTTCCACCTTTAATGTGACCTATAACCTGTACATTTCAATTGAAAACAAATCTGTTAGGGGAAAAATATAAAAAATAAAAAACATATAATAAGCTGGTTGCATAAGTGTGCACACCCTTAAACTAATACTTTGTTGAAGCAACTTTTGATTTAATTACAGCATTCATTCTTCTTAGGTAGGAGTCTATCAGCATGGCACATCTTGACTTGGCAATATTTGCCCACTCTTCCTTACAAAAGTGCTCGAAATCTGTCAGATTGCAAGGGCATTTCTTGTGCACAGCCCTCTTCTGGTCACCCCACAGATTTTCTCTTGGATTTAGGTCTGAGCTCTAGCTGGACCATTCCAAAACTTTAAATTTCTTCTCATGAAGCCATCCTTTTGTTGATTTGGATGTATGCTTGAGGTCATTGTCATGTTGAAAGGTGAAATTCCTTTTCATCTTCAGCTTTCTACAAGAAGCCTGAAAGTTTTGGGCCAAAAGTGACTGGTATTTGGAACTGTTCATAATTCCCTCCAGCTTGACTAAAGCCCCAGTTCCAGCTGAAGAAATGCAACCCCAAAGCATGATACTGCCACCACTATGTTTCACTGTGGGGTTGGTGTTCTTTTGGTGATGTGAAGTGTTGTTTTTGTGCCAAAAATACCTTTTGGAATTGTGGCCAAAAAGTTCAACCTTGGTCTTGTCAGACAAAAACACATTTTCCCACATGCTTTTGGGAGACTTGATGCATTGTTTTGAAAATTTTAGTCTGGCCTGGATGTTTTTCTGTGTAAGAAAAGGCTTCCATCTTGCAACCCTACCCCACAGTCCATACATATGGAGAATACGGGAGATTGTTGTCACATGTAGTACACAACCAGTACTTGCCAGAAATTCCTGCAACTCCTTCTGTGTTGCTGTAGGTTTCTTAGCAGCCTCCCTGACCAGTTTTTGTCTTGTCTTTTCATCAATTTTGGAAGGATGTCCAGTTCTTTGCAACATCACTGTTGTTCCATATTTTCTCCACTTTTTGATGACTGCCTTCACTGTGTTCCATGGTATATCCAATGCTTTGGAAATTTTTTGTACCCTTCTCTTGACTGATACTTTTCAACAATGAGATCCCTTTGATGCTTTTTAAGCTCTCTGCAAACCATGGCTTATGCTGTAGCAGGCAACTGAGTAAATGTCAGGAAAATCCTACTAGGACAGCCAAACTTTATTTGGGGTTAATCAGAGTCTCTCTAATTGATGGCAGGTGTGTACCCAAGAAGACTGAATGCTGTAATTAAATCAAAATGTGCTTCAACAAAGTATTATTTTAAGGGGGTGCACACACAACAAAGTATTCATTTAAGGGTATGCAACCAGCATATTGTACATTTTTTACATTTAATATTTTTCCTCTAACAGATTTGTTTTTCAATTGAATTGTACAGGTTATAGGTCACAGTAAAGGTGGGAAAATTTTTAAAATGATTTATTGTGGTCTCATTTTTTTATATCACAAAAACCTGGCATTTTAACAGGGGTGCGTAAACTTTTTCACAAACACACACACACACACACACACACACATATATATATATATATATATATATATATATAGATATATATATATATATACAGGCATACATGTCTTCTTTCTTTCTTTAGAAAGAACACAAATGTTCTATGAAATTACCTATTTGGAATGTTCTTTTGCCATATGTGCTTATTTTATTAATAGTTGCATCATAAAAACATAGCAAAATACTCTGAAATACAAATATAGAGGCTTTTTTTAGATTTTTATGATACAGGGTAATGCCTTGCACAAAAGCAAGACATATATTGATCCTGAGGATACATGTTTAGGCTTGTATTTTTTTGGGTTGCAGATTTGTCTCATATGTACAAGATTTTTTTGAGGAACAAAATACATTTAAACATACATTTCAACATTTTGGTGCAGGACATCTGAACAATCCCTTTAATAATGGGGAGACAAAATATTCAAGAATAGGGACAGATTTTAAATATTGGTGTTATAAACTTAGAAAGTTGCTAGAATAACAGGCTTTGTGTTAGCATGCATTTTCTGAAAGATATGCCCCAGGATTTACTAATCTTCCATGTAAGACTAGATTAGTCTTACAAGGAAGCGCCAGTCTAAGAGTATGACAGCAGCGTGCCATGCATATTAATGAGGGTGCGCTGCCTCAACTCTAAAGCTTACACAGAGTGTGGACGAGTGTAGGGGGCATGTCAGACTGCCGAGCAGTCCAAAAATCCACGTCCCTGCAATGAAGAAATGCCACAATGTCAAGTTACATGAGCTAGTCCGCTCACATGTGCACAATGTAACACTACACTCCTCCATACATTAAACAACTGACAAAATTAAAAATAGAAAGATTTTTTAACTTTTTTTTATTTCGTCCGATATAGCTGCCCGTATTTGCACGTGTTTGTGTGGGTTTGCCCATTGCTTAGCTACAGTTAGCAGCTTAGACACCAGAAGAGGATAATAAGAAAAATATATGCAAATTAAGCAAAATAGCGATAGAGTAGTGGTTAGAGCCTTCACACATAGAGGAGGCAATCTCTGTACAAAAATATTTCCTGACATTTTTTTATGTATAAGTTTTGTAAAAAGCATTGAAAAGTTAAATGTAGTAGTGAACAAATTATATATATATGAAGGTGAAATGGTTATGCATTCTGATGCCTGAGTACCCTATTTTAATCAATATAAAGTACTGCTAAGCACATTTTACCAGTATTGAGCATATTTAAATCCAATTGCTCGTAGCTGCGCACCACGTTAACCAGCGCAATCACAACGTATTTGCACATAGCTGCACACCGCACTAACCAGCGCAATGTCGGGCAATGTCGAGCAATGTCAAGCAATGTTGAGCAATGTTAGGCAGAGTCGAGCAAAGTTGAGCAAAGTTGGTTAAACATGGCCACACCTCCTTTACTGTACTTTAACCAGTCATGTCTGCCCAGTAGGAAAATAAAAAGCCATGACAGGGTTCGAACTCAGGATACTGAGCACTATAGTCACAGTACTTAACCACTAAGCCATGACAGCATTTCATAAATATGCACTTTCAACAGACACATATCTATCAAAGGAATTTTAAACATTGTCAACGTCAGCTAAGCCGGTGTGCCTACAGCTGAGTTTTTTCAAAACTGGCCAATCACAAATAAGTGTGGGAAATGAGGCATATTTAAGCTCCACAGGCAGGAATGTTTGCTATAACTGGTTGTAGCTTCCTTCTGCAGTCAGCATGGCCGGTATTGGAGAAGGCACTCAATTTAAAGTGCAACGCTGGGGCATTGAGGAGTCCAAAGTAATGGTTTGGCTCCTTGTCCACAATCATGAGGAAAGACTCCTGCGGCACCAGTACCAAGGTACCCAATATAAAACAGAGGCCTGGAACAGTCTTGCTTGTGATCTCACCAGTGCCACAGGTGTTCCTCGGACTGGTGAGCAGGTCAGACACCATTATTCTGACCTGAAGCGACGTAGGGAGGATCAACTGAACCAGTGGATCCAGGAATCAATGTGTGATGCCTAATGCCCCAGTACTGAGTAAGTAGCCATTGTATTAAGTACTTACAAATTACTATGCTTGTCTATACTATGAATATCACTGCATTTACTTCACAGTTGCAGGTATCCGGGCTATGAAACAGCAAGCCCATGAAGATAGGCTGTAAAGGCTACGTTATCAGGCAGGTTAGTAATTATTCTGCATGTACTGTTATATAAAATAAATGAGAGAGCCTTCAAAAAGTGTTTTAACCCAATAAATAAAGGTGTAATAATTCTTTAATAAATGTATAATTCCTGGAGTGCTTCTGTGTTATTTTCTTTGATATGTTGTTGTACTGTTGCATTCTACAAATAGTAGTGTTGTATTAAGCAGTGTCAACCCACACTTGGGTAGGCCCATATAACGTGGATGAAGGGAGTACCAGTAGCTTTTATGCATATTTACACCCCTCAACTGTTGATTCATGGTCAGCATGTACAGGTTAATCTGGCACATGAGTAGCTTGGTATTGTGATCCCCAGAAATGTCAGTGTGCTGCCAGAAATGTAGGAAGCTGTTAACATATAACTGAAACTAGAAGAATATATAAGCTGTTAATTGAGCTATCTTTTTCCACCCTACTGTATGTGCATAAAAATGCAATTCCACACCTCAATCGGTATGTCTAATCTCAAAACATTTGCTGGGACATATGTCCTACTGGTTTGTTTATATATATATATATATATATATATATATATATATATATATATATATATATATATATATATATATATATATATTTTGCATTTATTTCTATGCATGTGCCCTGTTAAAATACCACAATATTGGTGGCCTGTTGCCATCAAGTTCAACCTGCATGCTGTTGTAATGTCCACTATTGCTCTATATATGCATGTGTTATGCTTGCTTTTCAACTGTTGAAAATCTGGTGTGTTGGCTTAATGGGAATACTTCTGCATACTGTTATAACTAATTGGAAATGCTGTTGACTGTTACTAACCCATATCTTTATTAAACTCTCCAAAACATAGTTCATATGGGAAGGCTGGTCCCAGGGGACCCACCTGTCCCACCTCAGCTGGCTAAGGCACCTGGCACAAGCAGATCCTGTGCCCAGCCTGGGACCTCCTTCTCCGTTGGCCCTGTGCCACCTTCAGGTGGAAGCACTGCAGGGGACGAGTCTCAGCCCCCCCTGTGGAAGCATGGGTGGAGGAGGGCCACCTATCACCCTTGGAATGGTCCGGGCTGTGGTGCATAGAGAGACTGAACGTTCTTTTGCAGAACCTCTACACCAGCTTGAGGCTCAAGTGGCGCAACTCCTGGGTCAGCCTGACCCTCCTACACAGCCCCCAACACAGCCACCCTCTGGGCCATGAAGGTGCAGTGGTGACTGCCCATGGGAGGGGACCTCAGTCCGACAGTTTCCATCTGGGGGCTCATGGGCTTGTGATTTCTAAACATCCCTCCCAGTCAAAGGTGTTCACCCACCACATGTGTCATATACCACCCCTGTATGCATCTTGTTTGTCTTGTTTGTTTACCTCCCCAACCTACCTCCCCAAATATACCTACTTCCCCTATCCCACATTCCACTCTCACCTGAAAAAAAAAAATGGCAATCTGCTCCCAAAAAAAAAAATTACGTCCCATACATAGCTGCCCATTTTGCACACATGTCCACTGGACACATGAAATATTATTTAATTGGCATTACAACATAATTTGTTGTCCTCACCCCTCTCTCAGGGGTTGAAGGTTTCATATCTTCATCCAAATGTATTGCATATGCACAGCTGTTGTTGTTGAAGAAATGGGCAGCTATGGACCTTCCCTACACCTGTCCTGCACATCCCGAGCTATTTTCCATACTGTCTTTCCCTCTTTGTGCCCCTTTTTCACCACTTTCCTATCTCCCCATTTTTCTTTTCTTTCAAAGAAATAAGCACAGGGTTAGTGGGAGTAAGAACTATTAAGCAGCAGTTAGCGGGTTTGCGCAAGTTTGCGCTTGTTTGTGTTTGGCTAAGCAATGCACAGCATTGTGCAAACCCATGCAAACCCGCTTAGAACTGCTTAAAGGTGCCTTAGTCACTCTGTATGTAAGGGCCCTTGTTCTGCTCAGGAGCAAAATAAAACACCTCTGTAAGTCTCAAACCCCGGACCTTGCACACACTACACAACATGAAGTACCACTAAGCCACAGTAGATATACATCAAGTGGGTGCTTACATAAATATATCATGCATCAGAATGAGTGAATGTAAAGGAAAAATAGGAATATCATCCCACACAACTTGTTCTGTGGATGTTGACCAACAGTTGTTGTGGGATTACATTACATGACTGTGATAAGAGAAGCAGCCATTCTAGCAGGAAATAATGTTACACCATCACATTACAACCTCACACATTATCACAGCAGGATAAACACTGGCATATCTGTTTAGGGCAGAGGCCATACCTCCCAACTGACCCTAATTTTCAGGGGTGTCCCTGATTTTGAAACACATTTTAGCTCTGTCCTTCCCTACACCCGTCCTGCACATCCTGAGCTATTTTCCATACTGCCTTTCCCTCTTTGTGCCCCTTTTTCACCATTTTCCTATCTCCCCATTTTTCTTTTCTTTCAAAGAAATAAGCGCAGGGTTAGCGGGAGTAAGAACTATTAAGCAGCAGTTAGCGGGTTTGCACAAGTTTGCGCTTGTTTGTGCTTGGCTAAGCAATGCACAGCATTGCGCAAACCCACGCAAACCTGCTTACAACTGCTTAAAGGTGCCTTAGTCACTCTGTATGTAAGGGCCCTTGTTCTGCTTAGGAGCAAAATAAAACACCTCTGTAAGTCTCGAACCTCGGACCTTGCGCACACTACACAACATGAAGTACCCCTAAGCCACAGTAGATATACATCAAGTTGGTGCTTAAATAAATATATCATGCATCAGAATGAGTGAATGTAAAGGAAAAATAGGAATATCATCCCACACAACTTGTTCTGTGGATGTTGACCAACAGTTGTTGTGGGATTACATTACATGAGTGTGATAAGAGAAGCAGCCATTCTAGCAGGAAATAATGTTACACCATCACTTTACAACCCCACACAGTATCACAGCAGGACAAACACTGGCATATCTGTTTAGGGCAGAGGCCATACCTCCCAACTGACCCTAATTTTCAGGGATGTCCCTGATTTTGAAACAAATTTTAGCTCTGTCCCTCTGAATCCCTCCGAAAACTGACTTTGGCCACAAAGGTGGTGAATTACACTTAATGAATAATGACAATAATTAAGAGTTAGACACTTCTTTTACTTCAGAAAAGGTGTGTTAATTCATATGTTCTGATTCTCTCAATTTCTCAACTTAATGGCACTAATATTTTAAAGGTGTCCCTGATTGTCCCTGACTTTTTCTTGACTTTTCCCTGAGTCTGTTCAAATATGTACCTGAGTGGTTGAGAGGTCTGGCAGAGGCAGAAACACAGAGGCATATCCACCTTTCTGTTGTTACACACTGTGCAAATAGCTTTGGAAGGAGTTTTGGAAGCATACCCTTATGTAGGAATATGACACTGAAATACAAATGGATGTAGCCATGTACTGGTAGCAACCAACTGTAACAATGCCATTGCTCTATTGCTGTAAAGACCTGTGTGGTGCACAGACAAAAAATAACAGGCTATTCACTGACTATCATGTGGATAGGTCCACAGTTGGGAGTTACGCACACAGACTACTTGCCTTGATAAACTAACATGTACACAGCAACCCTGTAAGTCCAGCAAGATAAAATCCACACAATAGTACTTACGCTCTCTGTACTTTTGCAACCCTCCCCAAATGTAGAATATACCTGTGTGTGCAGGGTCTACCAAGGATGTAGGTAAGCATACTCACAGTACTGAAATGTGTCCAGTTTTTCTGAGCAGCTAGTGCTAATGTCATCACTAAAAAGCACAAACTGTTTGGAACTGAGTAAATGAATATTCACAGTATAGCAGTTCACAAACAATTCTTGTGTCAAAGGAATGCATCTCAATAACTAGCTTTGTATGGCAGTTAATTGTAACAGTTGAAAAGAAAGTACAGCTTTCCATGTATCTTGGGGTAGCATTTTGAAGGGTGAGTACATTTCTACACTGACAAGTGGGTACTGGAAGCAGCAACATTAGGTCTGAGTGCAAAATGTAAATCTCTGGCTACACCCCTGGCTTCTGATATAAGAACTATACCAAGTTTCTGTCTTAAACAATGATGTCCACAGCAAACAAGGATGATCTCCATCTTGGAAAGCTGAAAGGGCCACGCCTACATGTGTTAGCAATTTATAGTACTGGATTGCTATGACAGTGATTACTGTAATTACTACACAGCAGTCTGCATGCAATTAGCAAATGGTGGCCACAAATTGGTTCAGAGACCATCACATGCTCATGTGCAAATTCCTACAAAAGCAGGCTGCAATCTCTGCCAACAAACTCAATAACTCTATTGCAGAGACTGACAGAGAGAGAGAGACAGCAAGAGAGAGAGAGACAGAGAAAAGGAAAAAGAAAAGGAAATATTACCAAATCATACAAAGGAAAGGTATGTGACACATATGTATTTACTGGCATGTAGTAGATGTTATTGAAGAATAGTCTACATAATGTGAACCATTCAAATGTGGCAGCAGTACTTCTTTATGCACAGATGTTCTGCTTAACTACTGCTATGGACAATACTGTGTACCTGTGGGCAGTGGGACATACCTGTGAAATGTGCAGCTCATCATTAAATGTCAAAGATCTGATCCATGTTATCTGTGTTCTTTACAGTAGTGTGGCCAATGGCTGTTGGGGGTATTAGCGCTGACATTATATAAACATGGGTGTGACAGAACAACACATGCATGATAGTCATATTAAAGTGTAGCTTAGCATTGGCAACTGCTGTAGCAGTCTAGTATGCTTATCTAGCATCTGTAGCCATATATACCCCCCCTAATGTTAGAGTGTGTTCATATGTGACACCTGTTTGTGTTGCAGCAAGGCCCAACAGTTCAGCGGTGAGGTCCAGGGACTTACAACAGTGTGGACCTTGTGTGTGTATGCCACACACATATGGAGAAATATATATATATATATATATATATATATATATATATATATATATATATATATATATATGTGTGTGTGTGTCATATATATTCACATCTGTATATGTGCATAGAGCAGGGGACATATTGCAACTGTTTGTGAAGAGTGGAGATATATATATTGGTGAAGGTTAGTATGCGCATATTTATATGTAGGTTTTAGTGTGTGACAAACAAGATAGCATACAGTGCTGGAATATTACATGTGGTGGTTAAACACTGTGGGTGGTTTGTTCAGTTTGCAATGTTGAAGCCAGTAAGGACTGCTAAAGCTACCTGGGCTGTTGACACCTTCAATGCATTTATCCCAAGACTTTGCGATTTTATTACATTACTGTACACCTTACATCCTTTGTATAATTGATATTCTCACTATGAAAGGTGAAATGTATATGTGCCTACATATATATGTATATGTAGACCAATGGATGTGTATATTATATATATATATATATATATATATATATATATATATATATATATATATATATCGTTATATATACTCATATCTACATCTATTTGTTGCAATAGATTCTCTGTACTGTTGACTGACTGTGATGGTAAATATGTTTGTGAATACATCAAAGATATGTATCTGTGGGATAGCTTAGTGGGAAACTGTTTATGTCATGGTATTATGAGACCTTGCTTTGATCCTAGCAAAAGCTGTGTATTCTGTTGCTAGGCAGAACAAGTGCTATTGTATACAGTGTGATTAAGTCCCTTGGTTTTAACTAGGGTGTGTCATTGGAGGCTAAAGCACTACATCTATGATTATTGATTGGTACTGATGTTGAATCCAAATCCTGTGTGTACTGTAGTATTACTTGAAGCTCTGGGTCTGTACAGCAAAGTATGGTATATGTCCACATTGCTTGCATCCACTTTTTTGTGTGGTCCCTGTATTCATCACAGATTACATTTTTCAAGATTAAGGTTGTGTAAGTTGTGACACACAGTACTGTATAGTACACACTGAAAGCTTATCTGGGTTGTCATACCTGTGTGTCCTGTAATTATGTCTGATGTGTGTGTGGGCATGTCTGTAATATGTCCTTTGACATATGTGTGGTAAAACATATAACTGCGTTTTCTAGCAACATTCATAGTGTACTAGAGCAGTATGCAACCTATATTCCCAATTGTGCACATATTGTGGCCACAGGTTTGCCTTTAACAAGTTGTGTGGCATAATAGCAATACATTTACTGGACCTTACACTGATTGTGATGGATGATATATTTCTTTACACATCAGCTTGATGTATATCTGCTGTGGCTAGGTGGTGCATCGTGTTGCATACAGTGTGTCAGGTACTCTTGTATAGTCTTATATAATGATTTTATTTTGTGCACAACATGGTTCATTAGACAGAGTGAGCAAGGCACTTTCAAGCAGTTGTGGGGTGAGCAGTGATAAGTGGCAGTTAGTGTTTCACTCTCGGTTACCTAATAGGTTGCTATATATGACAGTTCAGTGATATCTGTACTGTATAATGTTAAATGCGCCATATGACTTGCTCAGACATATTTTTGTATTTATGTCTTCCAGGGATCATGGCCCATTGCAGGAACCCCAGTTACAGTAGTGCTGAAGATGATATAATTACTAGCAGTATGATTCAGCACTACCATCTCATGTTCTCACGAGCAAGCCGGGACCAGCAGGAGCGTACTGCAATGTGGAAAGATGTTCTCTGTAGGGTAAATGAGGTAGGCCTGCATAACCAGACATATGAGCAGGTACGTCACCACTGCAGTGATATTCCCAGACATGTCCGTCAGCATGCTGCTGATGTGCGTAGATAACAGCTTGTAACAGGAGATGGTGTTAATATCCACCCCCCACCAGAGTGGAAGAGCTGCTCCTGAGCCTGGTGGCACCTGCCCAACAACAACAGCAGCAGACATACACCATGATGGAGGTTGGAGTCACCCAGCAAGCACACATGGGGCATGCAGGTAACATGGCATATCTGTAGACTACTTTTATCTGTATTGGTAGATCATGCATCTGTGAGATGTGGAGTGTGTCATTCAAAGAAGTGGAGCCTGTTGTTGTGCAATACTGATCATTTGGAACATAATCTGTAGCCCTGTGAATGTAAACTGTTGTTGTACTGTAAGATTGCAAACATACAGTAGCAATGCCACAGTTGTGGCCACTGACAAACTGTCTCATCTCTATGTAGGTCCCTCTAGGGTGACATCAAGGCAGCGGACATATGCTGGTGAGTGTGTTCTACATTTATTATTGTAAATAAAAAGTGCATGTCATAGTTAAGGTGTAGGCCATGTACACATTTAACACACCTACCCATAATGCATGCTGTGCATGTTTGGTGTAAGAGCACACACATCTCACTAATGTGATTAGCTGCCTCAAACACATGCAATACCCAGACCATCTCAAATAAATGTGGCTAGACTGTAGTGATCATTGGATAGGTACACTTGATACTCAACATGCACATAACATACACATCTATGTCATACACAGAGCATTTAACATGCTACACATAAAGGATTCCCAGACCCTCTGTAAAGACACACTCCAGTATCCAAAATCTCATCCACACATTACACATAATATACCTGAGGGGTAGAGGCCTATCATGGGGAATTTAAGCACTCTGCAACACACTACACATCCATGTCAGGGAATGCTCCTTATTGGCCTCCTTACAAACTCACGTAACAACTGGTTATGAAATGGTGAATGTAGCCAAGGTAGTACAGTTCTGGCACAGCATGATTAGTGCTGGTATGGGAAACATTTGTAGCCTTGAGTGACCACATGATGCTTCATGATGATGGCCTATGGTACTATACCCCATCCAGTTATTGTAAACACAGTACTACACATAGCTTTCATTGCTATACACCTTAATGTTGAGTGTGTGCACACATATGCACCTCTAAACAAGATGCATACCAATCACCATTTGCACAACTGACACGTATATGTCTTGTGATGCTATTGAGTGACTAGGTCATATTACACACATTGGGTATGTGTAGTGTTCAAATATGCAGTTGTGTTTTAGCATGCCATGTCATGGATGAAACTGGAATGTCCACAATATGATCTACACTCACCATAAGTACTGTACATTGGGTATGTGGCCGAATGGTATTCCATCAAGTATCCATGCACCACTGATGATGTTGTCTGAATACTCATCATGCATGTGCTAAAAATGTGTCCACAATTATTTGCTTAAGACACAGAGGCTGTAATCAGCATTGCATACCTATCTGACACACAGATACACATCCAGCAATGGTATATACACCTGTGAGTTATGGTGCACAGTACATTACATGGTTATAAATACCTGAACAGCAATGTTGTGTCCATGCATGCATTGTGTTCCAGGGGGAGGCCCATCACCTAATACCAAAACACATGCATCAAAGCCATGTATACTGTTAGTAACAAGGACTGTCTACACTTGCAATGCATGCTGTTGAGCAACACATGTACTGCATGCTGACATGTGTGATATGACTGTTTTGCTTGTGATACTGTACCCCACCATCACCTGCTATTGTGTATGTTCTGAGATTGCTGGTGTGTGTGTCTGCTTTAGGGAGGAGTGTATTTTTGTGTGTGTGCATGTGTGCATGTGCACATGTGTGCATGTGTGCGCGTCCATGTGTGCATGTGTGCATGTGCGCATGTGTGCATGTGCGCATGTGTTGTTGTGTCTTTCGGCTTATCCCGGTTAGGGGTTGCCACAGCGGAACTCTGGTCCGCTATTGTTTGGTAGTGGATTTTTACGTGCCGAGTTACCAGCCCTGACGCACAACCTTCAATGAAGGCATGCCCATTCACGCATGCCTCCACACAGAAGACGCTCCAGCTGAGAATTGAACGGGACAACGTCTTGATGTGAGGTGACAATGCTACCACAGCACCACTACTGCAGGTTATGCATGTGCACATTTCGCATGTGTGCATTTGTGCATGTGTGCATGTGTGCATGTGCGCATGTGGTCTGAAGTCATGTTCAGGTCTTAAAGTGTGTTTCCTGTTTTCCTCTCACAGGTGCTGAGGTGGGGCTGGCTCAGTACACCAGGGAACCTGATGTCACTGAGACAGACAGTGATGATGAGGATAGGTGTGTTGAGGCACAGGCAGGTTTGTCAGGTTCTGTTGTTGGGCCACCAGTTGACAGTACACAAGTCTTCACCCCATCCATGCACAAAGTCATACTGCCTGTACATCCATCATCACCATTGCCCTTAGCTGAGGGACAGTGTATGGTTGGCACTGACCAGGGCAGTGTGGTATCTATGGCACATTTATCAGGACACAGCAGCCATAGCCAGATGTCTGGAATGGTACCAGATAGGCAGATGCCCAGGGGTTCTCGTCAGAGCACTGCTGGTCATCATGCCCCTGGCAGACATGCCACACCTCTTTCTACCACATGCATGTTCCAGGCTGTCATGGAGGCACAGACACGAATGGAGCGGTACACCAGACTGGGCCTAAGGGCACAGAGGGCTCATAACACCTCTGTAAATGACAGTATCTGTGACCTAGCAGGTGCTATACGTAACTACACTGAGGTCATCGATAGACATTGGGGTGAGACATTGGATGTCCTCTACAATGTCATGTCCATGTGTCAGGACAGTGCGAGATGGTTGAGACATCAACGTGGACGTATGCCAGCAACATCAGCAGTTGGAGGTCGCAGTGGACATCCAGCAAGTCACAGCCACTCCTGTAATGCCAGTACCAGCCCCAGCAATGTTGGGGGGGGCTGTCCATAGACCGTCCTAGCAGACCACATGCACGTGGCTCTGGCCAGTCTCAGCAGGTACCTGGATCCAGTAGACATATGTCAACCTCTTTGGATAGTACCCAATCTGGATTAGTACCTGATACTGTTTGTAGCATCCCTGCCAGGCACAGGTTCCATATCCATGGCCAGAGACGGTGATCTGTAAAGCCTGCCAGGTGCAGTCTGTAGCTGTCTCATGAATCCCCTATATGGCAGCCACATGGTGGAACTGTGTGCATGCAGACACACACACATAAACCAGAAACCTAGGGCAAACACATACCCGCACACATGACATCAACATTGGCCCATAACAGTACTCATGGCCCTCACACACACACACACAGACTCACACACACACATGTCAATTGTATGGCTCAGTGTAGGCCTCTGGCAAACCAAAAAAACACCCTGTGCCTATGATGAAATCTGTGCCACCTCCTGTCATCTGTAACACTGATGCTGGAACAGGCTAACATGGTGCTGATGCACAGGGCAACTTTAATAAAGTATAGCAATGGTTGTATGTGTAGCATGTTGTCAGCAGTTAAGTGTAATGATATCCTTGAAGGTGTAGCTGAGCAGGTATGATGCATTAAAGCTGTAATTAGCAATGTCGTATTGTTTTCACCAGTGTTTATTCCAGTTGTGTTTTGTTTGCCCATGTGCCACTTGGCTGATTTGTGTGGTTGTGTCAGCATGCGTTATACACTGGACAGTAAGTGTGGGGTGTGTGCAACACAGGTTTGCAGGTGTCCATTTGTGAACATGGTGGAGGTGCACTGTCTGCATGTACATGCATATTGGACACATGGACAAGGTGACATGTCCTGTATTGGCCAGTGTTAACACTCCATAGTTTCTATTGGTGGCCAGTATGCATTGTACTACACACATTTTGGAACTTGAGTATGCATGTGTGTGTATGACACGGGTTGACACTGTGCTGTGGGTGATGCTGTTGTTGCTATCTGTCATTGGTTTGCATTACTAAGGTTAACACTGTCCCAGTTGCATAATCCTTCAGTAATGCACACTGTTCACCTACAGGGTTGCATGGACCATGCTATCACAAACACAAGAAATTCTCACTTATACAGTAAAAGTGCATTAGTCTCATGGACCCCTGCCATAAACTAAATATATAATAGAAGGTATGAAGTTGTACTAAAAAAGAGTTACATACCAAGAAGGGATAACCTCTCTGGTCAGTATCATTGGGAAAATATAATCCCTCAATAAACATACAAGGCAAGCATCAAAATACAAAATGGCAAGGATTCCAAAGACAACACTAAAGCTTTATTTAGTGTTGTTTATAATCTACAGGGGACATCTCAGATTGGGTCACAGTTAATGTAAATGGTCATGAAGTACACTTATCTGACTGACATTACCAATTCCTTGTCAGACAGTTTGAATGCGGATTTCACAACCCTGTTTTTACACAAGGGCCACATTTCCAGACCTGAAAAATGTAAAACCTGATGAGTCACAGACACTCTAGTTCAAACATCTCTGTACCAAAGTCCAAACCACAGTGGCAATGGTACTGGACAGTGTCCCTGGCTGTATTATACACAAGCTGACATATGAAGTCACCACTCACCTAAATGCTCTGTCCACTTGTGGAATGACACATAGTAATGGTGTCCACAGTCCACAAGGGTTGAGCTACAACATCTTCTTCTTCTCCTTTCAGATGCTCCCATTAGGGATCGCCACAGTAGATCATCTGTTTCCATTTCTTCCTGCCCTCTGCATCTTGCACTGTCACACCATCCACCCGCATGCCCTCTCTCACCACAGCCATAAACCTCATCTTAGGCATTCCTCTTTTCCTGTTACCTAGCAGCTTCATCCTTAGCATCTATTTCACAATATACTCTGCATCCCTCCTCAGCACATGTACAAACCAACTTAATCCTGCCTATCTGGCTTGGTCTACTAACCTTCAGACCTGGCCTGACCCTCTAATATACTTATTCTTAAACCTGTCCACCTTTGTCACACCCAGTGCAAATGTTAACATAAATTGATTAAGGGTAGAACTACAACAGATCCTGGAAACTCTCACCCTATAAGCCAGACAAATGTTATCTGGAAGGCTATGGAGCACAGCATTATGGAACTCATTAACAGAGACATTATGAACCTGCAAACACTGCACCACACCCACTTAGGTTCTCTAAAGGCCAGATCATGGATCCTACACCTAGTAGACTTCAATCCAGTTAACAAGGCTATAGGTGAGGGAGGGGAGGTCAACACTGCCAAGCTATAGCTCACCAGCAATTCATACCCATCCCACATTCTGGTATTATACATAACCTCAACAGACTGATCATAAACAACTGTTAAATGATGGTTTGTCAACTGACACACAGATGGACACACTAACATTTGCAGCCTCCATGTACTTTTCTATGCCAGTAACAAGTGGTATTCACCTGTACTCAGTCCTGTGACCACTCCTGTTTGGCATATAACTTTCTTAGGTACAAGCAAACACAGTAGGGATATGTCTGCTCACGTTTGATGAAAATGCATATTGTGGGCTATACTTTATTCTCCAGATGACACACACATCCTCCAAAAGGGTATCATAGAGACAGATACCTGGTGTCAAACTCATGCTGTAAAGCTATAAGCCAAAGAAAGCATAGTTATCCACTTTTAGAAAACAAAGTATCCCCAGAGTACCACATAGGTAGTAGCCCCCCAAATGTGAACAGGTACTAATGTATACATAGTGCCATGTGTTTAGTCATCTCTCCTTTGATAATCACATTACCAAAGGGTTTTGAAAATCCCTCTGTGGAGCACATAAGCAATAAAGGGTTTGCATGCAGATCCACAGAGGTTGTTACCCACCTATAATGATTAGTCATCTTTGCCAGACTTTGCTTGCTTTGGAACAGGTTTCAAATATACCTCAAGCATAAACCCTCACTCACACTCTTCAATAGAAACCGTGATGAGTGGATGTGAAACAGAAGACGTAGCCCAGAGATCACTGCAGTGGCTGAGCTTGTCACAAGCATACAGAAGTGACCTAAGGTCTGGAAAGCGCCAGCACGCCCTGGCAAAGATAACAGATGCGTTCATGGAGAAAGCAAAGTACCCAACTATGAAATAATTGAGGTCACATGTATGTATATGGATTTGCCCCAAAGCTACCTTACATGTGTAATGCACATACAGTTGTCATTGTGATATGTCATACACTAGAAAAATCAAAATCCACTCCACATTGACCATTGGTGTCACACACCTGGAACACACAGTCAGCAAGTGCGAGATTCAAACTCCTTCCTAACTGCATTATGCTACTACAACATATGCATTTACACCACGTGCTATACACATTACTGGAATTTTGCCTTTCCACAGGTATATTTGTAGGATGGTGACATCATCAGACTTGTCAAAGATGAGTATACTACTTTTAAGGGGTGTGAATATTCTCCAAAAAGGTTGCATCTCCCCAGGGAGACAGACACACTCACACAGTTAGCAAGGGCAGGATTCAAACCCCTACCAAACTACATTATGATACTACAGCAGTACGCATTTACACTATGTGCTATAGATATTACTGGGATCTCTTTTTTCCGCAGGTATAGTTGTAGGATGGTGACATCATCAGACTTGACAAAGAGGAGTATACCACTTTTAAGGGGTATGAGTAGTCCCCCAAAAGGTTGCTCCTCCCCAGGGAGAGACAGACACACACACACACACACACACACACACACACACACACACACACACACACACACACACACACACACACACACACACACAGTTGGCAAGTGCGGTGTTCTTAATCCAAACTAAGTAAGTCTTTACACTTCAGCAACAATATGGAGTTACAGGGTACAATACAGACATTACTTGCTGACAGTTTACCCAAAGGATTTTTTCACATTTGCTAACCTCAGCAGGCTTATCATACTAGATGTATTGTGAGTGTATTGTATGCATAGGCAATGACCATATCATATACGGGTAATGCACCACATGCTGGCACACACAGGGTCAAACCGGTGGCTAAGCTCTGTCAACCCAATACTAGACAATACAGTCAGGTTGAGTAGGGTCATACAACCACAACAACAACTGTCTCACATAGACCTGCAATATAAGCACCAGCAAAACACAAACATAAATACACATTACCATACTCGAAGAATACAAATATTAATCTGAAAAAGAGAGTGTCCTCCTAAGCAGACAAGCAAGCAACATGCACCTCCAAGCACACACCAGAAAACATATAATACACCAAAGCAGTGTGCCTCACAACAGGCCCTAAGGCAAAACAACATACTCAACACACTAGTAATAGGTGACTTCATAGTCAGGCACACAGATGTTCCACTGACACGGCTGGACAAGGGGAAGATTACTGTCAGTTGTCTGTCAGGTGACTATGATCCGCCACATACCACAAGCACTTGCATCACTCCAGAAGAGGTACATATATAACGTGTTCTTTGTACATGTCAGTGTGAATGATCTGAGACATACCCCCCAGAACAACATATATATTAGCTCTATGATCATATAGCCCAAGCTGGTATGACCCTGACCTTGAGTAGCATCTTACTTTCACCTACATGATATTGCAATATAACAGAAAGGTGATAAACTTCAACAACTGGCTGAGCTTCTGGTGTCATTCAAAGGGGATCCGGTCTCTAGCTGCCTGTGATGACATGATAGACAAGCCTCGTTGCTTCGCTACAGATGGTTTGCACCTGTCACCCCTATGCTTCTGAATACTGGCCAAGGCTCTTGCTGTCCCCATATTACCTTTTTTAGGCAAGGCTCAAAGGTTCATAGGTTCATAGGTTCATAGGTAGGTACTAGGCTATTGGTCCTGGGGCCTATACAAGCCCAGCCAAAAAGGTACCCCGCCTTTTGCCACCCAAGAAATTTATTTTCCTATGCCACTGTCGAGCAGAGACACAGAAGTGATCCCCAGGGTGAATTCACTATTTCCCATCCAATCATCAAGATTTTTCTTGAAAAGTGCTAATGAGGAGCTTTGTTTCATATAGATAGGTAGTTTATTCCGGGGCATGGGAAGTCTCTAGGACAAGAATCTATCCCTCCGGCATGTTCTGTTTATTGTGGTGACAAGGTTTAGGTCCCTAGACCGTGCAGGTTCATAGGTTCATAGGTAGGTACTAGGCTATCTGCTCAAGGGCATTTATAAGCCTAGCCAGAATGTGTTGGCTTTCACCTCCCTTTTAAATTAGTTTCCTAGGCCTCTGTTTAGCAGGGCCACTGAAGTGATTCCAGGGGTAAATTTACAAGTTCCCATCCACTCGTCAAGATTCCTCTTGAAGAGAGTCAGCAAGGGGCTCTGCCTAACATAAACTGGGATTCTATTCCAGAGCAAGGGAAGTCTCTGGGACAGGAATCTATCCCTCCAGCATGTCCTGTTTATTACTGTGCTGAGGTTTAATTCACTGGAGCATGTGGCTCTAAGAGATTTGGTTTTCTTGAGGTGGAGCATGTCCATTAATTCCGGGTTGGACATGGCCTTATACGTCAGGCATAGATTACCTCTGAGCAGGCAGTAAGCAACCGAGTAGAGCTGGAGTTTCTTTAGTCGAGCTGCATAGGGCATCTCTTTGAGGCCCATGATCCTCTTGGTGAGGTACTTCTGTGGTCTTACCAGCTGTTGCATGTGCTGATTAAGGTACATATCAAATGGGGCATTGTACTCTATTATGGGCCTAATGAGTGATGAGTAGAGGGGCACAATGACCTCTCTTGATATAGAGGTGAACCCTTTCGTGATTAGGTGGGCTACATAGAAGGAATTTCTAAGCACTTTGGCAATGTGATTATCAAAGGAGAGGTTACTATCTACCTGGGTCCCCAGGTCCCTAATTACATTTTCCGTGCCTAGTGGATTACCACCTATGTGGTGATTCATGGGCACTTTGCTTTTTCCAAAGGGGAAGACTATGCATTTTTTACCATTCAGCTTGAGGCCATGGTTTTGACACCAGGTATCTGTCTCTGTAAGATCCTTCTGGAGGATGTCTGTGTCAGCCAGAGAGTCGATTATGGCCCCCAGTTTGCAGTCATCTGCGAACTTGGTCAGCCATAGTCCTCCCATGCTTGCCTGTACCTCAGAGAAGTATATGCCGAACAGGAGGGGTCCCAGGACTGAGCCCTGTTGGACGCCACTTGTGACTGGTTTAGAGTCAGACATGGCACCCGTAACTCTGACCATGTGTGTCCTATCCATGAGCCAGTTGGCCACCCATCTCGTGACATAGGGGTTAATGTTCAAGCTGGTAAGCTTGTCTATGATGCTAGAGTGGGAAATGGTGTCAAAGGCCTTAGTGAGGTCCACTTAGGCTGTGTGGACTACCTTCCCTTCATCTTTGGCCTTGGTAACTGTTTCAAAGATGTCAACTAGGTTTAGGAGGCAGGATCTGCCTTTAACAAAGTTGAATTGGGTAGGGTCCAGTGTCTGGAGGTTCCCAATGTCACTGTTTATGAGTTCCATGATAATTCGCTTCATAGCTTTGCAGACCAGGCTGGTCAGGCTTATAGGGTGATAGTTCCCAGGTTCTATTGTGGCACCACCTTTGTAGAGCGGGATGACTGTTGCTGTATGCCATTATTTGAGTACATAGCCTGTGGTAAGGCTGAGTCGGAACAGTGAATTTAGGTGAGGGTTTAGTTTCTTTTGGAGCTCGTGTAAGACGCAGCCTGGGACAACATCCAGTCCCATTGATGATAAGTTTTTAGCTTTGGAGAGGGCTGTTTTTACCTGCATATCCATGATGTCTGGGGCTCTGCATTCTTCTGGGATGGACACAGGCCCTTTTGGGGATGAGGGGGGGGGGGTAAAGTTTGCACTGAACTTGTCTGCTAGGATGTTGGCAATGTCAGTTGGTTCAGTGTATTTTTTGCCATTTTGCAGTAGCTCAGAGCATATCTGAGAGTTGCCACCTCACTGTTTGATATAGCTAAATAAGGCTTTGTGGTTATCTTTAGATTCCTTGGCAATTTTTCTTTAGAAACTGGCCTTGGATGATTTTATGAGCGATCGTAGTTTCTTGCTAATAATGACCAGTGATGCCTTTCCTTTTTGGAATTTTACTCTATCATGTAGTCGTTTCCTCCTTCGGTTGTATAGCTTATTTATGGCCAAGGACCACCAGACTGGTTTCTTCTTTTTGGAAGAGTGAGTCTTGGTTTTACTTGGGATGGCTCGATCCATGCATCCCTGTAAATGCTCATAGAATGCATTTGTAAAGGATTCTGTGGATTGGATAGCATTATCCTGTAGCAAGGGGGCTTTGAAACTTTCCACTTCAGTCTTGAGAAGTGTGATGTTTGCTTTTGAAAAGTTTTTCACAGTGGTTTCCTTGACTGGGGGTGGGGTCGGGATGTGGATATACAGTGTGATTACTTTATGATCTGATCTTACCAGCGAGGGGTTTACCTCTGGTGTGGAACACTTATCCCCCATGTTGGTGATGATCAGGTCCAGTATGTTGTCACCTCTAGTGGGCGTGGTGACCAGCTGTTCCAGGGCATTTGAGTTTATAAACTCTAGGAAGCATTGTGCAAAGGAGTTTGTACTTGAGTAATTCTCCCAGTCAATGTTTGGGTAGTTGAAATCTCTTAATATCATGGTGTTTGGTAGGACCTTTATATTTTCCAGTGTTCTCAGGAATGCTGAGTGAGGGTCCTGAGACAAGGTAGGTGATCTGTAGCAGGCTACGATCTGATGAGCAGCTTTGCCTACTGTTATTTGCACTTGGATGGTCTCCGAGGCCTCGTGCTGTGCCACTAACCTGGAGGTGTGGGTATCCTTTATGAAAATGGATACACTCCCTCCTTTTGTATTTCAGTCTGGGTTTTGGGGCCGCAGCTCAGAGGAACTGGGATTTCTTTAAGTGGAGCATGTCCAACAGCTCTGTGTTTGACATAGCTTTGTATGTTAGGCAGAGATCACCTCTGAGTAGGTAATATGCGACAGAGTAAAGCTGGAGTGTTTTGAGACGGTCTGTGTAGGGCATGTATTTGAGGCCACTAATCCTGTTTGTGAGGTATTTCTGTGGGCTTTCCAGTTGTTGTAGATGTCTTGTGAGGTACATACCAAAAGGGGCGTTGTACTCTATAATGGATCTAATGAGAGATGAGTAGAGGGGAACAATGACCTTTTTTTTTTCTGCATGAGAAACCTTTTGTGATGAGGTGTGCCACGTAGAAAGATTTCCTGACTACTGTGGCGATGTGATTATCAAAGGAGAGACTACTGTCCACCTGTGTCCCAAGGTTTCTTATCACACTTTCAGTGTAAAGTATACTACCGCCTATGTTGTAGTTCATGGGTACAGAGTTTTTACCAAAGGGGATGACAATGCACTTTTTGGCATTGAGCTTGAGGCCATGGCTTTGACACCAGGCATCTGTCTCAGTGAGGCCCTTTTGTAGGATGTCCACATCGTTAGTAGTTTTGATTATGACTCCTATTTTGCAGTCATTTGGGAACTTCATTAGCCAAAGACCTTCTGTGTTAGCCTGTATTTCAGGGAAGTAGATACCAAACAGGACAGGACACAGGACTGAACCCTGTGGTACTCCACTTGTCACTGGTCTGAAATCGGATTTGGAGTCTGCTGCTTTAACAGTGTGGGTTCTGTCAGTGAGCCATTTGGCAACCCATCTTGTGACATAGGGATTTATACCTAGTTTAGTGAGTTTATCTATAATTCCAGAGTGGGGGATGGTGTCAAAAGCTTTGGCAAGATCTAGATGTGTGAACCACCTTACCCTTGTCTACGGCTTTGGTGACTACTTCAAAGAAGTCTATCAGGTTTAGGAGACATGATCTGCCTTTTACAAACCCAAACTGGTTGTGGTCCAGAGTTTGGAGATTACCAATGTCTTTGTTTATAAGTTCCATGATGACACGTTCCATGGCATTGCAGACCAGGCTCATCAGGCTAATGGGGCGCTAGTTCCCGGAGTCCGTGGTGGCTCCCCCCTTGTGTAGTGGGATAACCGTCACTGTGCGCCATTCAGCAGGCACAAAGCCTGAGGTGAGGCTATGATTGAACATGGTACTTAGGTGTGGTGCAAGTTTGTTCTGTAGCTCGTGTAGAATGCAGCCTGGGATGTTATCTGGTCCCATGGATGCTGTGTTCCTGGCTTTGGAGAGTGGTTTTTAGCTGTGCAGCCGTGATGACAGCAACTTTGCATTTTTCCGGTATAGAGATGGGCTCTTTCATGGGTGAGAGGAGGGTAAAGTTAGCACTGATCCTATCTGCCAGGATGTTGGCAATATCAGTTGGGTCTGTATACTTAGTGCCATTGTGCTGTAACTCAGAGCAGATTTGAGGGTTGCCATTGAGATTCTTGACATAGCTATATAATGCTTTATGGTTGTCTTTTGAATCAGTGGCAATTTTGTTTTCGTAACTAGCTTTGGAGGATTTTATCAGGAATCGCAGCTTCTTACTGAGGCTGACCAGGGAGCTCCTCCACTCATGGGATTTTACCCTCTTTTGCAACAGTTTCTTCCTTTTGTTGTGCAGTTTGTTTATGGCAGGGGACCACCAGATTGGCTTCCTTTTCTTGGAGGATAGTGTCTTGGTTCTGTTTGGGATAGCACAATCCATGCACTCATGTAAGTGCTTATAAAGTGCTATTGTGTAGGATTCAGTAGTTGTAACTGTATTGTCCATTTGCATGGGTGTCCTGAAGTTCACCACTTCTGTCTTAAGAAGCATGAAGTTGGCTTTGGAGAAAATTTTTAACATGGTTTCCTTAATGGGGGGTGGGGGCAGAATGTGGATATGTAGGGTAATTAGCTTATGGTCAGATTGGACCAATGAGGTGTTGACTTCAGGTGTGGAACACCAGTTACTCAGGACAAACCAAACACCGTAACCAACACAAATAACCACAAAGTGAGCTAAATGCTGCTCATTGCCAGAAGTCTCAGCCTCCAAATGCACACACTCGAGGCACTTCTCAGTATGGAGAATATTGATATCTGTGCAGTAACAGAAACCTAGTTCAAGGCTCCAGAGAGCACACCGGCACTACCAGGATACTACTCATTCCATACCTTCCAGCATCAGAACCTGGATCATAGCACATAGAGTGGGGATGTATCCATATTTATCAAGGATACCTACACCTCTCTCTACACCCTCTCAAAAGGATATGGACCCATAGAATGTTGCACAGCAACGTTCTTCCCACTCCACAGGGGTTGGGCCACAAAAGACCCTTGGCATTCACACTCTATGAGTCTAACGAGTCTGATCTGCAAGGCAATGGAACCAATCATAATGGAAGTCAACAATAAAGACATTGGGAATCTTCACACAGTTGAGCACACCCAGTTTGGCTTCGACAAATGCAGATCACACCTACTGAACTGGGTGTATATCTTTGAGACAGTTACCCAGGCTACAGATGATTGAAATGAGCTCCACACAGCCTACTATACCTCGCTAAGGCCTTTGACACCATTCCCCAGTCAGGTGTCATAGATGAACTCACCAACCTGGGCATGAATCCATACATCACAAGATAGATTGCAAACTGGCTCACAGATAGATCCCATAAATTAAGAGTTGCTGGCTACATGTCAGACTCAACACCAGTAACAACAGGTGTCCCCCAGGGTACAGTCCTGGGGTTCCTCCTGTTTTGTATAGACTTCTCAAAAGTTCATGCCAACACAGAAGGGTTGTGGTTGACTAAGTTTGTTGGGAAGTGTAAAGTGTTTGCCATAATAGATTCCCCGGATTACACAAATATTCTCCAGAAGGGACTCTATGAGACAGATGTGTGGTGTCAGAATCATGGCCTCAAGCTCAATGTGGAAGAATGCATAGTAATCCCCTTTGGTGAAACCAAAGTACCCACAAACTACCACATAGGTGTTACCCCCTAAAAACTGACATGGTAATAAAGGATCTGGGGACACAAGTAGATAGTCATCTTTCCTTTGACAACCATGTTGCCAAAGTGATTAGGAAATCTTATGTGGCCCATCTAATCAACAAAGGGTTTGCATCAGGATCAAAAGAGGTAGTGGTGGCCCTCTACTCTTAAGTCATCAGACCCATCATTGAGTGCAATGCACCATTTTGGATGTACTCGACTAAGCATATCCAGCAGCTGTAGAGACCATAGAGGTACCTCAACAAGAGGATTACTGGCCTCAAACAGTTATGTTATGCAACACAACTGGTAAAACTAAATCTGTTCTCCGCTGCTTACCGCCTACTCAGAGGCACACTCTGCCTAACATACAGAGCCATGTCCAACACATAACTGGTGAACATGCTCCATCTATGGATAACAAAATTGAGTCATACTACACACTCCAAGGATATGAACCTCATCACAACAATGAATACAACATGCTGGTGGGATAGAATACCATCCCAGACACTTGCCTTACTGTGGAACAGAGTCCCAGTGTACATCAGACAGAGCCCCTCACTGACTCTCTTCAATAGGAACCTTGATGAGTGGATGGGAAACAGACAATTCACGCCAGGCATCACATCAGCAGCCCCACTAGAAAGGGGCTTAGGGTACTAACTATCAGAACTAGGGCTTAGGAGACTACTCAATGGGGTGGTGAAAGCTGCACAACTTGCCTAGGCTAATATATGCCTTCGTGAAGATAGTCTACTACATACCTATGAACCTATTTGACAGGTACATGTCTACAGAGAGTAGATGTGTACTTCATTGTACAGTCATGTTGTACAGCAGGCACATGGACCACATATACTGTAATGCTTACAGATACTGGTGGCTGTTATGTACAGTGGGTGAGATGTGCACCACATGTCTTTTGTGCCATTGGGATGTGTGCTGGGTGGGATAGTCCTGGATGACTCCCTGTCATGGTCACCCTCTTACACACATCTCTGCCCATCCATCTTTAGCTTATTATACTGTGTTCCCCCTACATATATATATATATATAGGTACATAGGTAGGTAATAGGCTATCTGCCTGAAGACATACATTACTATGGCCTGTGTGCAGCTATCATCAGACATGGGGTTAGTTCCCTAGGCCTCTGTGTAGTAGAGCTGATGAAGTGATCCATGGTGTGACAGTTCAGTTTCACATACACTCATCAAGGCTCCTCTGGAAGAGTGTCAGTAAGGGACTCAGCTTAATGTAGGTTGGGAGCCTGTTCCAAAGCAAGGGAAGTCTGTGAGTTAGTAATGTATCCCTCCAATATGTTCTATCTATTGTTGTGATGATGATATCCCTAAAGCATGTGGCACAGTGAGCTTGGGTTTACTTCAAATAGCGCATGTACATCAGTTCTTAATTGGACATGGACCTGTCTTTTGGGCAGAGATCACCTGAGTAGACAGTATGCAACAGAGTACAGGTTGAGTTAACTTCAGTCTTGTTGCATGGGGCAACTGTTTGAGGCCAGTAATCCTCTTGTTGAGGTACTTCAGTGGTCTTTCCAGCTGCTGAAGGTGCCTAGTCAGATTCATTGCAAGTGTGCCGTGATACTCTCCGATGGGTCTGATAACTGATGAGTAGAGGGAACCTCCTTTGACCTACATGCAAAGACCTTGGCCATTAGTGGGAACATATAGCATGATTTTCTAACCACTTTGTGAATGTATTTATGGAAGTAGAGATGACTATCCACATGTGTCCATAGATCCCTTATTATTACCTCCATATTTAGGGTGTTGGCACCTATGTGGTATTTGTATGACTGTAGCTCAAGGCCATAATTTTGACACCACATCTGTCTGACTGAGACCCTTTTTAAGGATGTCTCTGTTGTCCCAAACATCGATTATGACAATCTTTTTGCAGTCATCCATAAACTTTGCTAACCATAGCCCTTGTGTGTTTGACTGTATTTCTGAAAAGTATACACCAGACAGGAGGGGTCCCAGGACTGAGCCATGGGGGACAGCAGTTGTTACCAGCTTACAGTCCAACAGGGAGAACACAATTCTTACCTTGTGGGATCTATCTGTGCCCCAGTTGGCAATCCATCAGATGACATACGTGTTTATGCACAGGTTGTAGATTTTGTGGATACGACATGTGTGTGGGATGTTGGAAAAGGGCTTTTCAAGGTCTATGTAGGCTGTGTGTAGCTCATTTCATTGATGTATGTCCTGGGTGACTGCCTTGAAAACTGTCTAGCAGGTTTAGAAACCATAATCTGCCCCTGACCAAACCAAAATGGTAGGGTTGGGTGTTTGTAGGCTCCCAATAGCTCTGTTTATGAGTTCCATAATGATGGACTCCATGACCTTGCAGATCAGGCTTATTAGGCTTATAAGACAATAGTTCCCATGGTCTGTTGTGCACCAACACTTGTGGCATGTGCCAAACGTTTCTGTAACCCATTCAACAGTTTCATATCCTGTACAGAGGGTGAGTCTCAACAGACTGTTCAGGTGCAGAGTCTGTTTGTTTTGGAGTTCACAAATGACACAGCCAGGGAAACCATGTCATCCCATAGACGCCATGTTTTTAGGTTTGGATAGAGCTGTTTAACCATTGTATATGTGATTTCTGGGTTTTCACAATCTCCAGGTATGGTAATGGGCCCTTTTGTCAGTGAGAGGGGGGTAAATTTGTATGAACCTGTCTGACAAGATGTTGGCAATGTCAGTCATGTACATGTATTCATTTACACTTTGCAATGACTCAGAGCATATATGAGTTTACATTGATATTTATGACATAGTGAAAGTAAGCTTCATGTTTGTCTATGGACTCTTTGGCAATATTTTTTCCAGAACATGGCTTGGATAATGTTAGGAGTGCTCATTGTTTCTTGATGATACTGATCAGAAATTTATTGATCTTCTTTGGATTTTCACTTTCTTTGAACAACTTAAGTACTTGTAGTACATAGTTTGATTATGTCAGGGGTCCAATATATTATATGGGTATATTTATTTTATTTTATTTTATTTTACATTTGTTAACCGGGCTAGTCTGGCTGGATACATGTCCATTTTCAGCAGAGGCCCGAGGAGAAAAGCTCCATTAACACTAAAAACTAACAGTGATAAAAACTATCAAAAAGTTTAGACAAACTAAAAAATTTAAACACTCAGACATAAAAGCAAACAGCAGAAAAACCAAATGTGAAAAATAAGTAAGGAGATTAGGAACAGTTATTATGTAGTTTAGAAGAATTCAGAGGTAGTAGGAAAAGAGATAACAGTGGGGAAGGTAGTATTCCAATGAATTAGTTGCTAGGGAGAGACTGTCAGGGAAAGAAGAGGACTGAGAAAATAGTTGTAACATAAGGAGAGTCAGTAACAAATTCACTAGTTACAAGTTAGAATAGTACATGTTAATCCAGGGTACTAGTATTAGGAAAGAAAATAGCATTGAATTGAACTGAAAGTATGAAGTAGGGGGAAATATGACAAGATGTAGTGATACAGCATAAACAAGGAAGAAGTAGGAAGAGAAAAAGAGAAGAAGGAAGAGTCAATAAGCAGGTAGGTGAAAAGAGGGATAAGTCAGGAGTAAAGGATAATAATTAAGAGTGAGGAGGAGGGGACTGAAAAAGAGGTGCATTGTATGTTGAGCTCAGTCAGGATTAGCACATGGGCATAGCCAGTGAGTTTGAAGATGGTGTTTTATTTGTTTTTTGAAAAGGTTGGATGAGCTTAGGGTGGTCAGTTCTACGGGTAGTTTATTCCAATATGATCCAACAGTATTTGCAAATAAGGAGTCACCTGCTTTATTGTGGGATTTGAGAGTAGATACTAGAAGCTTGTTGGCTGAGCGAAGTGAGGTAAGGTTTTTATATGGGGTGATTAGGTTATTAAGTATGGGTGTATTGGAGGGGTGGTGCAGAATGTTAAAAGTGATGACCAATTGACGCAGGCGTATTAGGTTCTGAAGTTCTAGCCAGTGAAGTTTTTTTAGATTGAGACAATGATGAGTACGGAAGAGGGATCCTGTGGCAAACCTGGCAATACTATGGTAGGCTGTGTTAAGTTTATAAAGGTTGGCTTTAGAAATGTTGATAAAGGATGGAGAGGCATACAGTAATGTGGAGATAAGGTGAGTTTGGGCAAGAGACACTGGGTGGTAGCACTAAGAAAGGGCTTTAGTCTGTAGAGGCACCTATTTTCTTGTTTACGGTCTTGATGGTTATATCAATATGGTTATCAAAGCTTAGCTGATTGTCAATAGTAACGCCTAGTAGTTTGGTGGAATAGTCAGGTATAATTATAGTGCCATTACAGGACACCAGGGAGAATGAGATTGGGGTGGATTTGAGGGTTGGGGTGAAGAGTAATAATTTAGTTTTTTGGGATTGAGGAGGAGACAGATCTGTTGGAACCATTTTTCTGCTGTTGTAAAGACCTTTTGGGTGGAGGAGTGGAGTTCTTCTGGAGATGGAGCAGAGCAGATGAGAGTAGAATCATCAGCATACTGTATGCAAGTGGATGTTGGGAGAGAAGTGGGAAGGTTATTTATGAATATTGAGAACAGGAGGGACCTAAGATGGATCCTCCTGGCACTCCGATAGTAACTGGGACTTGAGAGGATAGATGGTTGTCCCAGAGGACTGCTTGTTTTCTATTTGTCAAGTAAGATTCAAACCACTGTAGTGTTAGTGAATCAAGTGAGAGGGATTTTAAAGTATCTAGGAGAAGTTGATGGTTGACCATATCGAAGGCTTTAGAGAGGTCCAGGAATAGTGCAGAGGAGAAAAGGTTTTATTGCGATTTTTATTGATCACGACAGTGAAGGAGAGGAGGGCAGTGGTAGTACTGTGGTGGGGCCTAAAACCATGCTGAGAGTCTGCTAGTAAGTTATTTTGCAAGAGATGATGTAAGAGTTGATGGTGTATGCAGCATTCCATGATTTTAGATAGTGGAGAAAGAAGGGCTATAGGCCTGAAATTAGAAAGTTCGTTGGAGTTTCCTCCTTTATGGAGGGGAATGATATGGGAGATTTTCCAACAGGAAGGGATAGTGGATTCGGTTATGGTTCTGTTAATTAAGATGGAAACTGGGTAAGCTAGTTCAGTTGCTGCTAGTTGAAGATATTCAGCTGGTAGATTATCAGCAGAAGGGGTACAAGGTTTAAGTTTTGAGAGTAACTTCTGTATATAGGTTGTGGAGACTGTATTAAGTGTACGAGTAGGGGTGCTGTTTTGAGGAGAGGAGGTTGTTTGAAGGGAGGAGGGGGGTCATAGTGTTAGCTAGAGTAGTGACTGTTTGGGAGAAGAAGTTGTTGAAAGTATCAGCTATCACATTAGGTTGGGTCTGAGCTAGGCTAGTTGGTGTAGGTGTTTTGGTGTTTCCTGGGTGGAGCAATTTATTGATTCCTGACCAGAAATGTTTAGGGTTTTGGTTTTGTTGATACTGCAGGTAATAGTTCTTTTATCTATATAGGTGAGTTTTTGTTATGTTTCTGAGGTGTTTGAAATTTTGGTGGTCAGTTGGGTTTTGGTGGATCTCCATTTATTCCATGATTTATTTCTAGCTAGCATTGTTTGTTTGGTTTTGGAAAGCCATGGGGCTGCTTTGGAGCCTAGTCTAATCAATCGAGATGGGGCATGATGCTGGAGAATTTGTAGGAAGGTATTGTTAAAATGGTTAACTGCTTCTTCAAGTGGGAGGTGTTTTAGAGTTGACCAGTTATATTGTTTGATTTCATTACGAAAGGATGATAGGTTAAAATTAGTTTTGTTGTGTACAGTACGATATGTAGCCTGCTTGGGATTATTGTATTTTGTTTAGTGATATAGGTAAGGAGATGGTCGCTGATATTGTCAGGAGTATTCCAGTTTTATAAGAGAGGGATTGTTGTTGATCAGTATCCAATCCAGGATGGCTTGTTTCTGGGTTGATTTGTGTATTCTAGTAGGGGAGTTTATGGTTTGTTGAAAGGTAAAGAGATTGAGGTGAATGGAAGGTTTGGGAGAGATGCAGGAATTCCAATCTATATTAAAGTCTCCTAAGATTATGGTTTCCTGAGGAAAGTTGCAGGAGACCCAGCTAAGGATATTTTCTAGTGTATTGACGTTATTGCCTGGTGGGATGTAGGAGCATATTATATAGATGGCTTTGGTTTTGTTAATTTGGAGTTTGGAACAGAGTATTTCTGCATTGGCTGGGGAGGGGGGCAGGGAGTCAATTAAGGCTAGCTGCAGTTGGGATTTGTATAGTAAGGCTACTCCTCCGCCTTTTTTGTTAAGACGATCTTGCCTTAAGGTGCTATAGCCTGGGGGAGTGATTTCATTATCTTTGGTACCTGGTTTTAGCCAAGTTTCTGTGAGACATAGAATATCAAAGGCATAGAAGTCAATTAAAGCATGGAGTTGTGTGATTTTATTGTTGATGCTGCGAATATTTGAGTGAGCTATTGAGAGGGAGTCAGTAGAGAAAGGTGAACCAAAACTATTAGCAGTTTGGTTAGTAGGAGTATGGTTGAGATGATTGTTAGGGCCAGGGTTGGGGTGGATGTCCCCATGTATTAGTAAGAGTGTTTGTGGGACTTGACATACCTTTGTATTTTTGCAGGGTATTAGGTGAAACCGTCTTGTGGTTAGGAATCTGTTACGGTGTAATTTGTGGTAGAGAGGGGGAAGGTAGGGACAGGACGATAGGATATTACTATGTGTTTGTTTGGTTAAAGGAAGTGTAGAGGTTGTGTGTTTGGCTATATGAGGAGATTGGCTAAGTATTAGATATTCGTAGGAGGTAAGAGTATAGTAAAGAAGAAGGATGTTAAGAAGTGTTAGTGAATAAAGCATGTTGAGGCTTAATGGCATGTTATTATTGAGCTGAGGTTAGCAAGTGTAGGAGTGGGTGGTTTGGGAAAGGTTGAGAGTGGGGTGTGGTACTTAGATAGGATTGTGGAGTGTGGGTGTGGTGGTTATAATTAGTGAAATGAGTTAATAGGTGATAGTGGGGCAGGAAATGAGATAGGATGTTAGAGGGTTGGGGGTGTGTCTGTGTGAGTATAAGGGTAGGGCCCCTGGGGGTGGGTGGGAATTGGGGGTAGGGAGGGGAGCGGAGTGAGCGTAGCGAACGGAGTGGGAAGAACCAGTGAGGGGATCACAGTGAGGGGATCAAGGCAGAAAACAATCAGGAAGGACGAGAGAGACACTATAACAGATGTGGGGTGAAGGTGAGCTATAGAGTAATAGTACAGTGGGGATGTAAGGTGGGTGGGGAGAGTCAAAAGAAGGGGAAAAACTAGTATTTTCTATAGTACAGTGCTCAGAAAAATATGGGGAAAAATAGAGTGATTCTCAGTAAAAAGGGCGCCACCTAGTGGCCAGGTCTGGGGTGATGAGGGACAGAGCAACCAGAGAGTTTACCAGGTGAAACAGTCTGAGTAGAGGGAGAGTGTTCTCAAGGATAAAGCTGAGGAGAGGAGGGAAAGAGAAAAAGTGATTAAAATACTACTGGAGGGGGGGGGGGCTGCTGGTTAACCTGTGTGTGCAAGGCAGGATTGGTGAATAGTGACAAGTGTCTGGAGTAAGAACTGCAACTGCCAGATATGTTTGGCCCACTGCTGTACTCAGACATGGCCTAAGTGTGTGAGCATGCCCAGTATGACCTTTCAGTATGTTGTTGACTGACATTTGCTTCGTTTGTTTAAGTGTGTGAGCATGCCCAGTATGACCTTTCAGTATGTTGCTGACTGAAATTTGCTAAATTTGTTCAAGTGTGTGAGCATGCCCACTATGGGCATATATACTATGGTTGTGAAAAATCAAGTTGGTTTTTACTTCAGGGCTCACCTTTGTGTTGTACATTGACAGGAAACACGCTGTGCCTTCTGGACCTCCATGAGTCAATTTGCATAGACTTATCAACATTTCTACATACAGGGGGGACAGCTATTATTTGTACATTTCTACCCAGGGAGGCACACCTGATTGTTACTGTGGGTGTACATAGGATGAGGGGTACACCTGACAATTATACACATTTGCTAGGCATGCACTGCTGTGTCAGGTACTCCATTTCTGTCTGTACTGTTGCCTATCGTACTGGCTTGAGGCATACCACTGTACTACAGACCTTAGCTTCCAATTACATGCATATTAGTTTGTGACTTCATAGCCTACCCAACCCACATCACACTGCCTGGCCTGCTGTTATCTGCCTGCATAGGCCTGGGAGGAGGTTACTCATATGCCTCTTCAGAGGGCATGATACAGCATTTGTTTGTGTTTGCATTTGTCTACAATTCTCCTGCTGGCTGTGACTGTTAGGTATGTGACCCCCCCCCAACTGGTATGTGTGAGTGACTTAAGTTATGTCTGTGCCAGTGAAATGCTGTCATGGCTTAGTGGTTCAGTACTGTGACTATAGTGCACAGTATCCTGAGCTCAAGCCCTGTCACTGATTTTTTTTCCTGTTGGGCAGACCTGACTGGTTAAGGAACAGTAAAGCAGGTGTGAGCGTGTTTACCCGACTTTGCTCGACTTTGCCAGACTTTGCCCGACGTTGCCCGACATTGCGCTGGTTAGCACAGTGTGCAGCTATGCCCAATTGTATTTAAATATGCTCAATACTGGCAAAATGTGCTTAGCAGTGCTTTATATTGCTTAGAATAGGGCACTTATGCCTCAGGTGGTGCTGCAGGGCTGCCTATGTCGGATGAACATAGTACACTCCCTATACATGTTTGAAAACAGGTAGTGTCAAGTTAGGCATCCCCTTTACTGTATGTGCGAGTCAGAGAGAGGTGTCATTCCAGTGTTCCTACTGAGTCAGTGTATGTGCTATGTGTTGCCTCTTTGCCAAGGCCAGGGCATACTGGGAACTCCTCCTTCTGCCTACTGGGGCAGGCTCGGGTTGTTCCTCCTCTGAGTCACGCTTTGCTTGTGCAGGCCTTGTCAATGGTGGGGGGCTGTTTGGCCCTGCCCTATGCTGTTCCTGCTGCAGCTGTTTCCGCAGGATCATATTGTGTAATATGGCACATACCATAACAATTTGGGTACATGTAGTTGGTGAGTACTGCAAGGCTCCATCAGATGTGTCCAGGCACTGGAACCATGACTTGAGCATCCCAAACACACGCTCAATTATGTTTCTTGTTTGTGCGTGTGCCTCATTATGGAGTTCTTGTTCGGGTGTGTGTGCATTTCTGATGGGTGTCATCAGCCACAGCTCCAGTGCGTATCCAGCATCCCCCACTAGGTGACCATCAGGGATGTCCCCATTGGCAAATTTCTGGTACAGCTGCGTCAGATGCCAGATGAGGGAATCGTGATAGCTTCCAGGGCAGCCAGCACACACATTCATTATTATACCCTAGGCATTGCACACAACCTGGCAGTTGATGGAGGGGAAGCCCTTGCGGTTGATGTAGACCCTACCCTGCTCACCGGGTGGTGCTTTGATGTGTATATGCGTGCAGTCTATTGCACCCACTACCTCAGGGTATTCTGCTATTTGGTGGAAAAGACGCATATTGCTGGCCAATATGACATGTGCTGACATGGCATCCAGGAACTGGTGGAGTACCCTGGATGCTGATGCATGTGAAATCCCCATCATATCACCAGTTGGTCTCTGGAAGGTACCTCTAGCTAGTATTCTTATGCCAACACATACCTTGGTATCCACTGGGATGGGTTCCCCTCTGTTGGTTCTGTGTGTAAGGCATGGCCAGCACAGCTCAACAATTTGCTGCAGGAGGTCTCTGTCCACCCTATAGCACTCCACTATCTCCAGCTCATGTTGCCCCCGGTAGGTTACACTGAGTCTGTACGCTCTTCTCCGTCTCCTCACTGTGGGTGGCTCAGCAGCATTCACAACATCACCACCCTCAGCACCTTGCACATGTTTGTTTATGATAGCAAGAGCAGCCCCTAACATTTTGTATGACTTAAGCTTTTTAAGCTTTCCCTCTTTGTATACTGCAGTGCTGCAGAGTTCTTGTGAAAAAAACAGGGGGGAATGCTGTTTGCAGAGTTTAAAGTGCTGGGCTGGGCTGGGATAGTCTGCTGCCTGTGTAATTGGCTGATTCTGATATATTTCACCTGGCAGCTCTGCTAGTTCTCCTTGGTTAACTTCCTACTACTTCTTTTACTTCCTTTTCCCTTTCTGTTTCCGCCCGGGGTAGCGTCGCACAAACACGTGCACATGCGGGCACACGCGTGCACAGGAGCACACATGCTGTGTGCATGTTTGCAATAAATTTACGAACTTTTAACACTGTGCACCTTTGGTTGCAGGTTTTCAAATAGGACAACTGTAGACACACCTCTTGCAATCATGAGCAACTCAGGGCAAACACAAGCCACTGTGCTGCAATTATCTTACAGCCTTTCTGACATACCCCCTCATGATGTCACCTATATTCTACTCTACTACTCACCTACTCCTACACTTACACTCTTGGGACATGGCTCACATGCTGGGGAAAATTGGGATTCACTATCCTTATCCTCATTTGCATAGGATTGCCTACTAATGCATGGTTACATCTCTCACACTGAGCTTCCCTCCCTTAGCAACCACTACTCATTGGCCATGTTGTCTTCAGCCTGCCATTCATCTGCATAGCAGGATAAGCTTTTTAGTGAAAATGCCTATTTTTGGCTATTTTTAAATTATTTTCTTGTTTTTTAAAGCGCCACACATTTGCGTGGTGCTGCGCTATGCTTAAACATCAGAGATCGAGGGAAAAAAGTTAGATTTTAATAATTTTAAACATTTATAAATGCCAATGGCCTTATATATGGCCATTGGCATGCTTCCTCAACTGTATGCATCCTTTATTTGGAGCTGTCATAGCTCCATTTAGCTATTTGCAGGACGGTACTCCGTTACCAACTGAGTACATTTCTGCAGATAACACTAATCTTCCACAGACAGGTTAGTGTTTCCTGGATTACAAATTTACCTCATTTGCATAGCTTTCAGCAGCAAATGTGGTAATTTGCATACCATGACGCTGTCCGTGCAAGAGTAGCTTTAGCAGCTTTCGTGCACGCCCCTGTCGGCTGTACCTGGATCGCACGGCAGAGATATTGCCGCCGTGAGCTCCTACACTCTTCTTGCACTCCGGGCAAGCTTTTGTAAATCTGGCCCATGAAGTCTGAAACTCAAATTTCTGTCATTATTTAATAACTTTAATTGTCAGTGATTTTCCAGTAAACCACAAATTTTATGAGGAACAGACTAAAAACATGAGGCAAAAATCTAGACATTCCGTGAAAATCTGGACAGTTGAGAAGTATACTTTTAAGTGTGAAAAAACTGCCTGCTTTCATATTTATCCACAGTCCTGTCTGTTCACTTTAAACTAGCACACTGATTTAATAAATTATCCCCGTTATCACAAACAGTTATAAATACATTAATATTCAATATGAGCATGCTAACTATGCAAAGAAAATGAAAGATGGAGCAAACATTTGTGGCTTTTTAATTTTGCATATTTGATGACTATTTACTTTTAGTAGTCCTTGAAACTTTGGTGTTGCCACTGATTGTTGCTGTAAGATAGCCATGTAAATGACCAGCAGAGATGCAATCAAATAAATTCTGAAAATCTGTACATCTACAGTGTATCTTAGAATATAATGCAGCCCTGACAATTCCTAAGGTTAGCATAGTCACATCATAAGCAGCTTTTCTTTTGTATAGCATCCCAGCTTCATTGTCAGGCATAGCAAGAGTTCCAGCCTGGCAATTTATACCTCGTTGGAATTTTACAGTGTTGAATGCAGAAGATGGTCTTGAACAGTATGGATGTAGCGAGGACATTATAAAAACTTAATGTTAGTGTAACAAGTGCTCCAGGATCCTTTAAACATGAACAGATGACTCGAAAGGCAAGAGGCCATGTTGCAATAAAATTCTGTGACCATATTCAATAAAACCATACCATAGCTAAACATGACTACCATTGAAAACATGTAGTGCATCAGCAAAGAATGGAGGCAGCCAATGTTACAATCTGGAGAATCAGAACAGCAGAAATAATCTTTATTAAACTGATTAACAAATTCAGTGGAAGATCCTGATCTTTTTAAGCTTGTTGATTTTCATTTTCTGTTCGCTGAGGGCATAACATGCAACTGTAAAAAAAAGTCACACACAATAAATCTAAAAATAATACCCAAATCTGGACAGAAGGCTGCCTTTCTTTTTTAATCTCCATAAGAGGACTAACGAGTACTATGCAAGTTGCATTTGCAGAGGAACTGTCATCTCTGTTACAGTGAGTGGAACTGTCGACTGCTACATCAGTACTCTCTCCTTCTGAAATATCAAGGTGGTAAGGGTGTTCCCCTTCAAAACTACAGTCACAGTCCACTGCATCTTCCTATTCAAGGGGAGATGATGGGATGAAAGAAATATCACTAGAAACCCGATGAAAGACATTTGGTCATAAAATGAGGATGCTGCTTATAGTACTTAAGTTAGTGACCATTCCATGATGTATTAAAGTTCAAATATAGATACCAGATAAAAAAAATGTTAAATAACTGTAAAATTGGCAAAAAGCTGGAATGATTTTTTATAATAAAAATACTCACCATTTTACTGTATTTGTTTTTGTGCCATATAATATTATATGTTTTCTTCTGGTAACAGCAATTTATTTTTTCTTCACATAACAGCACGTATGTGCATTTCAAGCAGTTTTAGATATAACTGGTAGTGCCGTGGAATCATTCAAGATAATGAAACCGATGAAAAATCAGACAGTAAGAAGTCCCTATAGTAATATGGCACTTTCTTTTTCTTGTCAATGTGATAGCATCCTTTAACAATGAAGAAGCCCCTTGTAACTATTTTAACTCTCATTTATTGACATTTAGTTTTAGTGCATGGTTTTGACACCAACTATTGGTTTGGGAAAGGCCCTGTTGGTGAATCTTGTTGTCACCAGGGGTGTTTATAATGGCACCAAGTTTACTGTCATATGCAGACTAGGTAAGCCATAAACCCTAAACAGTAGCTTTGACCTCTGAAAAGTATATGACAAATAGGAGAGGTCCAAGGACTGAACCCTGTGGTGCACAGATCTTTTAGAGAAGGTAGTGCTGCCTGGCATAATTTCCTGGGTTTGTGAGACAACTGGCTATCAAATGAATTACATAGGTTTAGCATTTAGCTGGGATAGTTTATCTCTGAAACTTGAATGTGGAAGGTGTTAAATGCCTTTGTGAGGTATAGATATGTGGTGTGTACTGATTTATTATCCATTGATTCAGTTGTCCCCTCAAATGCGTAAAGCAAGTTAAGTAGGCTGGATTAGGTTGATACTTTGTATGTTTCCTATGTCCTTATTTATTAGCTCCATAATGATCCTTTCCATAGCCTTACAGATGATGTGGTCAGACTTATGGGTCTATAATTTCTCAGATTTGTTGATGCCATTTCTTTGTATAGGGGATGACAGTTGTTGTCTTCCATTCCTCCAACATAAAGCCTGTTTGGAAGATGACATTGAATATAGTCTCTGTAGGGGCTGTGACACTTCTTGTTTCAGTCTGGCCAGTACTCAATCTGGTATACTATCTGACCCCACAAAAGCAGTCTTCATGGCCTTGGATAGTGCCTTGAGGACTTGCCCATGGAGATTTGAGGGAGGGGTATAGATATGGGTCAGAAATCTTGGAATGTAAGAGGGGAGAGTGTATGTCTGAGAATATAGAGGGGAGAGGGGGATGCAGTCATACTTTCAATCTGTCAGAACAACAACATTAGAAAATAATTTCAAACTTGACCATTGCTGAAGCTGTAAAGAAACAAAATGATTAGCCAATAAAACATGTAATATCAATATATACAAATGTGTAAGCATTATAATCTAATTTTGTTTTATTCAATCTGTGTGAAACCTGCCTGAAAAATAAAACAGATATGTAATCTCATAATACACAGCATCTTTATGACATGGCAGTTTTTGTATTTTTTAATGATCTGATCACTTACTGTTTGGCAATATTGACATGGTCAGTGACACATATCCAGTGGCCTATGTCAAACACCTGTGGTTTCTATCACTGCTAAAGGGTTTTAATAAATAACCACATCTTGCAAAGAAATGTGTATAATTTGTAATTGTGATTTTAGGAACCCTGACCTTTACAACCATATTTCTGGTTGATAAAGGAAGGAGTATTTGCTCTACTCTACTTATTTCAATAACAAACTATCCCAACTAAAGTTTTTGTACAATGACTGTTTCTTGGTATCTTTATATGTTTTCACTTTTGTCTTTCAGATAGACATGCTTTCTCTGTTTTACTAATTCACCAACTTTGTGTATTGTCTATGATACTGTAGACAACTTGCTATTATCTCTGCAATTAAACTTAAATCTTGGTGGGGGTATACTGATTTTCGATGGACTGTCTTTCATTTTGCCTTTATCATATCAATATGATATGATCATGATTTTGTCAGAAAATATCTTCAGCAATTGGAGTACTGTCTTATTTGTCTCGAATATCCTGAAAATAGGCTCAGTGACAAATAAAGCTGTAATAAAGTAGTTATTAACTTGGAATGAGTGGCTAAACTTCTTTAAAATAATTTAAACTAAGTCATATTAAATGTTGTCCCATTTTCTGACCTAATGGTCGTGGTGATGCAAACATATACCCTGGGATTCAAGAAGCTCAGTGCAAGGACAGTTTTAGCCATATGCCGAGCATCCTCACTACAGATGACGCAGCAGCGCCATATGAATATGTATGTGGGCATGCCTCCACACCCTCGACGTGCACAAGAAATATGTGTGAGTGCATGTACAAGTCCTCTATGGAGGCATAAACATGCCCCAACACTTGCAAAACCTACTATGCCTACTAGTAGAACCCGCCCCTAATAGTAAGTCAGTAATTCAGTGTCCGTGGATACCGAAATTTATGCTAAGCATACAAGTATGTCCACGAACAGTGAAATAAAATCTAAGTAGTAAACACACAAGCACGTAGTGGAATGTTGAGCCCTGTCTCTAGAACTTTCACAATGAGATTCCACGTATCCCTATTATACATTTGAATTGCTGCAATATCGAAGGTGTAAACAAAGCGCAGTGTGTCTGCATGTTGCTGCCCTCCACCGAGAGTAGCTTACACATCATATTCATTCAAATAGAGAAAAACATGCAGAATCAACGTAAATGTCAATAGTGTAGTGTTTAGAGCATCTGCCTAACAAACAGGCATTCACGGTTCCAGCTCAACAATAGCACATATCATTTTCCATGTGGAATGAATGTTTTTTTGCCGTAAAACAGACATAAGAGTATCACGAGATATGTAACTTAAATATCATTCAAGCAAAGTGGCACTGTCATAATGAATAAGGTACTAGTAAGCAGATGTAAGCACAAATAAGCAGCAATAAACACATGTAAGTACCAGTAAGCAAGTCTGAGTGCACTTGCGCGGGTCTAAGCAGTGCCCAGCATAGGAAATGTATATAAGTACATACAGATATATAATATATATACATA
>NC_056739.1:369702987-369785487 GCF_019279795.1 Protopterus annectens | reverse complement strand
ATGAGGAAAGACTGAAACTAGTTGTTAAAGTATAAATGATAAGCTGCTCATTGGAAATAAATGAACTCTAATACATTAAAGGGATACAAACAGATAATATGTTTCTAGTAGCAGAAATCACTTCAGTATAAATCACATCAATGAAAAATATACTCATTTAGTGGTAGCCAAAGACACTCCTTCTTAAGGCTACAGTCAGTTAACTGAGACTATGCAAGTGTTTTTTCCACAGTTGAAATAGGGCAAGAATGGTGTGGGTATAGGATGGAAAACTGGTTCTTGCATGCATTTTCAGCATGATTAAACCTAACTCTAGAATGGGAAAAATGTATGGATATAGATGGTTATTTGTAGCATTTGCCTATTTATGGAGGGGTACTTTCCCTTTTGGAAATGTTTATATAGTTGTGTGTGTTTGCTGTGAGTTAAAAAGGGATTAAGGGATTCTTGAGTTATTTTATTGAACCTAAAAAGATTGGAAAATGTGACAAAGGTACAAACAGAAATGAGACGCTGCAACTGGATATAAGGGCAGTCTGCCAAACATTATTGTGTGCCTGTGATTTACACGTTGGAAACATATTTTCAAAAAACATTATGTAGAATACATGAAAGCAATAGCACCTTATTAGATTGACTACACTATCAATCAATTCACAAAAAAGTGAATGACACTGCAAATAAAGGCAAGAAACAGAGAGTATGACATTATATTAAGAAGTGGGCAAGTGCACCAACAGGATAGTTTGCAAGGGAGTGCAAACCCAGAGACCAGAGCTCCAGGTTATATCTATTTACGTGTGGATAACCAAGAACTGCTGCTATATTCCACACTGTAGTACAGTAACTGATGGAGTCTCTTTGGATTTATAGTGTTATGAAATAAGACCTCAACGGAACTGTAATACTGAACTCATTCATGTAAAACTTATAAAATTTCTAGGTAACTGTAATTTTTAAAAACAAAAACTGAACATACTGCATTGTAAGATTAGGCCTATGACTTTAAATTTGAAGCTGGCTCAGTATTTTCATGTATTCATTTATTGATTTTTTTATACCCCTTAATCCAGTCAGTCTAGGGTATAGAAAAGCCAGTATCCATCTTATCATTCATGTGCTGCATGTTAAACATGACCCAGCAAGCATAAAACAGACAACTGGTGGAGAAGCTGTCAATCCATCACAGAACATCCTCTCCCCAACTGCACCTCATTATGAACAAAATTCATCATTCACAGTCTTACAAGGTCCACCCTGTTGCACACAGAAAGGACCTTTACTGTTAATAAACCTAAAGTAATATCAAACCCAGAGCCAGATCATGGACAAACTGGGCCCTAGGCATGATGATGGATCAGAGCCCCCAAACACCCCCCACCCCGCAGCCATTCCAGAGTCCCATTAATTGGCTATTTCTCCATAGTTACCATAAACACTGTTCAAACCTCTCAGCATGCATACTGTTTTCCACTGTGCTTCTACAATGATTATTTGGATTTAATTTAAAACCTTTATTTCAAATTTTATAGCACAAACACTGATAGACATTTACTAAATAAAGCAATACAGTCTCACAATGAAAACATACTAAGCATTAAAACTTCTCAACTTCTCTGCCCTTAAAACTCACATTCACTGAAACAGCATTGAAACCCACATTCAAAGAAACTGCATCTGGCCAGTGGCGGATAACGTTTACTTTTGGGCTGTTTTCAAATCATAGGTCACTTACACATATGTTAGGACCATGCATGTATGCATGGGTTCTTTGATTCACCTTCCTGACCATATTAAATTATATTCCCCTTATAATACAGCACCATTTGTTAAAGCATGTTTTCATTTTGTAGTTCTGGATATTCTTCCAGCAAGCAATGAAACAAAATGTATGAAACAATAATAACAAAACTGCCCAATTCAGAACATTTCATCAATAAAAGTCTAATCAACCTTCTGCCATTACAATCAATCAATATTAGTCAATATGCACAGTCTCTACAGAAGTAAAAATCATCTGAATAATTCCACTTTAAAGTATCTAAATGTAACTAATGAAGAGGTTGCTGCTAGCAAACAACTTTATATTTCAGTGTTTCATCTACAAATTCAGTGCTTGGTGTCCTTGAAGAATAAATTGCCAGTGTTACATTAAAAAAAATAGTAAGTTGGTAATATTGTAATAGGAAATGGGTGGAAAACTGACAACAGGTTCATAGTTACTAGGCATCTCCTCCAAAGGAGGATATACTCAGGACTGCAGCACCACACCCCCTTAAAGTACAACACAATATCAGCAATCCATCTACATGCTGTGGAAGTAGAACTCTCAGCCTTCTGCATCAAAAGCAAGCATGCTACCTGCTGTGCTACTAACAAAGCTTTTAGAGCCTTTGGCACAATAGTTATACCATCTGCTAAACAACAGTTGCACACTGTAAGCAGACTTAGCATGAGCAGCATTAAACCTCTCTTAACCCTGACCCTCTCAATTCCTTATAAAATGCACCTGACACTAAATTATTTGTAAAATGCAATTGACACTCAACCATACCTCTCAACTTTGTATCACAAGAAATCTGGAGAAAGCCAAAATTAGTGGGGGTACAAAGGCCCAAAACTAGGGACAAATTTTGAAATATTGCCTGGTTTATTGAGTCCTGACCACAAATATTAAGCCCCCCCATTTCTCTCTTCTAAGTAGCTGTTAGTCTTACTAATGTACATTAACTAACCTTTACTTTCTATTAATCTCTTTTAAAGGTCTACCTGCAGTCTACCTAAAAGTCCTTGTAGATGTCCTTTCTAACTATACAAACTTTCTTTATAATGTGTACAATCAGCCTACCAAAAGAATTGTAATTAGATAAACTAACTGAACTAACCTATATCGCTGTATTGCTTGATTGCAAAATTAGTGTTGTAAATGAAAATCAACAGCCTATATGTCAATAGGGCTACCTTGTAACTTTGTAAGCTATACACCCACATGTAAATGTAATGACCATCGTACTTATAATTTGTCAAATGTTTTTACTCTGTGGAGCTTTTCTTCTTGGCCTCCACTGAAAATGGCTTCCTGGTCAAGTTGGACTTTCCCGGTCAACAAATGTCAAATAAATAATCTTAGAAAGTTGCTAGAATAAAAGATTTTATGTTACCATGTATTTTCTGAAGGATATAAAGGATGAAACTTGATTGGCTGTCATTATTTAGAAAATTCAGTGCTCACTGATTTGCCAGAAAAGCACATGTTTTATAAGGAACAGAACTAAAATATGAGACAAAAATCTGGACAGTTGAGAGCTATGCACTCAACTCCTTGAAACTCAGTTTTTTTAACACTGTGATGGTGGCAGTAGAGGATTCAGAGTCTTGTTTCCTGTAAGTAAGGTACAGGGTTTGAGCCTGAACAAATGAACTAACTACGAGTTATCCCCAGATGGGGCATTTGTTTTTACTGCAAAGTCACTTAACATGCAATGACAATAATGCAGACTATTATGTTTGACATATACACCCATGTTTTGAGCAACCATGACCTTTATGTTCTACACCACTCAGGATTGCCATACTAGCCAGCCAGCCCTGCAATTGGTTAGACCCCCGAATAGACATGTGGTAAGGGATTCTTTTGCTTTTCATTTTCTCTTCCCTTCAAAAAGAAAATTGGTACCCTTCAGTTAGTGACTCCCTTTAATCCAGTACTCAGTCACAAGGGCTGTTGATTGAACTCAAGTCATCTGCCTAATGGAGGATTGCTTTCTACCTGTCAAATTAGATGTATACTGGAAAATATTACAACTTGACCATTGAAATTATTCTCAGTATGATTAACTAAAAAGTATGTTGTTGTTTGTCTTTTCCTGGTTAGGGGTCGCCACAGCAGAACTCTGTTCCACTTATGATTGGCAGTTGATTTTTATGGTGCCGAGTTGCCAGCCCGTTGCTCAACCTTCATTGAAGGCACGCCCATTCACGCATGTCTTTTGGAGGCCACTCGACTGCGGGGAGGACATGCAGACTCCACACAGAAGGCACTCCAGCCGAGAATCGAACAGGAGAACCTCTTGCTGTGGGGTAACAATGCTACCGCTGTACCACCACAGATGTATTAACTAATGGCTGTGTTATAATATGCATATAGGAAATTTCTACGCACATAGCTAAATTCCTGAATTAAGTCAAATGCTAGATGTACATTATTCCTTGTTTGGGCATAACTGTATACAAGCCATTTAATGCACTGCTGATTTAATTTTCAAAGGTCAGAGATAGTACCTATTACCCTATACTGTTAACAATTTTAATGAGTACCTATTACCCTATACTATTAACCCTTTTAATAATGTTTTACTGTAAGCCACACTATAAGAATATTATAAGGCAGCGACTGGAGAAAGCTGAACTAATGTCACGCTTTTGCTGCAAATGATTTAAAGTGAGAAGAATAAGTAAAGTTAAACAAAAGTCTTGATTGGATGAAATAAAGTAGGACATTTTCATTGAAATAAATATTAGTAACATTCCATTTTGGCCAGAAAAAAAACTAAAATAATAACCAAATTAGCTCATAAGTTCAGATCTAGCTATTTATTTTTGATCAAACAACACCAAAAACCGACTGTAGAAGGAAAAAGGCTAACTGGTAAAATATAGTAACATTTGCACAGCTCAAACAGAGTATAACACACGTATAGCCAACACTAATGTTCCACCAAAATTCAGGCTAAATCCACTAGTAATGATAAAAACAAATCTTTTACTGAAAATAAAGTTTAGCGCTTTCATCTGTTAAAAATCAGACTTCCTCAGAACCAAAATGGAGTACTTCCAGTACACATTTAAGTAACCTTTTTGGCGCCAACAATTCAAAAGGAAATGGAGCTCTTAAAGAGACATAGTCATAATAACTCCATATATACATACTACTATGCTAAAAACAGCTAAGCATTTCAACAGATCCAGTGTGCTGATATAAAAAATGACAATATAAATATAATGACAATGTAAATAAATAAAAATTAATTGTGGTAAATAAAATAAAATAAAATATGCTCTGCATGTACTAAGTGCATCTTAAAACATATTCCAAATATATATAATAGTGAAATAGTAAAACTTGCATGACTAGTGCTCATAAATTGTAACAAGTCAACAAGAATCAAAATACAATGGCAACATCCATGATATATCTATGCCATGATTACAAATGGTTTAATACTTATATTTTCATTTATGCCAGGTGACCTAATGGCATCTGTCAAAATTTGCCACTTACTTTCTTTCATGGCTAAAAGTGCTTTCCAATTTCCCCCATAAGTAAATACTTCTACGTGGTCTATAATGGCAAATTTAAAACCATGTGATTCACCATATATGGATATGTGTTTATAAAGTGCATTGTTATTGTCTTTAATCTTTATCTTATAAATATGTTCATATACTCATTTCCTAAGGGCTCTCTCTGTTTTGCCTATATAGAATGCGCTGCAGGTATAACATGTAGTAATATATACTTGTTTGGTGCTACAATTTCCTGCTTTGCATTTAATGTTAGTCTTGTTGATATCATCTAACTTAATATTGCCTACCTCATTTATGGCATAACATTGTTTACAGGTACCGCATTTTCTAGTTCCCATCGAGAGCTTTGTATTATGTACAGTTTTTTGTTTAGAAGCTTTCTCCAATAATTTTTTAATATTGGGTGCTGTTTTATATACAAAGCTTGGATAATTGCCCAAAATGGAAGCTGTATCATCATTTACTGTTATTAAATTCCAGTGCTGTCTTAAAATATCTCTAATATACTTCGTGTAAGGAGTATACATCAAGACGCAAACTCGATTACAACACATACCTACATCGTCATATCCCTTCTTTCTATTATGAATCTTCATAAAATCTAATGACTTGCCCAATAAAGGTGGAAATGTTTTACCCCATTCATTCTTCACATAGTTGGAAACTTCTGATAATAGGGTTCAGGGGTATCCTTGATTACTAAACATATTACTTATTCGGTCAACTTCCCTATTCATGATTTCTCTAGTAGATGACATACGAGCTGCCCTAATACATTGTCCTTTATAAACATTTTTGAATATATGGGGAGGGCGATAACTATTAAATTCAATATAGTCATTTGAAAAGGTTTCCTTCCTATGAATTTGTGAAATAAATCCCTTATGAGAATGGCTGATATATGTGTCCAAATATGCTATGCCACTCTCACTGATGTTATGAGTGAACTTTAAAAAATTTGTTGTGCCATTAATAAATTCCATAAAAGAATTAATCTCATCTTTTGAACCCTTCCATAAGATGAATAAATCATCCAAATATCGTGTATAATATGCTATATTGGAATAAAATTGGCTCTTGAACACATATTCTGTTTCCCATTCCAGCATGACTAGATTGGCAAAAATGGGGGCACAAGAGGCCCCCATAGCCACACCTTTGCATTGCCTAAAGTATTCACCTTGATAATGTATATAATTATGGTCCAAAACTAGTCCCATAATATCTACCATAAGGCATATGCGGTCCCAGTCCATGTTTGAAAACTTTCTCAGACTATTGCTGAAATACTCTAAACCTATATCCTTAGGGATACATGAAAAAAGATCCACTAAGTCTATGGTGATGAAAATGAGATCCTTATTCCATATTTCTGATGTAAGCTGACTAAGAAACGTCCAAGAATCCTTTATTAAGTGAGTGATTTTTTCATAAATAGGTTTTACCCATCTATCAATGGCGACTCCTAAAGGATATGTTTTGGATCTTTAACCAGAAACTATAGGCCTAAAAGGAGGCTGGGTGAAACACTTGTGTACTTTGGGAATTCCTATAATAGCCAGAGTCAGATATTCAACTTTTAAATATTGGTAGATCTCACTAGTAATTCTATGATTGATAAAATATTGTTCTAATGTTAGATCAATTCTTTTGTAACCAATATTAATCTCATTTAATGATACTACTTCATAATTATTTGATGAATACAAAATATTATGCATTTCATTAACATAATCAAATGTATTGTATATCACAATTCCGCCCCCTTTGTCGGGTTTCATTAATCTAATATCCTTATTGTTAATAAATTGATTTAAGCATTGTCGTTCTACTTCATTCAAATTGTCCTCAATATCTAGCTTATAACTACTGTTGGTCTTAAGATTTTTCTTAAATTTATAAATATCATGACACACCATCTTCTCATAATTACCCACTTGATTATTTGATATGGGTATATACGTACTTTTCTTTTTTAATCCAAGATGTTCTTTCGGTCCTTGTTGCGTGTTATGTTCTCTAAACTGCATAGCTAAATTGAGTCTTTGACAAAATAATTTGACTTCTTTAATAATATCCACAAGTTGGAAACCCATAGATGGAATAAATTTCATACCTTTACTGAATAATGTAAAAAATTCAGGTGTAATGTTCATATCAGTATAATTAAACACCTTACACCCATTGTAAGTATGAATAATGTTTTCCACTTGGGTTTTATTCCTATCATTATGTTCTGGACACTGTTTGCTATCTTGACTATCAAACTCAACCGTATGCGTACTATGGGGTGTGTCACATACTGAAAATTGTTTAGGAAACTTATCTGCTTTGACTATTTTATTTGATTTTTTGCCGCGGGGTAAAATCTGCCCCCCTGAAAATTAGTTTCCTTATTGAAATATTTACCTCTATTTCTATTATATATTGTGTTATCAATGGAAGTTCTATCCTGTGGCCATATGTAAGCTCTATTTTGGTAATATAACTCTACATCTCGCTGTATTTTCTTATTCTTCCTGTTGAATATTCCTTTGGCCTTTTGTTCAGCATAGTAGAACTGTTTGTCATATAAATCTTTTCACTGTGTAAACAATATATCATTTACTATATCTTGGTTCAATTTCTCAACCTCTCGAATCAGGGTAGACAATTTCTCATCATTGAATTTGATAAGCATATTCATATATTCTATACCAAAATTATCAAACATTTTATTAAATACATTAATAGTACCTATGTTGTATTCCAGGCCCATAGGTAATTTAAAAAATCTAAGGCCTTTAGGTACTATTTTCAAAGAAATACACTTGGCTAAATATGCATTATCTATCTTAACATTCTTTATATTTAATAATTTATTTCCAAGCATATTAATTGCGTCCCTTATCGAGCCCTTAAAAGGGGCATGTTGTCTTGCTTTGTCTTGACCACTACCATGTTCAACATTAGGACCAAAATCATATTCATCCCTTAAAAATAAATCAAGACAGTCATAATTATGTTGACCCACTGTCCTGTTCATGCCACCTGAAACATGTCCAGTGATTTTATTATGTTTATGATAATTGTTTCCAAAGAAACTGGATACAAATCTATTATCAACAGTACCTTTTAATTGTTCAGTAAGAGTTCCAGTGACAGCAGAATACGTTTTCATGCCATTATAGCATTTAGGTCTCGCCCTTTGTCGTTCGGCTTCTTCTCTAGCGTGAAATAAACTAAAGTCAAAAGTAAAATCATTCTCCAAGGCGGGACTGATATTCGTATTCCTGTAATTTGTAGAAGGCAGGTCCTGCATAGAACCCCTCTCTTCTGTGTTGACCACTTGCCCATTAGGAATATCCATCTGAGTACTGGTGTCGACACCTGTAGTAATAAGTGTACGCTTGACAGTAGATGTACGCTCACATCCAGCTCCATCTGTTGCCTTGGGGGACATCAGCGACCTGCCCACTAACTCAATAAGTCTGGTAACTTCAGACTTAAGGGAAGATACCTCCATCTGTAGTTTAGTAAATTCTTCTCTGTTCAATGAAGCATGTGACTGTTCTGTGATCTCCTCCATTCCAGCCAACAACACAAAACAACTAAACCAAACAACACCAAAAACCGACTGTAGAAGGAAAAAGGCTAGCTGGTAAAATATAATAACTTCTGCACAGCTCGAACAGAGTATAACACATGTATAGCCAACACTAATGTTCTACCAAAATTCAGGCTTAATCCACTCGTAATGATAAAAACGAATCTTTTATTGAAAATAAGGTTTAGAGCTTTCATCTGTTAAAAATCAGACTTCCTCAGAACCAAAATGGAGTACTTCCAGTTCACATTTAAATAACCTTTTTGGTGCCAAAAATTCAAAAGGAAATGGAGCTCTTAAAGAGACATAGTCATAATAACTCCATATACACATACTACTATGCTAAAAACAGCTAAGCATTTCAACAGATCCAGTGTGCTGATGTACATCAGACATATGGAATAAGGATCTCATTTTCATCACCATAGACGTAGTGGATCTTTTTTCATGTATCCCTAAGGATATAGGTTTAGAGTATTTCAGCAATAGTCTGAGAAAGTCTTCAAACATGGACTGGGACCACATATGCCTTATGGTAGATATTATGGGACTAGTTTTGGACCATAATTATATACATTTTCAAGGTGAATACTTTTGGCAATGCAAAGGTGTGGCTATGGGGGCCTCTTGTGCCCCCATTTTTGTCAATCTAGTTATGCTGGAATGGGAAACAGAATATGTGTTCAAGAGCCAATTTTATTCCAATATAGCATATTATACATGATATTTGGATGATTTATTCATCTTATGGAAGGGTTCAAAAGATGAGATTAATTATTTTATGGAATTTATTAATGGCACAATGAATTTTTTAAAGTTCACTCATAACATCAGTGAGAGTGGCATAGCATATTTGGACACATATATCAGCCATTCTGATAAGGGATTTATTTCACAAATTCATAGGAAGGAAACCTTTTCAAATGACTATATTGAATTTAATAGTTATCACCCTCCCCATACATTCAAAAATGTTTATAAAGGACAATGTATTAGGGCAGCTCGTATGTCATCTACTAGAGAAATCATGAATACGGAAGTTGACCGAATAAGTAATATGTTTAGTAATCGAGGATACCCCTCAGCCCTATTATCACAAGTTTCCAACTATGTGAAGAATGAATGGGGTAAAAAATTTCCACCTTTATTGGGCAAGTCATTCGATTTTATGAAGATCCATAATAGAAAGAAGGAATATGACGATGTAGGTATGTGTTGTAATCGAGCTTGCGTCTTGATGTATACTCCTTACACGAAGTATATTAGAGATATTTTAAGACAGCACTGGAATTTAATAACAGTAAATGATGATATAGCTTCCGTTTTGGGCAATTATCCAAGCTTTGTATATAAAATAGCACCCAATATTAAAAAATTATTGGAGAAAGCTTCTAAACAAAAAACTGTACATAATACAAAGCTCTCAATGGGAACTAGAAAATGCGGTACCTGTAAACAATGTTATGCCATAAATGAGGTAGGCAATATTAAGTTAGGAGATATCAACAAGACTAACATTAAATGCAAAGCAGGAAATTGTAGCACCAAACAAGTATATATTACTACATGTTATACCTGCAGCACATTCTATATAGGCAAAACAGAGAGAGCCCTTAGGAAATGAGTATATGAACATATCTATAAGATAAAGATTAAAGACAATAACAATGCACTTTATAAACACATATCCATATATGGTGAATCACATGGTTTTAAATTTGCCATTATAGACCACGTAGAAGTATTTACTTATGGGGGAAACTGGAAAGCACTTTTAGCCATGAAAGAAAGTAAGTGGCAAATTTTGACAGATGCCATTAGGTCACCTGGCATAAATGAAAATATAAGTATTAAACCATTTGTAATCATGGCATAGATATATCATGGATGTTGCCATTGTATTTTGATTCTTGTTGACTTGTTACAATTTATGAGCACTAGTCATGCAAGTTTTACTATTTCACTATTATATATATTTGGAGTATGTTTTAAGATGAAGTTAGTATGTGCAGAGCGTATTTTATTTTATTTACCACAATTAATTTTTATTTATTTACATTATATCATATTTATATTGTCATTTTTTATATCAGCACACTGGATCTGTTGAAATGCTTAGCTGTTTTTAGCATAGTAGTATGTGTATATAGAGTTATTATGACTATGTCTTTTTAAGAGCTCCATTTCCTTTTGAATTTTTGGCGCCAAAAAGGTTATTTAAATGTGAACTGGAAGTACTCCATTTTGGTTCTGAGGAAGTCTGATTTTTAACAGATGAAAGCGCTAAACCTTATTTTCAATAAAAGATTTGTTTTTATCATTACGAGTGGATTATGCCTGAATTTTGGTGGAACATTAGTGTTGGCTATACGTGTGTTATACTCTGTTCGAGCTTTGCAGAAGTTACTATATTTTACTATTTATTTTTGATTGTTTCCTAATATTTTGAGAAATGATTCTCAATGCAGGACTTTTATATAAGTAAAAAGAAAAACTTCCTCATTATGGGGTTATAGCACTAACTCTCATTGCGTTGAAGTACAATATTTTTAATAATAAAGATGACGAAGCCAGCCAGAAGGCTAAAAATCTTGAAAGTAACAAATACACTTGGTTAAGTAACAAATCCACTTGGTTAAGCACTTTTGTCTACATTAAGACATCCTCAGAACCAAGACAAATAGTGAAGTAAAAACTTTTAAATACAATACTAAGACACACCCATTTGAAACCTTCAATAGAACCAATCAACCAATTAAACATAGCAAACAGAAATAAAACAACAGTAACTAGATGTCACAGCTATAGTACTGAATATATTAGATGCTCCATATACTTTAAAATATAAGTGAACGTTTTTTCAAGTCACTTGAAATTGAAATGTGTTCATTTAACCCTGGTGGGTTAGTTGCATCTAACTTAATCTGCCACAACATTTCCCTGTGCAATAAAATGTTCTCCCAGTCTCCTGAAAACGGTGTTGATGTAATTTGTTCAAGTATCAAAAAAACAAACTTGTTGAAGTTTTGACAACATGCAGCATGCCTTACCAATGCACTTCTATTGTCCCCCTTTCTTATGCGATATACATGCTGATATATTCGTTGTTTCAAACTATTCTTAGTCTTGCCTATACAAAATGCGCTGCATGTGCAGCAAGTAGCAAGATAAATATTATTTCTGCTCTGAGGATGTCTTAATGTAGACGAAAGTCCTTAACCAAGTGGATTTGTTACTTTCAAGATTTTTAGATTAAAACTGTGTTTTAGCCTTCTGGCTGGCTTCATCGTCTTTATTATTGGAATGGTTTCGCAGCCTGGATACATGTGGATTATTTTGGTTACAATATTTTTAAGCTAAGCTGTACCAGCAACATATTGTCATGATCAGTTACATGCAAAGTAGTCCCCAACTGAAAATCACATGAAAAATACATGTCAGTATACACACATACGCACACATACACACACACACACACACACACACACACACACACACACACACACACACACACACACACACACACACACACACACATATATATATATATATATATATATATATATATACATACACACACACATAGACACATAGACACACACACACACACACACACACACACACACACACACACACACACACACACACACACACACACACACACACACACACACACACACACACACACACACTTATTCACACATACACACACTACATGGATCTATTTTTAATGATTGATCATACATATGGTCAAACAACAAAACATCAAGATGAGAATATTGAACAGCCACTGAATTAACTCCCATGAGAAAAAAAAGTCTGCATGCCCCACGCTCTGCCAATTAAATATACCAATTCTGAGATCAAAAAGCAGTGAGGAAAGGGCTATTCTATTCTCTGCCACCTGCTGTTGTACAATCTCCCACATATAAATGCCAGCATTTAAATATATATATATATATATATATATATATATATATATATATATATATATATATATATACAAACCATTAACACCTAAACTAGTTACACTATCTACAGTTTCATGGGAAGTATGTGAAGGATCTTTATTCTTTTTGACCTCTTCTCAGATACTATAACACAATTTAAATGTATTTTCTACTTTCCTGATATATATGCCAACTAATTCTTCATTTATTTTGTCTGAGCTTCTGAATTGTCACAAAAAGATTCTGTAAGAAGGGGAGAGTGTTCTTAAAGAGTTGGTGGAGGCTGTAAGAAGGGGAGAGTGTTCTTAAAGAGTTGGTGGAGGCTGTAAGAAGGGGAGAGTGTTCTTAAAGAGTTGGTGGAGGAAACTCTGGGAACTGCTGTAGTAATAGAGATGATGTACTGAGATGAGCCAAATGCTGCTGATGACGTCATTTGAAGGACTGTGGTGCATTATTGGTGGGGAGAGGTAAACAGAGGAGGTACTGTCTGATAAACGGATAAAAGGAGCTGGATAACAGGAATATCGCGACAACATCTTGGGGCTTTGCTTGGCAAGTAGAATAACTGGTTTTAAAAGCATTACCCTGCAACAAGGTGTTTAAAGCAATAAGCACAAATAAACAAAAGCAAGAAAACTGTTGTGATTGACAATGAAAGAAGACAAGAACTACTGCAGGGACAATCCCACCAGAAGGAAAGACTTGATGGTAAGAATCAAACCAAAGAACAGTGGCAATATTAACAAGTATGAAGTTTGGGTAGTTTTATTTCACATTTGGGAGTTAAAGTACAGGATAAATAGCATTAATACATTTAGGAACAGAAGGAATTTGCAGTATTACATTTGAAACTTTTAGTTAAAGAATTTATGAATGAAGTGGAGAAAAAGGTACCATGGGAATGAATATATTTTTCATAACTTGAAATGTAGCTAAGAATCCTGAGCAAATTTAATTCAAGACTTTTTCAGTCTGTTTGTAATAAGGTGCATGAGGTTAAAAATATACGGTAAAAGAAATGTTTGGATGGGGTATTTGGATGTAAAGGTGATACTGGATGCGCAAGAGGCACTATATTGTATATTTCAAATGTTATGGTGAATGGGAAGTAAGAAACAGTGAGGTATTCAAGCCAACTTAAAACATTTTTTGGGTGATGAGATGCACTTGGAGCAAGACTGGTACTAAAAGCTGGTGTTCACTTTAGGGAATGGAGAAATACCACAAAAGGTTTAGGCCTAAGTACAGAACATGCAGTGAATTTGAACATTTTCGTTTCATTGTCCTATATTAGAAAATGGAAGATTAGAAGAAGGGAAGAATTTCAGAAGAAAGTTGATAATATAACTTGAAGATATTGATGGAGAAAGTAATTATGGATGAGTTAACTGGAGGAAAAACATGTAACTAATATAGAAAAGGGTGATGGGAAGGAGGTAGGAAATGTTTTACAAACAGGATGTATTACAGTGCAAGATACAAACAGATATTCAGCACTAGGAAGTGAAGAAGGGAAAAGGGAGAATTTGAGATGGGAAAAGAACAAAAAGAAATTATGATAAATCAATTGGAGACAGAGTAAGGAAAAGGAAAATAGAAGTAAAAACTAAAAATAGGAAAGACATGAGAAAAGGAAAGGGATGGTTTTGGAATGTTACTTCAAATGGAATAAGTGATAGTGACTGGTGTACAAACATATATGGAGGTTATATGTTTGTTATCAACTAAATATATGATGGAGGACAAAGGAAAAAAATGTGGCAATATGGTGGAATATGTTTATATGATCATTAGGGACTCAAACATGTTAGGAATATGATCTTTTGTTATTACAAGTGAAGAGATAAAGATACTGGATGTACTGGAAGACTAGCAGCTTGTGCCAAGGGGAAAAGGAAAGCTGTTAATGAATAATTGCAGTTTATGCATAGACCAATGTGATACAGAGGAAACATATGTTTGAACTAAAAAAAAGTCATATTAAATATGTCAGTTATTATGGTCACAACTAGTAAAATGCATCTCTGCAGAGATAAGATCAATTACTTAGATACCCTCATATCCCACACATCAACTGTTTTTAAACCTAATAGTTTCAGGAAGAAAACCTTTTGTAACTCTTATTTACGTTTTACTATTTGCCACCTTTATGGCAGAAAAAGAGTTTAGTGAAGGGACAGCCATCAGGGTGACACATATGACACTTCAAAAGGAGAATGTGTTGGATGAGTTAGTCGAGCTGAGGGAAATGTTTTACCAAGAAGGTACCCTGATCTTCCCTTGGACAGTTTGCTTTGGAAGTATACAACAAATGGGGGGAATGATACAAATCCCTCATAGGAACAGAGTTATCTACATTACTAACCTGTGAGGAACATAAGCATGAAAAGGCACTGGCATTGGAATGCAATCGCTTTTCTAAAGAAATTAAAGAGATTATTTAAAAGAAACTGGTGTATTTTTAAGACCAGTCCTGATTTATTTCAGTTGGTAGGCTCTGAACCCATTTTTATTTCTAAAACAGCTCCTAATTTTAAGAAAAGTAAAATTACATTTCAGGAGGACAGCGGTACCATCCAAAGAGTGGTTTACCTGGCAATTTGTGCAGGATGTCCAGCATTCTGTATTGGCAAAACTGAGCATGCTTTAAAGACACATATTTATGAATATATTTACGATATTGCCAACAAAAATAAAAACAGTGAATTGTTCAGATATTCCACTGAATGCAATGGGTTCAATAAGTTTAGTTTTGGTATACTGGAAAAGATAAAATTTGTTCCTGAAGGTGGAATAGAGGACTTTTGTAAAAGTACATGAAATGAATTGGCTCAGCCTGGGAGCTACCTTTCCCCTAGGCTGAATGAGAGTGTGTCCATTGTACCTGTCCTAAATTTAAAAGCTACAAATATAATTTAGATGTTATAATGTGTATAATATCTTGGCATTTTTTGAATGTGTGGTTTGAAACAATGTTTAAGAGAATTTATGGTTCAAGAGAAGTTTTACCTATTTATTTGATTATCTTCTTTTTAATTCTGGATCTTTAAGGAAGAAGCAATTTCAAGTAATTAATTAATTAATTAATTAATTAATTAATTAATTAATTAACATACAACCAATGAAATGTTTGTCAATTCTGTATATATTGCCTCTGTGTTAGGACTGAGTTATTCTGATGGAAGTCTCTTCTATGGGATAAAAGCACTCAGTGTTTTAAAGATATTCCCCAGGATTCAATAAAGCTTACATGGAGCTAAACTCTGTGTAAGAACTGGGGCATGGCTCTAACATGGAGTCAAGAGCCTGTGCGATCCAGTAAACAAGGCTGGGGGCGTCCACGAGCCTCCCAGCACTATTCTAACATGGACACCATGGAATAATGCGAATCACCTCATTTGCTGGTGAAAACCATGCAAATGAGGTGAATTAGTGATTCAGAAGGCAGACAGGCATCCATGTTGGAGCTGTGTCCACTGCAGAAATGTATTCGGTTACTAACATTCTACATTTCTGCAAAAATCCAAATGGGGGCATGACAGCTCAAAAGCATGTATTATGAGTATTAAGCATGCCAATGGCCAAAAATATGGTCATTGGCTTGCAAAAGTGTTTCAAAATGATAAAATTCCAAATTTTTTTGCCAATTTCAGCCATTTAAGCGAAGCGTAGCAGCATGCAAACACAATTGTGCAGAAAAAAAATGTAAAAAGACAATTTTATGTGAAATATGAATGTTGTCATTATAAGGGGCAGCAGGCAGACCCATAACAATAACAGGTAACAGTGGTAGCTAAGGACATAGGCTCTGGTGTAGTGGTGTAACTAGGGACTAAGGCAGTTAGTATGTAAATGAGCTAAATGTATTGAATAGCAAAATGGGAGACTGTCTCCATGGGTGCCTGACCGTGTAGCAGCACTCATGTGGTGCTGTAAACAGAAGAAGCAGCTGACATGAAAAGGAGGTGTGTCATACTTGGTGTAAGCATATTGGAGCTCCATGGCTTCTATTTGCACTTTGCTAAGCACAGCTAAGCAAGGGGGTGTGTCTAAAGCTGCTTAGCTATGCTTAGCTCCTTCAAGAACTTATAAGTGGGTTCATCTCCAGGGCAGGGTCTTTTCTGCTCAGCAATGTTTACACTAGCTAAAACAGTTTGTGCAGAGCACCGCAGGGCTTAAACACAGCAGAAATAGAGAGGAAAAAAAGGAAATAGCAGAATAAAGGAAATGAAATACAAATCGCTAATATGGACTCTGCCACTCACAGTGGCCCATTCAAACCCCACAATAGTATAGCTGGCAGGTGAAATGTATCATAATCAGCCAATCACACAGGTAGCATCTGCAGTACACTAGTATAAAGTATATAAACACCATTCAGCCTGGTTTTCCCACAAACTCTGCACAATTGGAGTACAGATTTGGGAATTTTAGCTGACAAAATGTTTGGGTCTGCTGCTGCTTTGCTACATCTGTACATGCTACAGACTGAGGACGGGGATGAGGATGATGCTGACAACCATCCCAGACCAAGGAGGAGAAGAGTGTTCAGACCAAGGATAACCTTCCAGGGGCTACATGAGCTGGAGATAGTGAACAACTAAAGGGTGGACAGGGCCATACTATAGCAACCCATTGAGCTGTGCCGGCATCACCTCAGACCCAGAGCCAGCAGAGGAGAACCTATCCCAGTTGAAACAATGGCATGTGTAGCCTTAAGAATACTAGCTACAGGTACTTTCCAAAGATCTACTGGGTACATCATGAGGATCTCACTGGCATCTGCATCCAGGGTACTCCACCAGTTCCCGGATGTCACGTGAAGACATGTCGGTGAGCGCATATATTTCCCCAGCACCCCTAAGGAGAGGACCAGCAATATGCTTCTCTTCCACCATGTAGAAGACTACCCAGAGGTACTGGGTACCATAGACTGCATGCACATCCACATCAAAGCACCTCCCAGTGAAGAGGGTAGAGTCTACATAAACTGCAGGGGCTATCACTCCATCTACTGCCAGGTCATGTGCAATACCCAGTGCATTATGATGAATGTGTGTGTTGGCAGCCCTGGTAGTTATCACGATTCCCACATCTGGCATGCCTCACAGCTGTATGAGGCATATGCCAGGGGGGACATCCCATATGGCCATCTGGTGGGGGATGCTGGCTATGCACTGGAGCCATGTATGATGACACCCATCAGAAATGCACGCACTCACTGACAAATGCCATAATGAGGCACGTGCACAAACTAGGATCATTGCAGAGCATGTGTTTGGGATGCTCAAGTCATGGTTCCGCTGCCTTGAAATATCCGGTAGAGCCCTGCAGTACTTTCCAGCCACATCTGCACACATGTTCATAGTATGTGCCATGCTACACAATATGATCCTGAGGAAACAGCTGCGGTAGGAAAATCACAGGGAAAGGCCACACAGCCCCCACCATTGCCAAGGTCCCCACAGCCACAGAGGACTTGGAGGAGGAATCCCTGAGCTTGCTCCTGTAGGCAGATGGAGGCATGTCCAGTATGCCCAGGCCTTGGCAAGGAGGCAACGCTTAGCACACACATTGACACTGTAGGGAGCCAGGGACTGACACATCTCTCTGACTCATACACACAGTAAAATAGATGCCACACTCATCATACTACCTGTAGCTTACCATGTATAGGCTATATACACCGTGCATCTGACAGAGTAAGTCATCAAGCACTGTCCTCACAACTGCTGCAGGCACAAGGTAAGTCACTCTTCTTAACAATAAATGAATGGAGTAGTACATTGTGGTAGCATATCTATGGTATCACTGCATGCATGAAAGGGAATGGGATGGCCTACTGGGGTAGCAGCAGACAACCAAAAGCTATGTGGGACAACAGGAAATGTCTGCCCAGTACTGGCTTCTCCAGAGTATGGAGTAGTCCCCTGGGTGCCAAATCTCACTGCAGTATATGTAGGGGGGGGCTAACTAACTGGGGGTGGTCATAGGTCACATGCATGGATGTCAATGTGGGGGTCCCATACTCAACCCTCAGCCTCATCCACCAGGTCAGTCATAGAAAACAATAAAGAAATGTCTGCAAAAGCCCACAAATGGGGACAATGATGAAATATTCCCCTACAGGCCTACACAGTGATATCACAGCAGGTCTTGCAGTTGCACTAAGGCTCTGAATGGTACGAAGTCTGAAACCCAAATGTCTGCCATTACAATCTAACCTGTGATCTTTAGTGATATGCCTGTATTCTCCAAGACAGGCACAATACTATGCTAAATGGAACCAAAATGTAAAGCCAACATCAACACAGTCTGTGCAAATGTGTACAGTTTACAGGTGTGCCCCCAACACATCCATGTTCCCATAGAAATGCAGTAACATTAATGTTTGTAAGGTATTAGCAGCAGAGAACACATTACCAGGGCTGTCCCAATCAACTTGATAACTTGTTGCATGTCCACAATATGTAGGGATCAATGAGCTATGTATATGTGTGGTTAATACTATCAGGATGTGGCCAGCACTTACTCCTGGCTGTTGTGTCTTAGTGGTCTAGGTACAGTACTGTGGTTGACAGGGCCCATGTTCCAAGAACTGCAATGCCAACTATTTTGCATGTCAACTACACCTATGGTAGGAGCTGTACACATTGTCCAGACATTAATATATGTTACTGCAGGAAAGCTGGACAGGTCAGGGACAGGGGGCCATACATATCGACATTACACAGCTCAGAGTAACCTACACAGTGCCTAGCATACCTCTCAACTGTACAGACTTTTTGCAGAATGTCCAGAGGTTTGTATCATATTTTTGGTTTGTTTATCATGAAATTGTGGTTTTCTGGCAAATCATTGACAAATCACGAAAGACTAAAGTCAGAAAATAATGACAGATTGTAGTTTCAGATGTCATACCCTTTATAACATTACATACTAATGCAAAACCTGTTATTGTATCACTATTCTAGGTTTGTAAGGCCAATAGTTAAAAATGGTCCCTATATTTAGGCCTTCATCCCCCAATTACTAATGGCTTTGTCCAGATGTCTGGCTTTAAGAAGTTGAGAGGTATGGTGCCTAGTAGGACAGCAGGTACCTGAAGGTCAGTGTACTGCCAGGTTATAAAAGGCTGCCACCTTACTGTGTCAGCACTGACAACATGTCACTGGCCAACATCCATACACCCTGGAATGACAGGTTGTCACCAAAGGAGTACAAGTATGCTTTGTATATCTGTTCTGCTTGTCCTAACATTGCATTCTCCTACCAACTATTTGTAAAATAAGAAAGGGTCATGTCAAAACATCAGTGGCAGACAGTGGAGCAGCAGACATCATACTCATAAGAGAAAGCAAGCAAATACCAAACTCTTCTCCCAACTGTCTATGTTTGGCAGAACAGTATTATTACCCTGTCCGCATGTGTGGGCCTTTGTTTGACTGTCATATATGGGCCTGTCCAGACATCAGTCTGTGACGGTTTGACAGCTAGGCCAACATGTAGTCTCATAATAACATAGTAACACAAACCATCTGAGGACCACAGCAGATGCAGTGGTGCAGTCATGGACAACCTGCTAAATAGGTACACTCAGAGGTGTGAAGTCCATAACCTTGTGTGTGATGTTACGGCATTTACCCCATTCACACCAGAATTACAAATACATAACAGCAGCCACTGTGAGCTCAGCTTGTGACTGGACTAGAGAAGGACAAAGAGACACACATAAGGGGAAGGGGAACCCATGGCCAGACAAATTAAGAATGTGCACACCAGAACAAATTGTGCAGTAACACAGGTACCCTGCAGTGTATGGAGTCAGTAAACATCACCTGCAAATACACAACACACACCCACATAAGTGGAGGTCTGTAGCAAAACAAAAATGCAAACAAAGGACACTTAGAAGCAAAAACACATGAGAACTCCAAAAACCTACACACCACAGACCATGCATAGTTCACATACCAGGGTCTTGCAAACACTAAGGCCTTACCATGCACCCAATATATTACTCATAGAAGTCTCTACTGTTAGACACATAGATGTGCCTCTCACCACACAGGATAAGGAGAAAGTCACAGTTACTTGTTTGTCAGATGCCATAATCTGCCATATAACACATGCACTCATGTCATCCCACAACAGGTACAAGTATCACTCGGGCCTGGTCCATGGTGGTTTGATCGATGTCAGATGTACCTCCCTGGACTATAGGAAGACAGACATGATTCAGCTTTCTGAATATGTGTCCCATGCAGGTATGTTCCCAGCCTTAAGCAGCATTCTGGCATCACCCAGAATGATGGCTCAATACAAACAGAAAATGATTGTCAGTAACACTTGGATCACTTACAGGTGTCATCCCAGAGGGATCCACTGCCCAGCAGCCTGGAAACATATGATCGACAGACCACGCTGCTTTGCTAGAGATGGCCTGCATCTGTCTCACTTAGCCTTCAGGCCTCTGTTAAAGGCCTTTACCTCCCCAATAGTGCCTTTGTAGATGGGAGCCATACTACCAACATAAAACACTCAACAAAATGCAAATTAAAGGCCATGCCACTAAACGTTAGGAGTCTAAACAGGAAAATGCACTCATTGCAAGCAGTTGTAACACTGGAAGGTGGTGACATTTGTGCACTCACAGAAACCTGGCCCACAGCGGCGGAGAAAAACCCATCCTTACCTGATCACTCATCCTATCGCACAGCCAGACCCCAAAATGTGGGCAGCAAAGCCAAAGGAGGTGGAGTATAAATATATATTAGACAGACACACACCTCCAGGCTGGTCAAACAGTCTGACACACACGAGATACTCCAAGTGCAGTCAATTGTTAACCAGACCTCATTGCAAATTATACATAGCTACAGGCCAACATATCTGACTCAGGACACCCACCCCACATATCTGGCCCTCTACAAATCTAGCAAGATTCCACCCATCACCCAGATCCTGGCTGACATATATTACCCAACCATTGATTGGAAATCCAACCATGCCATAACAGAAATGCACAGAGATTCCCACATCTTATCAGTGCTACATCCTTAGGACAGCCACTTGATGCCCCCACAAGGTGTGATACCTATGTCAGACTTGGCAGTAACCAACTTTATCAACCACTGCAGCACCCCTATGGTATCATCTTCCCTGGCAAGATCCGACAGAAAAGTGGTCACGTGTCATATCACTATCTATCCTGACCCCTGTCTAGCCATGGTAAAAGGAAAATGTCCCACAAGCTGATCACAACCACCAGAGGGATGGTATAAACAGCTGAACAGCCCCCTACCCCAACTACTATGCCAACACACACACACACACACACACACACACACACACATATACATATATATATATATATATATATATATATATATATATATATATATATATATATATAAGAGAGAGTGAGATGCACGGAATCAGGAATACCTAATACCTGACAGGACAACATCACCATCTGCAAGGGAGAGTAAACCTGTCTGCAAACATCTGCAATAAAGGAACTATATAACAAAAGGATAACATTGCTGTCCAGGACCGAGAAGGAGCAGGTGCACAACTGGAAGTAATCACCCCTTAGCCTGAACAAATAAGAGCACCAGTGAAATCCTCTAAAGGCAACTCCAAGTCCAAATTGCCCACATCTAAGACAGATAATTATAAGACCTTCCTCACATATGTCTGCATTCCTAAAGGAAGCTCCCAGATCTGTGCAGAACTGGTGGTCGAGGACACCACATACTCAAATGCTGTAGATATAGCCAGTTCACTGGCTGACCAATTCAGTGGAAATGTCTCCCCTCTGCCCCCCTATCAGGAAAGCAGGACATCCCCAGTGCCTAAACACCCAACCCTTATTACTAAGGAACAGGGCATCACTGCCCTCTCAAAGTCAAGAGGACAACCTCCATGGGACAGGAATACATCCCAGACTTCAACCTACATGAACCCAGGCATGAATTGGCAGCATCATTATACACCCTACACACCCAAAGCCTGAGTACTGTCTTTGTCACAGCCAAGTGGCGGACAGCCACTGCCATTCCCTTTACACCAAGGTGGAGTGTTCACTGATCCAGGAAATGAAAGACCCATCAGCCTAACTAGCCTGATCCACAAGGCCATGCAATGGATTATCATGGATCTCATTAACAGGGATTGGCAAAATTCAAATACATTACCCAACACAGTCTGCCATTCTCAGGGGAGGTATGTCAGTGAACTCTGGATGACTTCCCTGATGCAGCCAACAAAGGTATGGATGAGGGAAAGATGGTGCACTCTGGCTACCTTGATCTGGCCAAAGCCTTACACACTATTCCTCACTTGGCCATAGTACAGGAACTCTGTCAACTAGGCAGAAATCCATATGTTACCAGATGGGTACCAAACTGGTTCATTGACAGAAACCACATAATCATAATAGGGGGTAGCCAACTGAAACAGTACACCTGTAATAAATGTCTTACCCCTGGGATCAGTCTGGGGGCCTCTGGTATACAGGATATGCTTCCAACAACACTGGCCTATGGCTGACCAAGTTGGCAGATGACTGCAAGCTGGGAACAGTCATCAATACCCAAAGTGGTGTGGACGTCCTACAAGAAGGTCTCACCAAAACAAATGACTGATGCCAGAACTATGGCCTCAAGCTGAATGCCTGCAGATGCATCATCATCCTCTTCAGGGAGACTGACATCCCTACATTGTATCACATTAACAATAATGTGCAACATACATAATCAGTAGTGAGGCATTTGGCCACCCAGGTTGATAGCAACCTGAAGTCTGAGCACTATGTTGCTCCCATTGTACAGAAAGCTTCATAGATGGGACAACTTAAATGTAAGGGTATTCCATCCAGGAACAAAGAGGTCATAAGATCTATGTATACTAACCTTGTGAGGCCAATTACTTTGTTCAATGCCCCCTTTGGCATGTATCTCACAAAGCACATGCAGAAGCTGAAGAGACCACAGAGGTTCCTCACTGGGAGAATGCAGGACCAAAACACCTACCCTACACAGATAGGCAACAGCACTGTCCCTCTACCCAGTTCCTTACAAACTCCACAGATGTGACCCCTGTCTGACATAGAAAGCAGTCTAGACCCTGCCTTGATGGGACTGTTGCACATCTGGAAGTCAAGGTCCACTCGATCAACCTGTAGGCACAGCATCAACCCAGACTGTGATATCAGTACGGCTTACTGGTGTGACAGATACATGTCCCACACACTCCCCCATCTGTGGAATACACTCTCTGTCCACATCAAGCCAAGTGCCTCAATACCCCTAGTGAAGTGCTCCCTGTATAAGTGCATGGGAAACAGAAAATATAGTCCTGGGATTCCGCCTGTGTCCCTGCTGAACAGGGGCTCTAGGTGTTGACATGTCTTAACATGGGCTACACTCTCATCTGTGTGGGTCATAAGGGCTTCAGGGCAAATAGGCTACTAACCTCATATCAACCTATCAACCTATACACAACTGTCTGTCAGTGGTTCACCACATTACTCTGCACTGCTCTGCCACTGACATATCTGGAAATCACAGTGCTATGTGGAATATACCACACATATAATAGACATCTTTGCTCAATAGAATGCATTATGTACCCACACCCATACCTCTCAACCTCTTACACCAAGACATCTGGACAAGGTCATAACTAAAAGTGGGACTAAGTGTTTTAAATATTGCTCTTACAAACTTAGAAAGTCGGTAGAATAACAGATTTTGTATTAGCATGAGTTATCTGAGGGTAATGAAGTTTGAAACACAAATGTCTGTCATTATTTTCTAACTGCAATCTTTAATTATTTTCCACTAACTTTCCAGAAAACCACAAGTTTATGAAAAATGGACAAAAAGTAGACAAACATCTAGACAATCTGCAAAAAAATGTACAGTTGAGAGGTATGGCCACATCAGGATATGACTTTTCAGGTAAGAAGAATACCACACAGGCAGGAGATCCCCAGCCAGTATATCACCAAGTTGCTGGACTGTTTACACAGCTTCATCAGTCACGCGGCTGTAGTCATACCTCTCAACTGGCTGGATTGAGCAAGAATGTCTGTAGTTTGGCTCATAATATTGGTCTGTGCATCATACATCTTGTATTTCTCTGGTAAATCACTGTGATGATCTGAGGATTTCTGTCAGTAGATAATGACACAATACAGTTCAGTGTCAGACATTATATATGTCAGAAAAAGTCTGCTAAAACAAACCCTGTAACTTTAGCAACTTCATGCATTAATAAGAGCAATAATTACAGTATCTCCCTATGTTTGGGCCATTGTCCCCCCATTTTGGCAGGCTATCTCCAGATATCTTGCACTAATAGGTTGAGAGGTATGGCTGTAGCACACAAAACCCTGGACCGGAGTATAACTATTTCTGGAATGGGGTCCCACTCTTACTATATAAGGTCATACTGGGCATGCTCCTGCACTAATTACAGCCCATGTCGGAACCCACATTGGACTATATAACTTATTGTGCATATATGCCTTTGCATACAGACAACTATGTACAGCTTAACTGTCTCTGCATCTGTTGCGTGTGATACACAGACATATATATGGACAACATATAACAATATGTCAAGCATATGCACACATAGACATGGGGAAGAGATAGACAGACAGTGATAGAGAGAGAGACACACAAACAGGGATACACACACACACACACACACACACACACACACACACACACACACACACACACACACAGAGTGAGTCATACAAAGGGATACCCTGAATGGCATAGAGTGATGTCCTGCTGTAGACAGTGGTTGTAACCAGTTGCATGTGCCAACATGAAGGTGAGCTCCATTGTGTAATAGTACTGAGGTGGGGGTTGTAATATCACATCACCTGAATTTGTGTGTGTGTGTGTGTGTGTGTGTGTGTGTGTGTGTGTGTGTGTGTGTGTGTGTGTGTGTGTGTGTGTGTGAGACTGTAGGTTTAAGTACTAAGAGGCCTTTCCCACTCAATACACTTCCCATTGCCCTACTTTACAAGATCTGCTGATGTCATTCACCTTAAAAGTACCTTTGGACAGCCTTCAGCCTTATAAGCTCTGTGGTACATGCAATAGCTACATAACAGTATAGTACAAATAACTAAATAGACAGGGGTTATACTCTCAATTCTGGCAAATGTGTGTGTGTATATATATGTGTGTGTAAAGGTGTTTGTAAATCTGTATGTTTGTAGAGTAAAGTATTTTGATGCCCTTCCCACCCAGTACATTTCCCATTGCCATGCTTTACAAGGGCTGTTGATGTAATTCACCTTAGATGTACCTTGGGAAACTGTTAAAACCTATAAGTTCCATGGCTCATGTGATAACTGCATAACACTATAATACACATAAATAGATAGGCAGGAGTTCTAAACCCATTACTGGAAACTATGATTGTGTGTGTGTATGTGTGTGTGTGTGTGTGTGTGTGTGTGTGTGTGTGTGTGTGTGTGTGTGTGTGTGTGTGTGTGTGTGTGTGTGTGTGAGAATCATATCCTCTGGGGGTGCGAGTTATACCATTTTGAGGCATGTACCACTAAGTACACTTTCCATTGCCCTACTTTACAAGGCCTGCTGATGTCATTCACCTTAGAAGTACCTGTACACTTTCTTCAGCCCTCTAAGCTCTGTGGAGTGTGCAATAACTGCATAATACTATAGTATAAATAATTAGATAGATAGGGGTTTTAATCTCAATACTGACAACTATAGTAGTAAGTGTGAAGCATATCCCCTCTGGCTGCTGTGTGTGTGTAGGTTATACCAGTTTAAGGCCTGTTGACCCCCTCCCCATGGCATTACTTTAAAGAGCCAGGTTAATGACATATGCCTCACATGCACCATGTTAAACTATACAGCCTATACCAGTCATCTGTACAGATGTATATGGAATATCCAGATGTTTGCAACCTATATGTGGTCTGTGTCCCCTAACAATGGGCATTTATGTGATATCATTGCCAAATATGTCACAGTTACCATAGTGACAGACATGGAGCATCAGACATTGTACCTGATTGAAACATCATGCTGATACAAAGTCTGTTACTCTATTACTTGTCCAGGTTTGAAGGAGCAATAGATGATACCAGTCACTATTTCTGGTGGTTTATCCTACCATCCATGAAGGCATTCCCAAGATTACATGTTGTAAGAGGTAGTGGGTTATGTCCCAGGCATATAATCTATGTGGAGCATGTAATGTATATGTAGCACTATAATACATACAAGTGGATACATAGGGTTACTAATCTGTATATTGGCAACTGTGTTGGTGTTTCTGTACGCACATCCCCGTGGCTGTCTTTACTGTGCTTATGGGACAGCTATACCATTTTGTGTGCCTCTTCTACCCTTTGAACTCCCGATTGCCAGCCTAGTTTCAGCCCATACAGATGTCATCCACCTTACAAGCACAGTTATAAAGTTTCTAACAGAAAGGCACTGTGGTGCATGCAATGGTTGTATCCCAGTGCATTGTACATAAATAGATAGATAGGTCATCTAATCTGAGAAGTGTCAACTCTATGTGCATGCGTGTTTCAATGCATGTCCCCATGCACAGTCTGTGCATGTGTCAGATGGCTCTACCATGTTAAGGGCCTCTGACCCCACCATTGGCAATCCTAATAGCCCATTCAATTGTCACCCACTTGAATAGTAATGGCAGACACTGCAAATTTACATTACATCTGTGGCATTTGTGTTATATATCTAGCACTATTGTTTGTAAGACTGAGCAGGTAGGGGCTGTGCTCAGCCCTTCAACAGCTGCCCCATGTAAAGAACTATGACTTTCTGTGCACTACCAGCATGAGAGGCAGACTTACATATGAGATAGCAGGCACACATGCTGGTGATTGTCAGGTTAGACTAACACAGGCTGACCTGTGTCAGGAATACATACCCAAACCTGTCTTACACAGTACCATGCACACCCTCATCAACTGCATCAAGGTTGAGTGGATGGGAAAGAAATGGCAGGAGCAACAGGTGCTGATAGATGAATCTGTTGTGGTTAAAGTAATGGCTAAGCTTGTGAGGGACCTAGTGTCATTACTCAAGTAACCTCCTTTGTATGAATGAGCCTGTGGTACTACAGGACATCCAGGTGACATGTATGAAGGCTAGCTGGCTGTGTCAAGGGGTATGTATGCAAGGTCACACTGTCCATCCCAAATGTCCCTCACACACTGTTGCGTGCATACACACCTGGTAAACATGTACATATACAGCTGTACCTTGGCTATGAAAAGGTCACTGTGTTTCACCTCTGCCATACTATTTGTTGCTAATGTCAGCAGGCCCACAGGCTGCAGGCACACAGATACCTGGAACACAAACAGAATACAGAATTTGAGACTACAGTCAGTCAGCAGCACTAACAGTAATAATGCACCATGGCTAAAAAGGTACACACACTTCGATGTGTACCCATAACTATTGCCAGCAGACAGCACCTAACAAATCATTACATTACTACACTGTACTATATTCACCATGTGCATCAGACCCATATTAGCATGCCCTGCATCAAAGGTATGGATAACAGGGATGTGGCACAGGTATCATCACATGCACAGGGTGTGGTGTGGATTTGCCAGAGGCCTAGGCTGGGCCATATGGTTGACATCATGTGACTGTGTATGTGTGTGTATGTGTGTGTCTCTGGAGGGGTGGTGTTCAACTGGGCTGAGCAGAGGAGCTGTGTGTCTGTCTGGTGGTGATTTGTCTGTGATAGAGATGTGTGAGTATTTGTATGCACACAATCAAGCTATGTGCTTGCCCTACACAAGGGTATGTTGGACAGCCATGGAGCATACATGGCAGGATGTACAGTTCACTGGCTCCCACCAGGCACATGGGAACTGTTTCTGCCAGGAGTCTCACTGCACCACCTACCCCAAGGCCAGATGCAGTACTTATCCCCGATGGTGACTGCTGTCTGCTGGATTCACATCCCTGATGGGACCAGCCAGGAGCATGTGCCCATGGCCTGCTCCAGTGTGGTGTGGGCAGCACCCTCCCTTTGGTAGGGCTGCTGGTACTGCCACTATGGGAGTGTGAATGTGCACGGCCATGTGGGCTCTCAGCTAATTTTGCTGCTGACCTACGTGCATGTGGCCGATGCCCTACTCCCATTACATGCTCAAGCTTAGGCACTGCATGGTTGAGCAATGATAATGTCTCACCTCACCATCTATCCATGACATCAGCAAAATGACATATGGCATTAGCAATGCCATGGAGGTTGTCACGCATGGCAGAAAGTGCTGCATTCATGACTATGAGCATCTGTCTGGTGTTGCGGTCATACATGCCTGTGCCTCCATGATGGACCAAAACATGCGTCTGGTGACACCCGCTGTGACACTTGCAACAGGGACTTGATAGGCAGCAGTCATCCTTTGAGCACCCCCGCCCATCTGCCTGTGTGGCACCTCACCTGGTCTCTGTCTATGGCTAGTGTCTACAATCACACTTGCCATAGTCACCACACTAGCCTGTTCCATGCCACCAACCTCCAACTGTCCATTATCTGTGGCTGCTGGTAACTGGGTGTGTGTGTGAGCATACTGATTGTGTGTGGTGACATTGTGGGTGAAAGTGGGATACCAACCAATGGTGCAGATTCAGCCCCTGACAACCCCACCTGTGCCTCACTATGACCACCATCATCTTCAGAGTCTGCTAAGACACTGACATCAGGTTGTAGGGGGGAGAGACACCAACACCCATGTTCACCTGTGAGGGGAAGACAACATATGTAAATTAATACCCTGCAGTATAATGTTTGCTGATATACACACACTCACACACACACACACACACACACACACACACACACACACACACACACACACACACACACACACACACACACACACAGACGCACACATACAGGTGAGGTGGCACCAAGGCATTATACAGACCACACAGTCTCTGAATGATGACATGCATGACACACAATCAGACTGCAACATACACACTCTGGAAAGGCCCTCAACAACATGCAGTGCAGCTATGTCCACTTAATGTTGCTACTAATATACCCCTCTGAGATATGTTAGGAGTGGTAGTATGTGATGGACCTTCACCTAGCACACACTGCACCCATGTACACAACATGGATGTACCCATGTATAGCACAGTAGCAACACCCACAGAAGCATACTTGCCAATGTTCCAGCTCCTGTGAATAGGCCCCAGTGATAACCACAATGATGCAATGCAGCTAACCCCATCATAAGTGAACATGCACATAGTGCAATATGGCTAAGAGTAGCAGTTATGTGCATGTAAAAATGCATGCCCTAAGCATGCCTAGGGTATTGGTGAGCCACAACAAGACATTTCCATACTCACCAGCTTCAAGCTGCTGTTCCCCAGCCAGACCAGAGGGACCTATGTAGTTGTGGGAGAGAGGTATTGTTAGCACACTCACATGTGGCATTAGTACAGGAAAAGGATGAATTTCTGAACATGTACAGTACAAGCCCTGATACTACACAATTTGCTGTCATTCACTACAGATGTGCACTTGTGTGCATTACAAAACCCTGCCCACAAATACAATTTGACCTGACATATGCTTCTAGATACTCCAAGGATGCCAGTTTGAATGATACAGTATAAAAGTGATATCCACTGGGGCCTTACCTGGATGTCCCTCACCTGTTGTCTGGGTGTCACCCATCTCCATGACAGAGGTGCGTATGGTTTCCTGGGGTGTGATGGCTGCCTCAAGGTTGACGAGGAACTCCTCTGTAGGTGTCAGTGCGGCTTGCATAGCAGGACCCCCACCTGTGGCTATACAGTTCTTGGCCACAGGCATGGTGAATAAAGTCAGTTGCCCTGTGCCTGACCTGCTCATAGGTATACCCATGGTGGCCCAGATTGTTGATGGTTTCCAGTAGGTCATTCCACAGGGTGGTCAATTCCTGCTGCTGCTGTCTGCTCCTGCTGAACAGCACTATGTGGTGTACTCTTAAGCCATCTACTATTGCTACAGTCTCAGCTTCCGAAAAGGGTGCTAATCATTGTTGTGGCATTGCACCTGAAAGATATGAACAGGAAAACACATCACAGAACCTCATACATTGGGCACCATTATGTACAAATCCTGCACATCCATGTTTGCTAGCACTATCCACCACTAACACCCACATCACAGACCTCCCATCTATCAGCACAGTATGTGTGTGGGAAGTCTCACCATACTGCCATTACAGAATGCATTACACTCCTGATCCTGATGTTTCATGTTTCCCCCAGTGAGGACTATTAATGTACATAATCCTTCATTCATCATTCACATCAGAAGGCACAGTTCCCTCCCAGGCAATAGCAGCCTATCAGACATCTACCATACATCTATAGGCCATGAGGCCAACCCTCTACCTGGTGTCATACATACCCTTCAAGAGTTAATCAAGTAAACAAACTCCAAAACTGATAACCACAATGAAGCAGGAACCAATGCTAGATAGTACCAAAGCAAACTTGACTTTATTTAGCGCTTTCATCGGCCGTAAGCCATTGACTTTATCAGAAATGAAGTCAAAGGTTTAAGGCCGATGAAAGCGCTAAATAAAGTCAAGTTTGCTGTGGTACACTCAAGAGTTACCTCACTCTTGCATGTCAGGCAATCACACACTCCGCATTGCTGGGACTGCTGCATGAGTGCAGGTCATGCTTCACTCTGTTAACATGCACACACACACACACACACACACACACACACACACACACACACACACACACACACACACACACACACACACACACACACACACACACACACACACACACACACACACACACACACACACACACACACACACACACACACACACACACACACACACACACACACACACACACTCCTGGTAAAGTCTGGCACAACTTTGCTACCTATGGGCCCTTCAGTCCAGACTTTAAGGTAGTTCTGACTGCCACAATCCATCTCTTTAACAGCTACTGTAAGGCCCTCAATAAAGGGTGACAAATCCTACTGTATGATGAACCTATTAGCAAAATGGTAAGTGTGACCAAGACCAAGGCTATTGGAGCAAGCTATACAGTGTCACTAAGTGCATATGCAAGTACTCTAAAAGATGACTTACTGCTATACAGAACAGACACAATGACAAGCTTCAACAATATGTGATAATAAGTAATAAAGGAACAAGAGAATACTCTATCAATGCAGTAACTACACAGACTCACAGGGATTCATTTAAGACAACATTGCAGCATAGTCTGCCATACATACAGGAAACATGTAAAGTAATAGGTGCATAGGTTCATAGGATGATACTAGGCTATTGGCCTGGATGCCCTCATAAGCCTAGCCCAGATTCTTGCCCATGTCACTTCAAGGTCAGCACCTGTTTCCACTGTCCAGCTGAGACACAGGCGGGATCCCAGGTGTGTCTCTTCTGTTTCCCATGCAGTCTTCCAGCTTATTCTTAAAGAGGGCTATGGAGGTACTCTGCTAGACATGGGGAGGGAGTGTATTTTGCAGAGTGTGTATTGTTTGGGAAACAACTCTATCCCACCAAGTACTATTCATGTCACAAACCAGGTGAGGGCCTTGCGTGTGGGTTGCATAAGTGGGGTTTGTCTTATGGATATGCAGAAACTCTATCAGTGCTGGTTTGACAATGGCCTTGCATGCCAGACACAGGTCACACATGATCAGTCTGTATGAGACTGAGTACAGGGACAGGGCTTTCAGCCTATCTGTATAGGATAGGTGCTGCAGACCCTGGATTTTCCTGGTCAGGAACCTCTGTGGTCTCTGCAACTGCTGCATGTGCTTGGCAAGATACATGCCAAAGGAGCCATTGTACTCAGTAATGGGTCTGATAAGGGTGGAGTACATGGATGTTATGGCCTCCTAGTTCCTGGATGACATACTCTTATTTGTGAGGTGGGCCATGTAGATAGCCTTCTGTACAATGGTGCCAAAGTGGTAAGAAACTGTCAGGTTGCTATCAAAAATGGTGCACAAGTCACCTCACACCTGATTGCATGCTCAGTACATTGTCATTACTGTCATAATTAGTGTGGATGACATCTACCACAACAGGGATAATGATGCATTTCCTGGCATTCAGTATGAGGCAATGCTTCTGGCACTGCTCATTTATTTAGGTAAGGGCCTCTTGGAGGATGCTCACATCAGTAGGGGAATATAAGACAGTGGTCAGCTTGCAGTCATCTGTAAACCTGGTCAGCCACAGACCACCAGTTTTGTCTTGAACCTCAGAAACATATATCTCAAACAGTAAAAGCCCTCAGACTGATCCTTGGGGTACACCGCTCTTTATGTTTCTACTATTAGACGTGGATTCCACTACTTAGACCGAGTGGATACTATCACTGAGCCAGATAGCTACCCATCTGGTAACATACAGGTTGATGCCTAGCTGTGTAGGCTTATGTATCATGGATGACTGGTGATTGTTGTCAGAGGCTTTGGCTAGATGAAGGTAGGCAGTGTGCACCATCTTCCCCTCATCCATGTGTTTGTTGACTGGTTCAAAGAAGATGACCAAGTTTAACAGGCCTGATTTCCCTTTGACAATACCAAACTGTGTGGGGTCAAGCATTTTGAGGTTGCTGATGTCCCTGTTTATAAGGTCCTTGATAATGCCTTCCATGCCCTTGTATATCAGGCTAGTTAGGCTGATGTGTATATGATTGGCTGGGTCAATGGATTGCTCCACCTTTATGTAGAGGGATGACAGTGGCTGTCCTTCGTGCAGATGGGATGAGACTGGTGCTCAGGCTTTGGTTGAATACAGTGTGTAATGGAGCTGAGAGCTCATGCCTGAGTTCATGCAGGATGCAGCCAGGATGGTATCAGGCCCCATGGAGACTTTAGTTTGTTGCCTTTGAGAGGGCATTGCAGACCTGCTCCCTGATGATGAAGGGAGGGGGGGCAGGTACTGTGCATGTCCTTGTTTACTGATGGGGGGACGGGGGGGTGAGGTTTTCATTTAACCTGTCTGCAGCAGGTTGGCTATATCTGGGACCATATGTGCATGTGGTGTTATTGAGTACCACTACAAAGCAGATTTGGGTGTTGCCTCTGAAATTGCAGACATATGTGAAGAAGGCCTTGTGATTGGCCTTGGTGGATGTGTCCAATTTGCACTCAAAGTTAACCTTAGGGTAATTCACCTGTGACCTTATTTGCTTGTTCAGACAAATGTGAGATTGCTTCCAATTTGGCACCTGCTCATTCTTGGCCCTGAACAGCAAATATTTCCACCTATTATGGAGTGTGTGTATTGCTGCTGTCCTCCACAGAGGGTTACTCTACCTTGAGGGAGATGATTTTTTCTGTCAGGTATTGCTGAATCCATACAGCTATGTAGGTGCTCATATAGTATTTTGGTGTAGGCTTGGACATTACTGCTAGTTCCAACTGATAGGATGGTGGCTGTGAAGCTACTTATACCTGCTCTGAGGAGATTTATAGTCATTTTTGGAAAAGTGTTTTTTGTTTGTCCCTGACGGGGGGGGGGGCAGGGGAGATGGTGACCTCAAAAGTGATGGCATTATGATCAGATCTTACCAAGGCGGATGACACTGTAGGGGCGCTACAGTGGCTACTCATGTTGGTTCGGACCAGGTACAAGATATGTCCACCTGTTGTAGGGGTGTTGACCAGCTGATCCAATGCAATGGCATTGACAAAGCCGAGGAATCTCTGTGCATTCATGTTCAGGTAGGACAGGTTATGCACACTATGGTCGGGTAGTTAAAGTCACCCAGGATCAGGGTAGAGGGTTGAATCTTGTCAGATTCAAGTAAGTCCAGATAGGTGTAGTGGGTGTCTTGAATCATGTTTGGAGGTCTGTAGCTAGCTATGATTTGAATAGGTGTTTTGTCAACAGTTAACTGCACTTGGGATGTCTCCTGTGCATCATACTGTTTGAGCAACCTGGAGCTGTGTATGTGTATGATAAAGTTTCAAACTCCACCTCCTTTGGCTTTGCAGTCCTCCATTTAGGGTCTGAAAGTATGGTAGGATGGGTAACCTGGCAAGGTTAGTGTGCTTTCCACAGCTTCATACCAGGTTTCAGTGACTGCACAAATGTCAGCATCCTCCAGGACAAGGTACACTTGCAATGACTTTAGTTTCATGCTAAGACTCCTAGCATTTTGCAGCGTCACCTTTACATTTTGTTTATAATAAGCTTTCATGCTAGTAATGTTCTGCTCATGACTTTGTCTACAAAAGGCGCTATGGGGAATGCAAGTGCCTTTGCCAGAAATGTAAAGCCCAGGGGAGACAGATGATGGCCATTTCTGGCAAAGCATTGTGGTCTGTCAATCATGCACTGTCATGTGACTAAGACAACAAGGATTTTAGGCTCTTAATGTGATTGCATCTCTTACATATTGTGTTCTTAGGTGGTAGCAGCACACAGTTGACTGTGCACATAAGGCTGTGGCTACACTGTGTTAGGATGCCCATACCAATTGGACTAGCATGAAAAAGCACAGGAAATTGTCCATCCATGGTGTTAAAGTGCAGTTTAAAATACGCATAAATAACATTATAATTACCATTAGTCTTGAGTCAAGAATAACTCTTCAGGATGTGCAAAACATTTTCTTTTTATTTAAATCCACATATATCAGCGCTGGGAGACTATCTATACAATTTAAAATTAGTCTCACCAAGCAGCAAAAATGCACACTCTTTATTTAATTTCTTATCAGTAACTTATCAGTAACATGCATGCACAATACTGACGTGGTCAAATAAGATTTCTGCAGACCTGCATATGAACAAACGCTTAATGCTGCACATGAACAATCATGTTTTTTAGTACCAATAATGTTTTAGAAAAGTACAGGCCACCTGGCTTGTTAAGTAGTCTTGTTTTCTGACCTTGTACATTTTAGTACTGGTACATTCTAACTCCCCAGCATTCCTTGTAACTATCCATCCCAGCCTGGAAGGTCAGAGCTTACATACAGTGTGCTCCTTCTTGCTTTCAGAAACCAGTCTATTTAACATCCCTTAACTCCTTCAGCACTTTTTTTTTACATTCAGTCATTGGTTAATACACTTGCAGCTTGATATTAGAATGCAGTTGTGAAACACTCAGAACTACAATAAGTAATTGTAATTTGCATAACTATGCATCTATACTACATATAATTTTTATCATGAACAAATATTAAATAATTCATCAAACATGTTTGTGAAGAAATTGTAAGTTAATATGCATTTTGTGAAGAATAATCATGAGAGATACATTTTTCTCTAACTATGGTTATCAGCATCTGTGGAAGAGTGGTCAGGGATAGTAGAGTGGGTACTATCTTAGGATAACACCTATAGGTGTGAGTATGGCTGGATAACATCAAGACAGTACCTGCAGGCGAGGGCCTCACTCACACAGGAGTGCAGGTAAGGGAAAGTGTTAAAACTGCACAAAAGCACAAAGCCATACCACAACAATGAAGGTAAAATAGGAACACAGAGCATGACCAATCAATCCTTGTCCCTGACTACTTAGCTCAACAACCTGTGGCAGAACAGTGTCAACCAGTTCACTTACTCTCAGTAAGTGCAAACAGCCCCTGGAGAACACTAGATGGTGTAGCAGGAAACACAAGAATCACAGAAACAGATATGACTGCAGCAAAGCCTGTAGCCAGACTATGCAAAAGATATTTAAAATATTTTTAGGTCAGTGTAATACAGGTGAACAGATACACACTTAACTATGATAATAGCAAACAACAGCAGACTAAGTTAAATGGATTAACCAGTTAACCAATAGTAAAGCTCAGAACAGAGCCCTGTTCCAGCACTCTTCAGTCACACAACTTCTAACTACACACTCCTGCCACTAGGGTGCAGGGGAACACTCTCAAAAAAAGATGGCCTGGATTAGTGTTCAAGTTATAGAAACAAAGCTATATTCAGCAGGTCAGGATGTAGTGTATGCTACAGCAAAAAGGCATATCAATGTCATAAAAACGCAGTTCAAATGAACAGTCAAAATGAGCCTTTAACCAGCAAGTTATAGCTCAGAAGGGCATAATATAGCCAACCTCCCACACCAGTGCAGACCACAAACCTACTTCATGTAAAACAACTGGCCTGAAGCCCATGTGCTTAAAAGCACAGCCTTAGCATAACAGAATTGTATCATGCTACTGACAAGCAGTAATAAATGCAGCAGAATAAGTGCAATTGAGTCATTGTAAGAACAGGCAGTGACAACAGATTGAAGTAATACAGTTGGAATAAACAGAAATATAGTAACATCTTTTTTGTTTATAGGTTACGTTGGAAGGGGTGAAACACAATAATGTTTGATTGAGAAACAAAGAGAGGGGTGGGGTCTACTCAGTAGGATAAGCTGATGAGATAGAACTGGGAGGTGTGTTCAAAATTAGATTTGTAGTGGAGTGGCCAAGTCACATGCCGACAAATATTTGAAAACAACAAGGGGGAACCCCTACAACTCCACAGAACAGAAAACATTTAACAAAACAAATGCAATACTGGAATAAGATACAAAATAGATGTGACCAAAGCTTAACTAAAGAGCTTAAAATCAAAATTAAATGCAGCAATGACTGATATTCAGAGCACTGCACAACACAGAAACACTTCAGCTAACTACAGATATTTGTAATTAAGAGAGCAATGCTGTGCCTCAGCTACACACACTTTTTAACTGTTGATATTCACGTTTCAAAGGAATTCTTTGGTAACCTTTGTTTACAGACCCTAGCCAAGAACTGTTAAAAGTACAACAGAACAGAATACGTATAACCAAACAAAAGTAATACTGCAATAACATACAAAATACAAGTCATCAAAGTTTGAGTACTGAGCTTCAAATCTAAATTACATGCAGAGGTGACTGATACTCAGAGCAATGCAGACTACACAAACATCAGACAGATATACCATATTGCCATATATATATATATGTAAACAATGTCACATTTGCCTAGTTCCTATACAACATGCAAAGCTGTTTGTGTGTGACAGGTCTGAAAGTAATAATCCACATTAATGCTGCATTATCTCATATTACATCATTGTTTCTCACCTGCCTTAATTTCACAGGCTAACAGCACAGGCTAAAAGCAAATAACATACTTCTCTGCATCAGGTATACATATCTGTCTGATGTGTGTGTGCAGCACTGGAAGTCATAACACAGTTAAACACTTTTCCAATTTCGGCTTAGTAATTATAATCAACTTAGTAATTATTTTTGTTTGAAGGCAATACAACAACCTGTAGCTGTAGACATTTATGTCTGTTTGATGCACTGTAACTAAAATAACACGTTTGTAAAACAAGTACAGCCTATTTACTTGACATTTAGCTACTCGTGTCTGTATGTTTGAGACTTCCAGTGTCTACTATTAATACATTTGTACAGGTAATACTTGATATACATTTCTGTTAGTATGGCACACTGTGTTTACACTCTTGCAGCGCAGTCATACCTCTCAACCTGTTAGAGCAAGACATCTGGACAAAGGCACACATCAATGGGGGGCAAAGGCCAGAAAATTGTGACACTTTATAAATCCAGCTGTAACACACTTAGTTGCTAGCAAAGTAGGTTTTGCATTTACAGGAATACTCTGAAACATATGACATTATGTTATGACTTCAGTCTTTACTGATTTGCCAGTGATTTTTCAGACAAAACTCAACTGTATGAGGCATTGACTACAAATATGAGGCAAACATGTGGTCAGTCTGCAAAACTCTGGACAGTTGAAAGGTATGAGCTCAGTATATAACATACAGTTCAACACACACTTCTGCACCAGTTATTTACTATGCACATACTCTATATAGGTCTCTTACATTTGTAAGACAAGCATATGCATCATAGTAGCATTTACAGGTGACATATGAATATTTACAACATCCTAGGTAGCTGGTCTGGCAGTGTCACAGTCAATACTGGACAACAGACACTCCAGTAGTAGTCATATGTAAGCTGACCTTTGGTTGGGTGACTCAGGGACCAGAACTGTGATCTATGTTACTGAAGACAGAGGCAGCAGGAATGGCCATAGGCACTAAAGAGCATCATATCAGTCCAGCAAGTTTTGTTGAGACCTATTGTTTAACTTCCTATTACATGCTTAGTTGATTGACATACCTGTTATAGTGCTGAAGAGTTTCCTCAGAATAATGCAAATGTTTAGGTTTGTATAGTCACAGTCTGTCTTTGTGTAGAAAGGTTCAGCCCTGTTTTGCATAGGCAGCAACTAGCTTTTTGTAGGTAATGCTCATGAGCAGGTGATGGCCTGTACACCAATTTGTGTCTCTCACTTGCTAATTGCATCCAGAACAGCTGTGTTGTCTTTCTATTAGCCAATGTCATAGCAACACAGTGCTATAACTAAGTCCTTCATGTGGGCCTTGTCCCTTTTCCTTGCTTGTGAGGAGGACATTATGGAGGTGTGGGACCTATATCTTCACAGAACGTAGGTGGAAATACCTCTTAGAACAAGAAATGTGAAAAAAGCCCAACAAAATGGAGGACAAAGTTCCAGAATTTGGGATAGGTTGTTAGTATTGCTGTTATACAGGTTAGAAGATTGCTAGATTAACAGGGTTTGTCTGGATATGCATTTTCTGCATGATTAGAAGTCTGACAAAGATATGTATATGACATACCTCTCAACTGTCTAGATTTCTGCAGAATGTCCAGAGGTTTGCCTCTTATGTTAAGTCTGTTCCTCAGACAATTTCTGTTTTTGACAAATCAGTAGGATAATGTGAGTATTGAAGTCACTAAATTATGTCATCCATCTGTGTTTCAGACTTCATATCCTTCAGAAAAGTTATGTTACAACAAACCCTGTAACACCAGCAACTTTTTCAGTTCATAGCATCATTATTTAAGATATGTCCCTATTTTTAGTCTTCTGTCCCCAAGTATGTCAGGCTTTGTACAGATGTCTGGCAGTAAGAGGTTCAGAGGTATGGTATATCATTATTTAATTACTTCACTCCTGATATCATCCACGTGATTTAGCAGAATCCCAGAAATGTTATGAGGTAGTGGCCATAAATATGGTCCTACACCCTGGACATTCTGTGAAAAATCTGTAGAGTTGAGAGTTATGTATGTATGTCTGGCCATTGTTAACAGACTGTCAAGATTGTGTAGCAGTGTAGTGTGTAAATGTTTGTTGGGCTGAGTAGGGAGAGGGGCAGATGTGAGTGTCATAGATCCTTTTCTATCTGACTGTGCATGCTGCTAATGCTGCTGGTGGTCTTTCAGCTGTATATGTTTGTAGGGGCAGACTGAGAAATGTCCTGTAACACCTCAGGATTCCAATACACTTTGACTTGGGGCAGTATATGTAGGAGTAGTGTGTGACTGGCAATCAGGATATGTTTGATCAAACAGTTGTTATGCTCTAGAATTCAATAGGCTTACTGGTATGTTGCTGTAGATGTGGTGCAAATGGTTGTGGGTAGACAATTTCTGACCAATGATTGTTTTTCCCTACAGTTACATCCCTGTAGTGCATGATATATTTGCAAATGCATGAGTAATTCCCCAAAACTGATTTGGGGTAGTGTTGTGTTGGTCCGACTGTAGTTCAGAAGGTGCTGGATGAAATGGTTGGCAGCTCTCAGTGTTTTTTTCCCTTCTGTTACATGACTGCAGTCATACCTCTCCACTGTCCAGATTTCTATAAACTGTCCAGATGGGTGGCTCATATTTTTGGTCTGTTAGCCATAACAGTTATGGATTTTTGACAAATCACTTGGATGATGTGAGCACTGACATCACTAAATGATGCCAATCATTGTGTTTCAGACCTGAAATCTATCAGAAAATATACGTTAAAACAAACCATGATACTCTAACAAGCGTCTAAGCTTATAACATCCATATTTCAAAAATGTTCCTATTGTTTAGCCTTTATCCCCCACTTTGTCAGGCATTGTGCAGATGTCTTGCACTAAGAGGTTGAGTACACACACACACACACACACACACACACATATATATATATATATAAATATATATATGTGTGTGTGTGTGTGTGTGTGTGTGTGTATATATATATATATATATATATATATATATATATATATATATAGATATATGTATAAATATATATATATATATATATATATATATATATATATATATATATATGTATATATATATATATATATATATATATATATATATATATATATATATATATATATAATTCACTTTATAATCTTGAAATAATGAAATCTTGAATTTCAGTATCTCGGAACTATAAAGCTGTACATTCACAATATCGAAACCCCAAAAGCGTGAAATTCAAAATCGTGACTTTTAGATACACCCTCTACCACACAAACAAACATACATACACCTTCATCCCCACACTACAACAAACCAACAAAACACACACAAACACAACACAAATACACACACCTACACTACATATAAGCAGGGGGAAATCCCCCCTGCACTCCCCATGTGGGGGGCTGCGCCACCCACACTCCTCTACTTATAAATGCTAACTCTGAGGTCACACTAAAAAGACAAAGATACTAAACCCTCCACTACATACTCTATATTCCCCTTGTCTACCCTAACCTACACCTAAAACTTCGCAACACACTCGCATACACTCAAATCTCTACACAAAATCCTTAAAAAACAGCACTTACCTAAATCTCCACATATATCCAAACAACAGCAGTTAAACCATATCCCACAGCACACCACAGCTTACAAACGCAGCAAATTCCATGTACCGTGCTACAACAACTGCAAATTCGACACTTCAAATTCGATCAAGTGCAGTTTTGCTAAAATGCACTTTCAGCATTTTCGTCTCAAGATACTGAAATTCGAGATTTCAGTATTTTGAGATAGTAAAGTGCTTTGATATATGTATATAACATTTCTAATTCCACAGGTTTTTCCCTAATGTTGGATGACCATCCTGCATGATATATTTACAGAAGCATTACTAATTCTCACAGTGCATTTAGAGTAGTGGTAGCTGATGTGACTGGAGTCCTGGGTTTAAGGCTTGCCAGGGATGTGGATTTTTCCCTTTATGTTAAATGACTGTAATGCATGACATGTTTGTAAAAGCATTACAAATTCTCACAGCTTAGATGGTGTAGCAGTAGGTTGCTGTGATTGTAGTGCACAGGTTCCTGGCTTCAAGACTTGGTAATGATGACGATTCTTTTCAATGTTAAATGGCCATAATGCATGATATGTTTGTAAAAGCATTACAAATTCCCACAGCTCAGATGGTGTAGTGGTATGTTGATGTGATTGTCGAGCACATTTGTCTGTTTGAGACTTGGCAGTGCTGATTATATTGTTGCTTGGCAGAACAAGGGCTGATTGAAACAAGAGTGATTAAAGCACTTTTAAGCAGTTGTAACTGGGTTTGCACATTTTTGCACTATGCTAAGTCTCCTTAGCTTCACTTAGTGGCACTTATTCCCACTTAAACCCGCTCTAATTTTAAATAATGAAAAGAAAAAAAAGAGTGATAGGAAAGTGGTGAAATGAGGGCAAGCAGGGGGCAAAACATTAGGAAAAGCAGCTAGGGATGTGCAGGATGGGTGTAGGAAGGACCATAGCTCTACATTTCTTCTGCAGCAACAGCTGTGACTGAAAATTTGGAATTTACAGCCTCACACCCCCACAGGAGGGGTGTTGGCAGCATACATTTGTAGAGTCATTTGAGTGTAGATTGACTTATGTCACTGGACATGGGGGAAAATGTAGAGCTATGTATGAGGCAATGATTTTTTTGCAGGACAGATGCCCTTTTTTATTAAGGTGAGAGTGGTATGTTGGTGAAGGGCTGTAGGTATGTTTGGGGAGGTAGGATGGGTAGGATAGGTTGCATTCGCAGACAAAAAAGACACACAAGATAGCAGACAAGGGTGGTATATGACACATGAGGGGATAAACACCTTGGAAGGTGAGTGTGGTTGGGAATCAGAGGCCCATGAGCCCCCAAATGGATACAGTGGGACTTAGGTCCCCACCCGTGGGCAGTTACCACTGCACCTTCACGGCCCTGAACATGGCTGTGCTGGGGGCTGGACAATAGGGGCAGCCTACCTCTTGAGGTGTGCCAGGCAACCTTCCATCTAGCTCAGCTGTCCATCCAACTTGCAGTGGATGATGCTGCACACCATACCCCAAAACTTGTGACGGGTGATGGGATCCTCTCCATGCCCACCTCCAGGGGGGATGGGCCCCATCCCCTGAGGTGGTTCCACCCGAAGCTGGTGCAGGACCAGCGAAGGAAAAAGTTCCAGGTTGGGTCCCATATGTGATGGGGCCCAGTGCCTTGGCCAGATGAGTCAAGACAGGCTGATGCACTGGCATCTGCCTTCCCAAACATGCTACGGTGTCGAGGTTTTCCAAGATATATAGATTAGTCATGAACAAAACATGTCAGAATTAGTTATAACAGAAAAAAAAAAACAAGTAATTACCATGGTATCCCCAAAGTCTCAAAACAACTCACTAAACAAGTAGAGTGGGTCCAAAAACAAACAGTGTAAGAAACTTCTCTGTGTAGAAGATTTTCAGTCCATGTATCTCTAGTTAATCACTGTATATTAATCAGATCAGACAACAGTAGCAGAAATAGTGAACTTAAACTCATCTTAAGTAAAAAAAAAAAATAATAAAAAATATATAATTGTACAGAATTACTAAGTATTCGAAAGTAATCCAAGCAAGGCAGCCAGTCTGTTTCCAGTTGAAATTCCTTTATTAAGTACACAGACAAGCGATCCAAGTAAAACAAAAATAGAGTAATAGTTTCCTCACAAGCTTTCTAAATATGCATATACTTTTTATCAGGCAAGGGAGTGGTTTATTGTGCTGTAAAACAAAGTGTTATTGGTACCGATGTTAAATTCACATCCCTTCCCCCATCAGTGTGACGTTTCAACTGGTCCTGCCCTACTTAGTAGCTATCATAATAATATAACCCTTATGTACTTTAAATGAAATTTATAATGATGTGGTACCTCTTATTTAACCAGATTATTAAGTAGATTATTAAGTTTGTGATTTTATCCAAGACAATATACCAAATGGTTGTAAATATATCAACCTTAGTCCATTTGTAATAAAAAAATGTATATACATATACACTTTACATGCAAAAAATCAATTGTAAAAATCATATTCTTATTTCATAACCTATTGTTAACAAAGATCACTTTCGTCCTTCTAGACTTCTTCAGGTCTGTGTACATGAACCCTAAAAAACTATCTGTAAAAATATTATTGTATAATTAGTTAGTATTGTTATTACACATCATTTTGAATAAAGTGGAAAAAAGAGAACCAGAAAAGGAAAAAATAATAAGAAAAATGTATGATGATGGAACCAAAATATACACTTAAATTACAACTGATTTAAAATGGTATTTAAAACCAACTGGTAGAATAAAATAAAATAAAATTAGTCATGTAAACAATGTGGGAATTTTCTAAGTTCCAGTACACTTTTAATTGAACAGTAGTAGTTTAGTCCAGCTTCCTAAAAGTGTTCAGCTTTAATTGCCACATGAGTTCATGTTTCTCCAGAATATTCGGGATGTCTCCTTCAAGACTACCCATGTCTATGCGATCCAGGATCTGCAACTAAAAACCTGCTTGGCTTTTATGAAGGGAAAGGTGTTTGGCTAGCATATTATTTTTACATCCAGAGCGGATTTCTGACAGATGACATGAAATATTATGCTTGAGTTTATTTATAGTCTTGCCCACATGGAATGCATCACATTCATAGCACTGTGTCCTGTAAATTACTTTTGTAGTGTTACAGTCACCCCCTGCACTGGTCTTAATGATTTTCTTTACATAAGGGCAATAAAAACTATCACCTTGCTGTATAAATATACAAAACATACAATTAGCTTCACATCGTTTAGTGTTTATCTCATATGGTCTAGGTTTAAATTCAACAAAACTTCTAATGCTCCTGGTCTTCCTATAAGCAAAGGGTGGGGCTTCAACTAAGATGTTAATCAGAAAAGGGTTTCCTGTGACAATGTCCCAGTTTTATTCAATAACATTTTTGATACTGTGATAATCCAAAGTGTATGACAGGATTCAGCTATTTTTGCATTTGTTATTCTCTGTGGAATTTCTTAACATTCTCCTACTCGGGAGGTTGAGTGAAGGTGCTTCAGTCCTATTCAGTTCTATAATGGGTTCCAGGATGTTTTTTAACATCTGACTTTCATAGCCTCTCACTAGAAAATAATTCTCTAAGTTGTTCAGGTTTCTCAAAAATGGTTCCACCTATGTGGTAATTCTAGTTAATCTATAGCCCTGGGATTTCACTACATTGTACTTGTTTTTTGTAGGATGTAGACTTTTACTGTGGAGTAATAAGTTAACCCTCATTGATTTTCTGAATAGATCAGTGGTGATTCTGTTATTGTTGATGTCCTTGGAAATCTGCATATCTAAGAAAGTGGTTGAAATATAGCTATTGAAGAGGTAAACATCTGGAAGGGGATTGTTTGATTGAGGTAAGTGATAAAATCTCCAAGCTGCAAGGTGTCACCTTCCCACACAATAAAGATGTCATCAATAAAACATAAATAACATGTGATATGCTACATGTAGTCTGTGTTGTTTAACACAAAGTCCTCCTTCCACTTGCCCAGGGCTATGCTAGCTATGCTGGTAGCCATGACATCCCCCATTGTTATACCAGTGTTTTGTTTGTAGTGTTTGCCATTGAAAGTAAAAAAAATTGAAGTCCAGTACAAGATTAATGAGCTTACTTAACTTTTGCAGTTGTGCCTGTGTACCTTGACTTTATTTCTTAAAAGACTCCGTAGCTGCTGTTATACAGTAATTGTGAGGGAACACATCCCAAATATTCTGGAGAAACATGAACTCATGTGGCAATTAAAGCTGAACTCTTTTATATATATATATATATATATATATATATATATATATATATATATATATATATGAATGCCAAATGGACTAAGGTTAATATATTTCCAGCCATGTAGTATATTGGCTAGAATAAAATCACAGACTCAATAATCTACTTAATAATCTGGTTAAATAAGAGGTATCACATCATTATAAATTTTATTTAAAGTACATAAGCATTATATTATTATGACAGCTGCTAAGTAGGGCAGGACCATCAGGAATACCACACTGATGGGAGAAGGGATGTGAATTTAACATGTATACCAATGACACTTTGTTGTACAGCACAATAAACCACTCCCTTGCCTGATAAAAAGTATATATATATATATATATATATATATATATATATATATATTTAGAAAGCTTGTGAGGAAACTATTACTCTATTTTTGTTTTACTTGGATCGCTTGTCTGTGTACTTAATAAAGGATTTTCGACTGAAAACAGACTGCCTTGGATTACTTTTGAATACTTAGTAATTCTGTATAATTATATATTATTTATTTTTTTTTTATTTAAGACGAGTTTAAGTTCACTACTTCTACTACTATTGTCTGTTCTGATTAATATACAGTGATTAACTAGAGATATATGGACTGAAAGTCTTCCACACAGAGAAGTTTCTTACACTGTTTTAATTAGTTATAGCAGCATGTGTGGGTGTTCCAATTAACCCAAAACAACAGATTTGAAACAGTTGCATAGCAAACAGAACACATGCATGAATGGAACAACAGTAAGCATTGTAACGACATGCCAGTTTCATTGACAGCAACAGGCAACAATAGTATCTGAACAAGGTATGTTAATATGCAACCAATTAAATATATGAACGATAATAGAACACATGTTCCAACATTAGGTTTGAAGAAAACATACCCATAGTATATGAATAATAATTAGTGATGCAGATGAGGGGTGGAGGAAGAGAAAAAAAAGTCCATTAACAACTGTATAGACTTCTATTTTTCACAACAGTACTGCTCAATACTCTACAGGTCTGCCCTCATGTTACATCTACCCATAGCCCACAGCTTCTGTAGCATACATACCTGTTAAATTGTCAACCTGTATTGGTATGTGGCAGACTGTGACAACTATGGGTACATTACTAGAGAAGGTTTGTACATGTCAGTGTTACATATTTGAGAAAGAAGGGGTACCCGGCACTGATATGTGAGTCTGCTACTGGCATACATCACCTGGATTCCTATGTCCAAGGTTATTGGCAGCAATGACCACTAGCCATGACAGCATGACACTTAAGAGACATGTATTGGGAAGAGTGCATGGTGTATGTATGTATCCTGCTGTCATTTGCAGGCATGGGGTTAGACAGTGAAACAGAGTTACACAGTGAATTAGTATACCCTTCATACAGCTACTACAAACATGTATTTACCTGGAAGACCTGTGTAGAAAATATCTGTTACCACTATCTGACTGACTATTTTTACAAATATTCAGGATTTCTTGAATGTATATATGCACACATCTCAGTACCACTCCCTGGATTCAAACAAGTGTCTGGGTGTGATAAAATTAACAACAAGGCTATTTCTCATCACACTGAGCTACTGGAGAACTGCTGTCATTTGTTTGACTGATTTCTGTCTAATACTCTGTGGGTTAGACAGTATGACCTTGTAATCCTAAGATTCATGTATGACAGATAGTGTACTGTGTATTAATCCCTTGAAATAATACAATCTGGAAAGCAAAGTTTAACACAAGGCAGTGCTGCAGGGGACATGCTATAATACATTAGACAGTACTATTCAAGGTTCAGATCTTAGTGCATAACATATTTCATATTTAATTTATATTTTGTTTTACAGCTCCACAGTCTACTGTTGTACATATTAGCTGGTTCTCAGAAGAAACTCAGTTAATTTATGCCATCAAAGCCATACTTGCTGTGAAGAACCTGTACACATTCTATTTCTACAACAATATACCAGAGTGGTATACGTCTTTATTTTAGTAATATGGCACAGTGCTTTACTACTGCATATCCTGTGGATCAATATCAGTCTGGCAAAAGTTATTCAGTAGACACACAGCACACTGTACCTACTGGCAGTAAACAATATACTCCTTCTTATTTATTGCACTATATACTGCAAGATAGATCAGTACTCACCAGCCTGTCGGCGCAACCTTGACAGTCTGTCAGTAAGGGCCTCCACATTTCTAGCCCTCTCCACTGCAGCTGTTGGGGGGGGGACAAACATTATACATACCTGTCTATCACATACTCAGGCTAGAATTTGGGACAGCTATGGATGGGATACTTACAAACTACTGGATCATTCCATGCCTGAGCATCTTGGATCGACTGGGCCAAAAGCACCTCCTTCCTACACTTTAGGTCAGCATAATAATGCCATACCTGGTCAACAGTTCTGGGGATTCCAGTAGCACTGGTGAGATCACATGCCAGATGATCCCAGGCCTCTGCTTTGTACTGTGAGCCCTGGTACTGGCCCTGCAGCAGTCTGTGATCATGGTGTTCAACGAGGAGTCCAGCCATGACCCTGGACTCCAGAATGCCCCAGTGCTGTTCCCAAAAGCCTGCTCCCTCTCCAATGCTAGACATCGTTGCAGCACAGATCAAACTACAACAGGTTCTATCTGTATTTCCACCTGTGCGGTTTAAATAAGGCCATATTCTTGCCCTTTGCCGTCATTGGACCATTTTGAAAATCTTGAGCACAGTTTAGCATTGCATAAATCCGCTAAGCTGAGTTGAGCAGTGCTTAAAGGGGAAAATGGTGAGCAGTGGTTAGCTGTGTGCAAACCCACTTAGCTGGGCTGACTGCTGCTTAGAATTAATGTCTAAGCAATGTTGAAACCGGCTTAGCAGAGCTAAGCACTGCTAAGCACTGCTCAGTTTTCATTTAAGAAAAAATATCAGAATTGTAAAGTAATTAATTATTACTGACATGTGCTTTCATTACCTTACCGTGGTGTGTGACTATACTATATGGGTCATTTGTGTGTGTGTGTGTATATATATCTATATATATATATATATATATATATATATATATATATATATATATATATATATATGTGTGTGTGTGTGTGTGTGTGTGTGTGTGTGTGTAAGTGATTTATTTATTTATTTATTTATTTCCATTTGTTGACCAGGATAGTCCACTGGGTCGAGATGGCCCATTTTCTGTGGATGCCCGGGGAGAAAAGCTCCACAAGAAACATGTGTTACATAAAGATTCACAGGAAACATGTTTTACATTTCATATTATTATTTACAAAATTAAGGTTTCATTATGTTTGTTAATGAACAGAATTTAAGCAATGCATCGGGAAAAGCCAGTTGACAGAGACAATGCTGAATTAGCTACAAACTTAGTAGATCAAAGAAGGAGGTAGGAGTATAGTTGGTTGATAAATATGTTAGGTGGCAGCATGAGAGGGACATTTCGATTTGGAGGACAGATATAAGAGGAGCTGACTTTTGAAGTTATTAAGTTCAGGTAAGTTATGTAGGTGAGAAGGGAGTGAGTTCCAGAGTTTGGCTGTAGTGAAGGATAGAAGTAGTTGACCTGGGGGGTGAGAGGGTTTGTGTACTTAAAGTAGATTTTGGTTCTCTGATCTTAGGGAGTGGGGGAGGATGTAGGGTGTTAGTGCTGTGGTTAGGGATGGGCAGTCAGAGGGTTTGAAGATGAGCTTGTGAGCAGTGGTGAGTTGTGCATAATTAAGATAGCTGGGGGGTTCTAGCCATTTGAGGTTGAGTAGTGTGTGGCAGTGATGGGATGAGCTTTTGGAGTTGATAGTAAATTTGCTAATTTTGTAATAACAGGCTTTTAGTTTGGACAGCGGGCCTAGTTGAGATTGATAAATAGTGGAGTGCCGTACATGAGGGATGGGAGGTAGTTGCAAGAGTTTGCCGGGTGAAGGGGCTGAGGTAGTGACTGTGTCTGTATAGGAAACCTATCTTCTGATGGGTTTTTTGATGGTGGAGTATATGTGGGTGTCAGACTTTAGGTTTTCATCAACAATGATTTCTAACAGTTTGGTTAAGGGGACTATTTCTAGTGGAGTATTATTGTGGCTTGTAATGCAGAATAGATTTTTGTCAAGTGTGGAATTTTTTGTAGGGGTAAAGATCATTAGTTTAGTTTTGGAGGCATTTAAAGCAAGGTGATTGGCTTTCATCCAGGATTCTGTTTTGGAGAAGGCAAGCTGGGTTTTTGTTAGAAGTTCAGTGGGGGAGGTGGCAGAGGAGATTATGGTGGAGTCGTCTGCATATTGGATGATGGAGGCATTGGGGATGGAGAGGTGGACGTTGTTGATAAATATGTAAAAGAGCAGAGGACCTAGAACAGAGCCTTGAGGGACTCCAGTGGGTGTGGGAAGTAAAGGAGAGGTAGTCTCCTTCCATTGGACAGCTTGTTGGTGGTCTGATAGGTAGCTGGTGAGCCAAGCAAGGGTGGAGGGAGAGAGGTTTAAGGATGAGAGCTTGGACAGAAGTAGAGGATGGGAGATGGTGCTGAATGCTTTTGAGAGGTCTAAGAATAGTGATGATACATAATTGCCTTTATCTCATGCAAGGTTAATGGTCTCTAGAAAGGAGAAGAGGGAAGTGATGGTACCGTGGCTGGGGCAGAAGCCGTGTTGGGTGTGGGAGAGAAGTTTGTTTAGGTTGAGGTATTGCATGATTTGGGCATGGATGGTTTTTTCAAGTATTTTTGAGAGGGGGGAGAGTATGGCTATAGGTCTGAAGTTTGCTGTATCTATGTTTTTTTCTGCTTTTATGAAGAGGAATGATGTATGTATGGTGCCAGATGATAGAGACATATTCCTGTATGGATTTGTTTATTAGAATAGATATGGGGTAAGCAATGGTTTCGCAGAGTCTTTGAGGAAGGAGGGTGGTAGGTTGTCTGGTGCATTATGACAGGGTTTTAGTTTAAGGAGAAGTCTTTTTATTGTGTTTGTGGAGATAGGTTTGAGGATAAAGGGAAGGAAGGAGGAGGGTTAGAAGGTGGAGGGTTGCTGTTGGGGGGTGCTGGAGGAGTGGTCAGGGAAGGAGGATGATAGTTTAGCAATACTATCAGTAAAGAAATGGTTGAAATTAGTGGCAGTTTGCAGATCTGAGAGAGTGGGGTCTGGGCATGGGTTGCTTTTATTGCCTGAGTGTAGGATAGAGGACACGAAGCTCCAAAATCTTTTAGGATTGGATGCATGGATGGATTGGAGATTTTTGTAGTAGTTTATGTGATCTTTGATTAATAATTTTTTTGGCTAAGTTACGACGTAGTTGTTTGAATTCAAGAAAGGAGATGGTTGTGTTTTGTTTTTGATGTTGCTTCCATTTTTTGTCATGCTGATGCATGATGTTTCTAGTTTTGTGGGATAGCCAAGGGCATGGATTAGATTTGATTATTTTGGATCTGAGGGGGGTCAGTTGGTTTAGGATGGTTAGGAATGTATTGTTAAAATAGGACAATGCATTGTCAAGTGGGAGAGTATTTAGGGGTGACCAGTCTATATGTTTAAGGCATTCTGTGAATGTGTGTGGGTTGTAAGCGGTTAGGTTGCAGGTTAGGATATGTTGGTGCTGCTTTAGGGGGGTGGGGGAGATGCGGTCAGTGAAGGCGGGTAGGTGATTTCTGAGGGGATCAGGTAGGAGATTGGCTTGAGAGGCAAGGTGGGGGTGGGTAGTGAGTATCCTGTCTAAGATGGTACCATCTTTGTTGGGCCTGGTTGGAAGGTTTATGAGTTGGGTGAATTTGTAGAGATTAATTGCCTGGGATGGGGAGCTTGAGTTAATGGATGCCCAGTTGATGTTTACATCACCTAGGATATAGGTTTCAAGTACTATACTGGAGTTAAACTAGGATAGTCTGTCTTCTAGTGTTTTGGTGTTATTGCCTGGAGGGATATAGATAGAGCAGATGCATAAAAATTTGTAGTTGTTAAGCTTTAAGTACCCTATTGTTATTTTGGCATTGGAGAAGGAGGAGATGGGTTTGGTGTATGGGGTTAGAGTATGAGTGAATGGGTAGATGATAGCTACACCGCCACCTTTTCTCTGGGTTCTGTTGTTGCAGAGGATTTTGTAGCCAGGGGGAAAGATTTCCTTGTCAGAGATTGATGGTTTAAGCCATGTTTCAGAGATAGTGGTAATATCAGGTTGGTTGTGAGCAAGCCAGGCATGCAGGTTGGGGATTTTGTTTCTTAGACTTTGTGCATTGAAGGTGGTTAGCCGGATGGTTTTGGGTTTTTGTGGCTTGGAGGGGCTGTTAGTAAGGGTGCTGTCATATGCACTGACACTTCCATTTTGAACCAGTACACTTCCCCGGTTAACAAATATCACTTACTACATAATTTAAAATAAAAAACAGATTTTAACAATGCTTTACCATGTAAAAATAAATGACCTGTTTTGGTACTCGAACCGTGAACTGCTGCAAGTAAAGTCAGGACTCTAACAACTACATTATCTCATAATCTAGGATTTTAGCTATACATTTGTATTTAGCTCCTATGAGATATTTAAGCAATGCTGAGCAGAGGGTTGTGACATGCAAACCTGCTCAGCTACACTTAAACTTAACTTAGAATGGGGAAAAAATGAATACAAGCAGTTTATTTACATGTATTAATAATAATGTCTTTTGGCTTTTCCCGGTTAGGGGGTCACCACAGCGGAACTCCGGTCAGCTAATGATTGGCAGTGGATTTTTACAGTGCCGAGTTGCCAGCTCCATGCCTAACCTTCAAAGAAGGCACACCCATTTACACACGCAACTACCTGCATGTCATTAAATGTCACTCGACCATGGAGGTGGACATGCAGACTCCACACAGAAGGCGCTCCAGCCAAGAATTGAACGAGAGAACCTCTTGCTGTGCGGTGATAATGTTAACCGCTGCACTACTGTGGACTGTTACATGTATTAATACTAATTGTAATTCATATTTGGTAAAGCACTACCTGTCATTCTATCAACTCTCTAAGTCTGTATGGGCAATATCAGGATTGAAGTCACTACATAAAGGCATAAATTTGAGTTTCAGACTTCTAATCCTTCAGAACATGTTATGTTAATACAAACCCTGTTCCTCTATCAATTTTCTAAGTTTGTAAGGGCAATATTTAAAATCTGTCCCTATTTGTCTCCCCATCATTTTATGCTTTGTCCAGATTTTTTGCTGTAACAGGTGGAGAGTATGCCCCTCTCATCATTTTAGGCTTTGTCCAGATTTTTTGCTCTAAGAGATTGAGAGGTATCTCCTCATCATTTTAGGCTTTGTCCAGATTTTTTGCTCTATGAGGTTAAAAGGTATGCCACCCCATTATTTTATGCTTTGTCCAGATTTTTTGCTCTAAAAGGTTTGAGGTATGCCCCCCATCATTTTACACTTTGTCCAGATTTGTTGCTCTAAGAGGTTGAGATGTATGGAAAGTGCCCTATGGCACTTTTGCAATGCAGGAGGTGTGTGACAGTACCAGTCACACACCCTCTGCATTGCTTCCCACTTCAATTTCTATTTTCAATGTCTGCTGACACTGAAAGCATTTAGAAATATGCAGGGGGGGTGTGACAGTACCTGTCACACACCCCCTGCATTGCTTCCCATTTCAATTCCTGCTTTTGGTGTCCGTGGACAATGAAAGCATTTAGAAAGTGCCGTACAGCAGTTTCAGAGTGCAGGGGGTGTGTTGGATCTGCAAGCACTACTGAAACACGCCTCCTGCACTCATTCAGTGTTCTTGTCCACAGAGTCATTCTCAGTATCGCGCCTTCATTAATATGAAAGGTGCGCTGCTGTTAAGGCTATGCAGTCATCGACACCATTCACTCCATGTAGGAATAACACTATTCCTACACGGAGTTTATTGAATCTTGTGGATTGTCTTAATAAATGATTCTAACCACATCTGGATCCTCCATGGTATTAATTATTTTTGGTTTTAGTGTATCTGGTATATATTCAAACCTAAAATACTTAAAACCTTGGGAGGTCACTAGTTAAGATAATGTCAATTCCGAGATTATGCACACACACACACTCACACACACACACACACACACACACACACACACACACACACACACACACACACACACAAACAAAAAAAAAATTGCAGGGGGCAAGGCACGCAAGGGTCCACAACCCCAAACTATGCATATACCAGCACAAAAATTGCACATACTCAGAAAAGAAAGATTAAGAAAACATAATATTTACTTTCTTACTCTTCTTAACCTGTAACCACCATGACAGGACTACAGAAGTCATCTTTGTAAGGACATCTGGTAGATAACGAATGCTAAAATCACACTCAGCACAAGTGATACAAATATAACAGGGAAAATATAGACAAGTTATAAGGAAACAAAATTAAAATACACAATAGCACTTTTATAGGATCACAACCACAGATACCCTCAAGCCCTTAAGGATCTTAATATGCTACTTTTGAGGTCTGGGGTCCTAACATCAACATTCAGTAGCCTTCCACTGAGTGTATGTCTTTTGTATGATAATTTAGAATTAGATTATCCATATTCAGCGAAACAGCACCAAGAAAAGACTTTTTGAGGAATCATGTCCACCTGCATATATTGTAGTGTAATATGTTTGATATTTTCCAGAGAAGTAATTAATCCCTAAATATGCTCTCTAACAATCAGAGACAAGTGGTCTATTTTGCTAAAGTTTAGTTCCATGATATATAGTTTTGACCAGATGAGTATAGTCTATATTCTTAACAGAAGGTGCAGCTTTATTATTGATTCATTGACACCAATTTTGCCTTGGTAAGAGTCACTGGGGAAGTGAAGATTCTACCAGGAAACATGTACCATAAGCCAGAGATGCACTCCAAGAGTGGGTGCCAGTTATTTGATTGACATTACACACACACAGACACAGACACATACACACACACACACACACACACACACACACACACACACACACACACACACACACACACACACACACACACACACACACACACACCACACACACAGCACACACACAGCTTAAGTGATCCCCTAATTAAGTATTAGTGTGCATCTTTTACGTATAAAGGTAAACAAAAAACCCTGCTGACTACCCTTACAGACACTGGGAGGACATGTAAACTGTGTGCAGATGGCATTTCAGCCATGACTCAAACTAAATAACCAACAAATGTTCTACCCCACTGTGCTGCATATGGTCTCTGTTCTTCTATGCTTTTGAAATGAAAGGTTTCAGATTACACAATCAGCCCTTAAGGCAGTCTATTTTATACAAGCAGTCATTATCTTCTCCTTTTTCTTCTGCTTCTTTTTTCTTTAAAAACTAACCATGTAAAAGATATTTACTCTCTTTTACAAACTGTTTTATGTATACATTGTAACAAGTAACTTGGATGGATACAATACACACATTTGCACGATGCCAGGGTAATCCTATGGGTTAGGCTTGTAAAGGCTCCAGGGCCATTAGCCTAGTACACATCCATGAACCTATTTGTCTCAGGGTACCACTGATATACAGTATACATATGTTTCTATAAAAGTACTAGCACTACCACATCCAAAAATAGTTATTTTCCCATAGTTTGACACTTGAAAAACATGTCCAACAGTAACAATGTGTACATGCCAGTATAAGACATTTACCTCCATTTGTTCTTCATGTCTTCTTTTCATAAATAAGAAATTTAGATGCATGAATAACTTTGTCAGTATAAAAGAGAATATACCTTGATGCATGGCAATATTTATTTAACATTTGTTGACCAGGAAAGAGCCTATTTTCAGCAAAGGCCCAGGGCAAAATGCTCCAGATGCATGTCTTTAGAATGTAGGAGGAAACTGGGGTACCTGTAGGAAACACATGCAAATTCAGGGAGGACATGCAGACTCCACACAGATGGCACCCCAGCAGAGAATCGAAGCAAAGAACCTCTTGCTGTGAGGCAACAGTATTAACCGCTACACCACTGCACCACCCAATATAAATAGCAAACTACAAGATAGAGAAAATGTAAGATACAAAGAAATAACTTTTTTTACTAACTCAATGTTTAACTCTCTGAATATACAAATCCAACTGTAAATATATGCATAAACCTTTCACCAACAACATTTATATATATTTATTTTGCTTAGTTTAACATCATCTTTGTTAAATGATACAGCCTGCTCTAAAAATTATCTTTTATTTTCTTGCTATTTTGTCGACAAATTGAGGCTTTATATTTTATGATTTGTGTTACTTCAGGAACCAAAATTAATATTTCCCAATTTGTAGTTATAACTTCTCTGATATCGTCAGTGACCATGCTATGTGAAACAGGTAAAATAATCTGTCTCTGTATATACATACATTTTCACTTGTGTCATTAAAAAGTCTTAAAAAAGAAGTAATGCATTCAGTATTGTACATCACTTTAATACCTACTTAGAATAAGATGGAATAGCCACCTGGAGGTGTGACCCTTGGCTCTGGATGATTGTGAGCACTAAAATGACACCCCGACCCCATGTGGAAAATGGCAAAAGGGGTTGTGGATGGCTGGACAGAGTTTACAAAAAGGCATGATACCAAATTTTACAGATTGTAATGACATTTTAATTAAGACTAAATGTCTTTAATTTAGTAATACACATATTGAAGAGCATTTATTAATGAGAGTAACACTTTTCTATATGTTTTAAGTCTACTACTCCAAATATCACACTTAAGTGTTAATAATGTAACAACTACATCATAAAAACCCAAAGTATCCAAATATAAGTTAAATGAAAATTGAATTACATGGAAAACATGGAGTCTGATAATACTTTTAATAATGTTAGCTCCAGATGTTTGGAAGGCAGAATTACAGTGCAATGCAGATGGGAGTTTCTATTGAATGATATATTATAGATATATTTAATATACAGGGGAAATTAAAAAAATTCTTTAATTTATTTCACAAATATTCTGTTTCCAGTTCAGATGGAGGTATTGTATGTCAGACTTATGGATTTTTCTGCCTTGTACAGTCAAACAAACCATTCAAATTGTGTAGCTCTACATCAGTGTTGCTCAGTAACAATGAATCATACTTTAATGGTTGTAATATTATAAAAAGAATATTGATTTTTACTACCCAAAGAAAACATTCTGTGATGTGTAACATCTCATTTCTAACTGGAAAATGTATGTGCTTTATGATTAAATGCTTATAAATTGCAAGAAAGTGGTTTAACTGTGAACATTTCATAGTGTAACGAAAAGTGTCTGTAAAAATTGTATCCATTCTGAGGCATGTAATTAGAAGTAATGTGCAAAAGTGATAGGACAGTTCATCTGTAACCAGACACTTTTAAATCTGGGAAAATAAAAGGAATGTGAACTCAGTTTCAGTAACTGGTTGAATATACATTTACTATGAAAATTAGAAAATTATACTTTTCAAACAATGAAGAAAATGCTTAGCATTGTTAAAACATTATTTTGTTTTTGAAAATACTTTCAGAAAAAGATCTTGCACATTTATTGTATATGGGTTGCTAAACATATACTGAACTCATGATGTATAGAAGCTGAAATTTATATATTTGCTCTGAGACTTATTTGACTTTAGAATAAAAAAAATATCACTGGTGGTGTCATAACCGAATAAAAGATATAAAAGCAAATCTTATGAATGAAAAAAAGTGGTGAAGAAAATAATGTTGGCAAATCTTGGAAAGAGGTTCTCTGATTCAATTGTTTTTTAGGGTGCCTTCTCTGTGGTGTCATCATGTTTCCCTGCCTCCAAATTGCTTTACCTCACAAAGTCAAGGAGTAAATGATTTGGCAGTTTCAAACTGCCAGCAGATATCTTTGTAGTACTGGAGTGAGATCTTCCACTCCATGATAGACCAGCCCCCTGCCAAATGGGTTTCAGTGCCATGCACTGGCTGCTATGATAGGTACTGACATCCCTGTGACACTGTAAAAAATAAAGTGGGTTAGGGGAAAAAATGAATTCATGAATAAATGTAAAAACAAGAGCTCACTTGAATAAAAGTTTAAAACAGTGATGTAAAATGTTCCATGTTATTAAAGCACAAATACAACTACATAAATAATCATATGTGTTGAGGTTCGTGACCAGTGTATATCTGCCATCACTGAGTTTGTGATTATATTAACTCTTTTGTTTGAAAACTGAAGTATGTACTGTCTTTGTATACATTGTTCTGTCTCATAAATGTACTCCTCTTACAATCATTGTAATTTATCTGGTTTCTTTATTCTCATTCCTCATCATGTGAGGTCATAGCTGAAAAGGGTCCATTTTTTGAGTCTTTATAGTTTAAGTAAAAAGAGATAAAATACAATGCTATTTGCTTTCTGTAATAGAAGCTAAACAACTAATCAGCAAAGGTATTCATATTTCTTTCTTTCTTTCTTACTTACATCCACCTCCAAATGTATGGAACTTCCTAGACCTACTAAGTTTTTTGCTGCAGTTCATTGATTAGATCCTTATGGCAGAAAGGTTGAGTTCTATATCTTCTGTACTTCTGTGCTCTTCCAAGTGTGTAGAAATAAAGAGAGCCTGAATTGCTATTTGAGCTATTATGTAAAATCAATGCAATGTGCAGTTTGATAAGTAACTTCAGTGGAAGACAAATGGTGAAGAAATGGAAGATGAAGTTATGAAAACGGCAACATGTGATCTAACAAAGAAAGTCCTGCTTTCAGTATCTACTGTTATAGCAACACTTCAGGATCTTATTATTTACTGCCACGTTATTCTAGAACATGAATAACTAAACATGTTTTACAAAACCAAGTGTATTTGTCACATATTCTTTTTTTCTTTCTGACAAAGGATGTATGGAGTACTCTTGGGGTTGTGAAATGGTGGCTTGACATTTTATGTGTATATTTTTGAGGCGAAAGGATTAACATGCATTAAACATCAGAGCGAATTAAATGTGTCTGTTAAAACATATTGAAAAAAAATACTTCTGTGTTTATATGCAGTCATAAATTTTAGGAAACTGAGCTTCATTAAGTCTTAATTCACTGAAGCCAGTTCCAATGAAATCTGTCTTTCCAACTTAGAACTACTATAGTACTCCTACATCTGTCTACAAACGTTGCTTCCTTTTGATCAGATGTCTGAAAAAAAGCTGTATGTTGTATTTATGTATCATATACCTGGGGTACAATGTAACATACTGCAATATGCCTGTTACCATGTCACCCCACATGCTGAGACTGCTGCAAAAGACATTTTTTTCTTTTCTTGAGATGCAATGACCTTGGAGTTTAATTATATGTTATGAGTGGAAAGGGTGCAGCCCTGCAAAAACATTGAGGTGATCTGTCCTGCCCCATTTAAAAATGCTGTTTTGAATCTGTTTTGTAATATTCTGTCAAAAAGACTCACTTATTTGAATGTTGTCAAGAAAGACAGCATATTTTGAGTTGTATATTGACAAACATCTCTTAGTTTTTCACAGATGATTAAGGCTGTTATTCACCAGTGATTTTCATCCTGAAGTCCTAAGTTTGATTCCCTCAGTATTCCTTTGGCTAAGTACCGTACACACATTCAGATGGTAGAGAAATAGGGCTCTTCAGATCACATACAAAAATGGGTCTCAAACCATTTGAATAACCTGGTTAGCAAAAGAAAAAAATTACATAGATATGGAAATATATATGTAAATAAATAGATTACTCTAAAACTGATTTTATATTCATGTTTCGTTGCTGTTAATAATAGTTAATAATTATCTGGCTCTTAATGGTTAATGGTCAATGGTTCATGTTACTATTTAACAGAGAACAGCACCATGAGTTATTCACATGCCAAAAAGTAACAGCAAATGTCAGGTTAAATTATTTTAGGTATGACATATCTGAAACTGATTCAGTTTTATAGTAAAAAAAATGTGGATGATGTTTCATTGTTACTGAATTCATAATAGCTACTCTCTTTTCCCCAGAGAGTATCTTTACCAGTTAGTTCATTCTAATTTACAACCATTTCCCCACTGTTATTTTTGTTAATCTTATTCGGTTACCCACAAATCTGCATTCTTCAACTTTGCACTGTGTGTCTGTGTGTGCTTTTTAGAAATGCTATATACTATGTGAGCATGTCTACTTCCAAGACATGGCATTAGTGTTACAAATCATTGCCTGAATGCAGATTTGAAACTAACCCACCCTAATCCTATGAAGCCACTGTAAAAGAGGACCCTGTACCAAAATGCTTACCAAATAGCTACTGTTCAAGCTTTTGTTTCTCTTCTTTAATGGCATATGGCATTCAGTAATGTTTTAAAGTACATATAGGGTCATAGGTTAATAGGTTGGTTCTAGGCTATTGGCCCTAGGGCCTATACAAGCTTATACATACAAACTAACCAGGTATCTGCTCACTGTAAGTGCTGAGGTTTTGCAGTTCCCTAATCCATTGGAGACGTCTTAGCTGAAACTTAGCCACATCTTTGAAAAGGTACACTGACCACATAAAGACTTACCGATTACACACTGTGTGCCATTTATTCATAGGTTCATAGGTTGGTACTAGGCTATCAGCCCTAGGGCCTATACAAGCCTAGCCATAACAATTCCCTGGCTATTTCTTCCCACACTATTTACTTCCCTGGACCCCTGTCTAGCAGGGCAACTGACATGATCCATGGGGTGAATTTCCTTTCTCCCATCCAATCATCAAGGTTCCTTTTGAAGAGGGCCAGAGAGGCACACTGCCTGACATGTATGGGCAATCTATTCCAGAGTCTGGGGAGTCTCTGGGTCAGGAACCTATCCCTCCAGCATGTTTTGTTTATTGTGATAACAAGGTTTAGATCCCTGGAGCGTGTGGCTCTGAGGGATTGGGATTTCTTTAAGTGGAGCATGTCCAACAGCTCTGGGTTTGACATGGCCTTGTATGTTAAGCAGAGATCACCTCTGAGTAGACGATATGCGACAGGGTATAGCTGGAGTTTTTTAAGGAGGTCAGCATAGGGCATCTGCTTTAGGCCTGTGATTCTTTTAGTGAGGTATTTCTGCGGCCTTTCCAGTTGTTGTAGATGTCTTGAGATTGATCAACAGTTGTACCTATGTCCAGGAAACTAGCACTGCTAATGAAAATGCGGCTATAAAACAAAATACTGGTAATGATTTCATATCTGTTTTCCATATTTTTCTGATTCGCCTTTATGAAAGCTTCCTGTTTTAAGGCATGTTTACATAACAGAGTGAGAGCATTTGGAAAATCCTGCTCCATGGGTTTGTAATATTGTATTGTAAAAAGGGGTTCACTTCAGAATCTCGAACTACTGAAATCCCGACTTTCAGTAGCCTGAGACCAGAAGGGCAAAAGTGCAGAATACCAAAACCCCAGAAGTGCGAAATTCAAAGTCCCGAAGTTCAGAGAGTTTGAATTAGCGGTTCTGGTGTTGCGGTGTGTGAGTGGGTGGTTTGAAATGTAGGTAAGTGTTTTTGTTTTATGGGTTTTGGGTAGGGGCTTTAGTGTGTGTCTGTGTGTTTTGTTAGAGTGATGCATGTGTGCAAGGGGAACGTAGCTTGTGTGGTGGTGTTTTTGCGTGTTTGCCTGTGTAGTGCAACCTCAGAGTTAATATATTTAAGTAGGGGGTATGGGGGTGCAGCAGGGTAGGTGTTTGTGTATGTGAAGGGAGGTGTATGTTTGCATTTGTATCTGTGGTATGTTTAGTGTAGAAATTGCAATTTTAAATTTTGCGCTTCTGGGGTTTCATGCTTATGGATTTTCGGCTTCATGGTCTTGAGATACTGAAATGTGAGATTTCAGTATTTCGAAATTATGAAGTGAATCCTGTAAAAAGACATATAGTTATACAGTGGTCATTTCACAGTTTTATTATTACAATATTTGTACATTAACATTAACTTACCTAAGAAAGATGCATACTTACTGATTTATTTCCTGTGCTTAATATTGCTAAATCAAATTTGGATGCAGAATATCACTTTTTCAGGTACCTTGGATAGTTACAAGTATTGGTCAAGGATGGAAACAATAACATCACAATTTTAACACATCTTAAAAGTAAGATCACCATTGATTTGTGCTATTCTTTGTATAGAACCATTGTATCATAAATACAGTACTTGCACAAATGAATGTAAATAGCTATCAACATGTTTGGGACTGAGAATATAATTACTGTGCAATTAATGTGTGTTAATACATCAGTGATACCACAGCCATAAAAAATAACAGAAAAATACTGAAATGAACATTTTCAAAGGTCATTCTGTTTCATTTTTGCTATTAAAGGATTTAGGCATTGTTAATTTCTTTTATATCAGTCTATATTACCTTTGAAAAAATAGTGATGACTTTGTGTGCGTTTCTAGAATCAGAAAGATCATTACTACATTTGAATGAAAACTATCGATATATCTGCAAATGGTTCAAGCATGGAGCCACACTGTTTGTACAAGAAGTTAGAAGGACTGATGTCATGTATGCATTACTTTTCTCAGAGTGTGTGCAAAGAAGTTGTTTTTTTTTTTTTCATCCTGCAGTAAGCAGCATTTAAAACTTACCAAAATGTTATGAAAATATTGCATTATCTCATGTAACTAAAGAAGAATTTTCTGAATCATGGCAGTGGAGTTCAACAAAATGAATCCACATACTGTGATTTTAATGCCACTTGCTATGATACTAAGATAGCAGAAGGCGTGTAGTTTGTCATTTATATACAACATCAATCTGCCAAACTATGGTAGGAAGTTATTAAAAAATGTATACAAATGCAGACTATCAGTGGTCACAGATCCAGATCCTGTGAATGGTGCTGTCACACTGTAATGCAACTGACCAAAAGATGATCAACCTTGTAATCATGTTTGCTTCCCTCACTGGGCCTCAGATGATTTGTTGTAATTACAAATGCAATAAGAGGTTGATATATGGGATTTCTCTTTCAGCAAATGGAAGCATATACACGGATCAAATATCAACCAAAATGCAGTTGCATTAGTTTTATTTAAAACAAGAAGCAGAGAGTATCGTGTTAACTCTAAAACTATAACTGCACTAAATGTACTCCAAGGAAAAAATGCATTGCCTTCTAGCAAAAATTTCTTACTTAGGTTTTCATAAATGATGTCCCTGTCATATATGACACTTTGCGTAATTTGTCAGGAATTCAAAATAGCTCTTTATACTTAAGGGCAGAAGATGTATCAAATTACACATTTATTACTGTCTTAGTTATGGCCGTACCATATATTACCATACAGTTAACAGCTGGAAGCTATAACTCTGGACAAATCAATTTTTATCCTATCTTCTAAACATGACCTTTTCATTACAATTCATGCACTGGTGATTTTAGTCTTTTACATGACAAAAGGTACATTATGAGGCTATGTTTTGAAGTAAATAATTTATCTTGATGCCAGGTGATTTACAGCAAATATGTTTTACCTGTGATTACATTAAATGGTACATTTCCTGTCTCTCTTTTGGATGGTTAACTATCCAATGGCCCATTTTGTCAGTATAGTTTAAGAATTTATTTCTAAAGACATCGATGCATCAAGATTAAAGAGGCAAGAAAGCATCTTTAGATTTTATACTTCACTTTTGCAAATAACATCTCATGATCAGAGTTGAGCGAGAGCAAACACATAATGTAGGGTAGCCATGACAAGTAGTGGATATTATTTTGTGTGGCAGAAACATTTCACCTAGCATATCAAATCAGTATGAAAAGAAATAGAAATTAGGGGATCAAAAATGTTGCAGTCAGCCTCCTTAAAAGCACACCTGATCTATCTTTTTAATTTCACAAAGGAATACTTTCCGTATCATTTATTTGTTAAATGCAAATATTCAAAATATTAAAAGGTTAGGCATGTTTTTACACTGCATTACAGTGCACATATGCAGTTGAAAAATCTAGGAATGAAAAGTGATGAGCACTTCTATATGGTCTATGAGGACCATGAATACACAGCTTTATTCATCTAATGGAACAATGTATTTTCATGCCTAACACTTTTAGCAGTCCAGTGGCTCTGAAATGAATCAGTGTTTCACAGGAAGAAACACAAAAGAGAGCGGAGAAGAATAGCAGGCTTGGTTATAACCAATTAAGCTGGAAAAAAGAAATGGTGTCTGTTCACATGTTTTCTGGTTAGTAATAAATAGCTGAATCCAGTACAACGCTTTGTCATTAGTATAGCATTGTAAGAGTCAAACTTTCATTTATAATACAGCTCACTCTATATGCCATTTAGATTCAACTTAAAATGATGAGTAAACAGTGTAGCAACACTGTGTGGATGGGGGGGGGTATTCATCTAAATCTGAAACAACGAGCATTCCTTTCTTCATTTTCTTTGTAAAAAAAAAATCATGGAGCCCTTTCTTTCTTCCAGTTAATCAGCCTCTAAAAGAAATGCATCCACCATTCAATTCATCTGTAATGTCTTATACAGATTCATTACTGTTTTCCAAGAAATTAACATCACAGCAAAAAAACAAAAAGCAAAAAACAAAACAAACAAACAAAACAGTTAATTGGTTACCTGTAAAATTATTTTACCTCTCAATGATTTAAACTTATGAAGAATTAGACCCCCCCCCAGTAGACTCCAGACTATTCAGGAATACACCAGCATACAACCTTGGAAATTGTAACCACTCTAGTCCTACCCTCCAACCCCCCGAATTAAGCTTCTCTGCACAAATTGTGCTTTATCAGTCCTTGGTCCCAAATTGTGGGAATTATACTATAGGGGAAATGGAACTGCTATCTCTCTGATCACATAACTTAACCTCTTCTCACCCTTCTTCCCTCTATATAACTTTCTCTGATTCTACCTTTCATTGAGATTCTTTCAGAGTGCCAACTCTGATACATACTCTGTATATACAATGCATGTATATATTGTGTTTTGTCACTCTGTATAAAATGTAAATTATATATTGCCTCTGTACTCTCAAGTCAACTCTGATATTCACATTGAATTTAATATATACGTATATATGTATTGCATTTTGATATTCACTCTGTATATAATGTCATGTAACTATTGTGCTTGACATGGGGTGAAACTAAAATGGGTCCATTGGGATCAGTTAATAAATTAAAAATAAAATAAATAAATATCTGTGTGCAGCATATCCCATGCTAACGAGAACACAGTGGTTTTGCAAGAATAGACATAGATTCAGCCTAGCGTTTAGTGTTCAGAGCAGGATGTATGTTTGTAAACATAATGATATTTTCTTGAAGCCATGAGAAATTCAGAGCAGGTGCAAAAAAAATAGACTCACAGCTCATTAGACTCATTAAGACTTAAGACCACTTCCACTTGTTTTAACGCTAATGATGAGACTTACACTCAAGTTACTTAAACACATCATCACTAGATTCTATAGCGCAGTCAGAATGTTCATGAATGTAGATCTTAAGAAGAGGTTTAATAGCTGTATATCACACTTCTAATTTTTCCAGTCAACATATAATGGACTAAAAGGAAGCTGCTGTGCTACAGCTTCACAAATATATGTAGCAACATGATGTGGGAGTGGTATGATTTGCTGTGTTAATTGTCTGAGCATGTGCATATTTTGAGTTATTTAGTTAATGAGAATATCAAGTGTGCTATGCAAATAATTACCAATGATACATTGGCTAGTAACATACTTGTCTTTTTGGTAAGGATGCATTGTGAACATAATGAATAAATGAGAGAAGAAAGGAGAAGTATGTATCTCCTTCAGACTCCTAATATTGTGACCAAACAACACTACCAAAACTGTAGTCGCACTTCATATTATCCAGCAAGATGTAACAACAATCGTCTCCTTGTCGTTTAAGTAATGGAAGGGAAGACACAGGAGCTCCTTATTTTATTATGTTACTCTTGCTCTGGAGTTTAACACAACTGGTAGTCTACCTTTAAATACATTCAGTCTAAGTAGCCTTGTGTGTCTTCATAACTTGTTGGGTCTGACAGTCTCCTTTGAAATTAAACTGAAAACAGAGATCCCTTCCACCCAACGTATGTTTAGAAATTTCTTTAAGACAACCTATCTACTCCTAAGTGATAAATTGGCAAGTTTCAGATTCCTACCAAACCCAGTTAACTCCACTAAATACTGAGAAATGTACACTACCACACTATACCAGCATATAAACAACCACATAGATGTAGCTGTACCCTACAGGAACAAGTATAGGGCAAACCCAGAAACAAATCCACATGGTGGACCATAATATCAGCAAGCTTTATAATAAATAAAGAATTTTGACCAAAAATAAGAAGAGTAATTCCCAGAATGTTAAATCCATTGTCAATGAAATAGACTTAATAAAATCCACCAAAGCCAAGTTTAGGGCTAAAATATCTACCCAAGCCAAAAGCAGTCACACACCATTTTTAGTTATGTTCATAATCGCATCAGCACAAAGCAGCAATGAGCTGAGCTGATTGTGAATGATATTACCTACAGTGAGGCTGAAGAAATAGTGAACCTACTTGCTGATAAATTTAGCTCTAACTTTATACCTCTCTCCCCCCATTCTGTCACTCAAGATGTATCTGAAACTGGCTTGCCTCTAGCTATCACATAAGACCAAGTCATAAAAGTGCTATTAAAAGCTAAAAATACTGCATTGATGGGTCCAGACAATATCCTTGGATGTATTTTAAATGGCATGAAGCATGATTTAGCCACACCCACAAAAACACTGTTCAGTCTCAGTCTGTATACAGGTTTTGAACCAAGTGAATGGAAAGCAGCTACAGTCATTACTTGCAAAATGGAGGACCTTCCACAGACCAAGCCAATTACAGACCCATAAGTCTGACCAGCCTCATATGTACAGTAATGCTATGGGAAAACTTATCATGAAATTAATCAATTAGGCCATAAGGAACCTCCAAGCACTAGACTTGCCTCAGTTTGGATTTGTCAAGGGCGAGTCATGCCTACTCAACCTGGTGGATTTTTTTGAAAAGGTCACCAAGTCAATGGATGAAGCCAAAATGATACCCACCAAATATCTCAACCTAGCCAAAGCTTTTGACACAATTCCTCAGTCAAGCATAGTAGAAAGGCTAAATAAACTGGGAATGAACCCCTATGTCACATGCTAGCTTGTCAAATGGTGCACAGATAGGGTACAGATAATCAAAATAGGGGAAGTTACTGCCACAAAGAGACCAGTCACCAGTGGATCCTCTCCCCGTCCTGTGTTGGGACCTCTCCTGTTTGTATTTACTTTTCTGAAGTAAAAGCTAATACTAAATGGCTCTGGCTGACTAAGTTTGCAGATGACTGTGAGCTAGGAGCAGTTATTCATTCCCAAAATGACTTAGCTGTTATGCAAGAAGACTTGTCCCAATTAAATAACTGGTGGCAAAATCATGGTCTAAAAATAAATGCTAAAAAATGCATTATTATATCCTTTGGGAATTCACCTACACCAGAGAACTACTACATTGACAATACTCCTCTAAGAGTTGACCCAGTTGTTTGGGATTTGGGAACCTATGTGGATAGTGACCTTAACCGTTGACTAACATGCGTCTATTATTGTAAGTAAGTCCTTTTGTATTGCACAGCTTATAAACAAGACATTGGGGTCTAGATCTAGGGGTGTCATTGTCCTCCTTCACTCAACCCTCATTAGACCAGCCATTGAATATAAAGCCCCCCTTTGGTATGTATCTGTCCAGACACATGCAACAACTGAAACACTCACAGAGATACTTTACTGAAGTGACACAAAGCCTAAACATGTCCTATATGGACTGACTCAAAGCCCTCTCCCTATACTCAGTATTCTACAGACTGCTAAGAGGTGACCTGTGTCTGGCATACAGTGCATCCTCTGACCCATTACGGATGGATTTACTGCAGATCAGAAAGTCAGTTGACATCAGAAATACTCAGTGTAGGGAAAAAAACCTCTTCTGCAACATCAAGAGAATAGTTTGGAGGGACAGCTATATCTGTCAGAGAATATTGCTGCTATTAAAGAAGCTCTACATCCACGTAAAACAAATTTCATCCCTGTCTAAATTAAAGTACAATTTGCATCTATGGATAGGAAACAGAATATTTAACCCAGGACTGTTCCATGCTCTAATAATCAACAGAGGCATCTCTTAAATGCTTTATCCCACATTTGGATCTCCTCAAATTATCTATGGCATGATCCCAATTATTCTCATTAGGGGTGATATATAATTATTGACCATGGGATGGGTAAGGTTGATCTATAACCAAATAGAATAGGTTATTTTGAGCACAAAAAGGGATACTAGCTATGCTTAAAATGGTCTACAAGGGCAACTACCATAGTACTTACCTATGAACTGGGTGTATGATATGGAATCGAAAAGGCCTTTCATCGAACGGCTTAATAATCGAAAAATGCGTTAATAGAAGTAAATTTTGTGGTGGGGTTGTACCCCCCACACCCCCCACTAAATATATATACCAACTCCGAGATCGCACTACAGTGAGGAAAGGGCAACTTTTCTGATCTTCACTGTACTGGGATCTCACAAAAGTGGCTTCTATTAATGCAATTTTCGATTATAAAGCCATTCGATGAATGGCCTTTTTGATGCCGTGTCATAGAACCTATAAGGAATGAAAAATTTAATCCTTTCCCTATTAACAAATAACCAGAGACAACCCAGGAAGACTAATCCAAAGAATGAAATCACTTGAAGGATCTTTGTAGTAGACCTATTTATTAAAACAAAAAAACAAAAAAAAAAAAAAAAACAAATAGCCCAGGACCACCCCCTGTTTTCTTTTCATAGAGTCCCTCTTTCTTGATCCTTCACCCAAAGCAACCAGTGAGGAAGGAAAAGCTTCAATAGTGCATGTCTGTCTTTGCCACATTGACCCAGGTTACTTGTAAAGTTCTCTGTGCGTCATTTGCTCAATATCCAAGTGAAGAAACAGAAGATGAACTCATGAATAAACAGACATTGCAAAGTAATATATATGCCTATAAGGCATCAGTAACACTTTGTGAAGTGAAAGCTGCAGAATGATAAAACTGTTCATTAGGTGATAAACAAAACACAAACAGTTGTCCATCAACATCAGGCACTATTGACAACGAAATGTCAAAAACAAATACAAATGCATTAAATTATTTTCCCCATACTTGTGTCATTGTTGAACACATAGTAAAATGAGGTTAATCTTATCATTACAGAATGAGAACAAATGGCTTCAGCAGTTTCCAAATGGAATACACAAATGTGAACCATATATTTTACTCTGTATGCACATTAAGAGCAAAAATGCAGTTTTTGGTTAATGCTAAACAAAGAATTAAATAAGTACTTTTCAGGCTTCATGTAAGTGATGTCTTTTTACAAGATTGCAAATTCGTGAGTAGCATACCTTTCAACCTTTTAGAGCAACAAATATGGACAGAGCCATAAGAAATGGGGGACAAAGGCCCAAAAATAGGGACAATTTTAAAATATTGCTGTTATAAACTTAGAAAGTTGATAGAATTAATTTTCTAAAGGGTATGAAGACTGAAACTCAAATGCCTCTCATTATTTTATGATTTCATTTCTTAACAATTTGCCAGTAAACCAAACATTTATGAGGAAGAGACCGAAAATATGAGGCAAAATATGTACATTCTGGGAAAATATGGACAGTTGAGAGGTATGGTGAGTAAATAAACTTACTTCAAAAACCTGTTAGCAAAGGAATGGAGGTTGAGTGTGCATTGATATGTTGAATTTGAGGGTTGTCAGTTGAAACAGCAGTACCTATTAAAAAAAATAATAAAAATATGTGTAGATACTCATTTATTGCTTGTGTGTACCTTGCAGGGAATTTTCTGAGTGGGATGTACTCACTATGAGAAAATAAGAAAATATAAGAAAAAGGGAGAGTGCTATGACTTCTCATTGAGTAAGCTCATACCATAACAAATGTTCAAAGTGGCAACTGAAAAGCAATAGTTTGTATGTGTCTTTCAGCTTTTCCTGGTTAGGAGTCGCCACAGCGGAACTCCGGTCCGCTAATGATTGGCAGTTGATTTTTATGTACTGGCTTGCCAGGCCTGACGCACAACCTTCAACGAAGGTATGCCCATTCACGCATGTCTCCACGTAGAAGACGCTCTGGGATGGAGCAGTGTGGTGTAAAAATGTACTACATATTTTTTTCTTGTATGTTTTCTGAGTATAAAAGAGCAGTTTCTAGTAAAAGTCAAGTAGGAAAGATGGGTTCTCAGTAGTAAAATATGTGCAGTCTTAGAGTGGGTGGTGTCTGGACAATGGTTTGATTTGCAATAAAAGTTTTTGTTTATGGAGACAAATGTAAAGCATAATTGCACTCAGTTTTATATTCACTGTTCTTTCTCTCATATCAAGTAGGCAAACCTAGGTTCTTCATTCAGCTGTGTAAAGGGGAATGTGTATATAAAAAATGAGATGTGAATAATTGCTTTGGCAGAAGGTGCTTGTTTAATTCTTGTATGTGAACAATGGTACAAAAGGAAATATTCTGTAAAATAATAAGATATCTGCATAACAAAGAAAAAAAAGTGCGGTTGCAATTCTAAACTATGAACTCATATAACTACAAGTATGAATTTTGTTGATATGGCTTCTGAAGTTTATGAATTAGATTACAAACATGTTTACTGGTCTACCTTATAAAAATACATTGAGTCCAAGTGGAATGGATCAGATCATAAAGAATAAACAGATAAAAATAAGAGAAATATTTGCATGTATTTCACATGTTAAGGTTGGAACAATTGCTTATAAATGTATTTTGGTAATCTAATAGTAGTTAGGGGAGGACTACACTCATTCTTTCAGAAAGAAAATGTAAACTGTACAAGTTAGCAATTACCCCCCCCCCCCTCCCCGTTTTACTGTGAAATTATTATAACAGCTCTATGGTGTTAACTTACAAGATTTTTCACAAACACTTAAAAAATGCATTTATGAGTGTCAGTAAGGAATATTCAGTTATCTAGACATCATTGGGAACAGCATACATATAAAACATCAGAAGCTGTAACCTCTCTGATATGCACAGCTAGTGAACAAAGTAAATATAGTATGGTTAACAGCTGACTGATTCATGAGCAATGAGCAGAGGAGAAAGGGAAATGAAAGAGAAAGAGATGTGTGTTACAGACTTAGAATCTAGAGGAAAAAAAAGAGGCAAATCCATAAATGTTGAAGTGCACCAGCAAAGAAAGGAAATAATAATACTTCAGGAAATAATGTGTGTCTTTAGCTAGGGTACCCTTATTGCAGCATTCTAGGCCAGTGCAGTTTGCAGAAAAGAGTGATCTTTGAATGTTTTGAGCTGGGAACTGGTAGGGTTTTTCTGACCCTAGCTTTAGCATGGAAGATAAAATTTTGCCCAACAAAATATGCCTTCAGTATAGAGCAGTGAAAGGCAAAGAATTGTGAAATAAGAATTAAAGCATGGTCCAAGTAATTTCACTGTATTAATTATATTTACAATTGTCAGTTTCAAAATACCAGCATACTGAAAGAGAGTAGCAGAATTGCAACATCCAAGTTTTTATGGCTTGTAAGTAATCTTTATGTGCGTGTGAGTGTTAAAGAAAAAATATGTATGTGTATTTACCAGATACAGTAAACAGACAATTAGCAGACACAGCCCAGATAAAAAAAAATTCACAGTATTCTAAACAATAGAAATAATACAAAATCTGTCGTTGCTGATGTACATTTTATACTGTCAAGTGAACAAAAACAAGAAAAATGAAATATCCCAATTTTTTTGTAGTTAAAATAATTCTGCATGAGTTAAAGACCTTCAATAATTTCTGTAAAAACAGTCCCCTTGATTCAGTAAACTCTGTGCAGGGATAGTGCTATTCCTGCATGGAGTGGTTTGTGTCCATGTAGCCACAGCAGCGCTCCTTGCATATTCAAGAAGGCACGCTGCTGTTAAGGCTAAATGGACACGAAGTATGAGCGAGCGCAGTGGGCATGTTTTAGTGCATGGACTATGAACACACCCCATGCACCCAGAAAGTGCTATACAGCACTTTCTAAACCTGATGCATTATAATATTAGAGGATTTCTCTAATATTATGCAAGTATTTCAGTGTCCGTGGACACTGAAATGAAATAAATGAGTATTTCTGTGGACACTAAATTACATATAGGAGCAGGCAAGCAATGCAGGGGGTGTGTGACAGGTTCTGTGACACACCCCCTGCATTGTAAAAGTGCAGTATGACACCTCACAACCTGCTACAGTAGGAAATGTGGACAAAGGCACAAATAATGGGGGGACAAAGCCCTAAAAAGGGACACATCTTAAATATTGCCCTCACAAACTTAGAAAGTTGATATAAAACAGGTCATGCATTAGCGTAAATGTCCGAAGGATAGAAGTCTGAAAGTCTATATATATATATATATATATATATATATATATATATATATATATATATATATATATATATACATACATACATACATATATATATGAAGATAGCCAACCTTTTACTGCAATACATCTGCAAAAAGCCAGACAAACTGGGGGGGGGGGGTTAAAGGGCAAACAGTAGTGACATCTATCATACACGTAGAAATCTGCTAGAGTGGCATGGTTTGCTTTAACATACAATGCCAGATAGATTCCAGGTCTGAAACTCAAATGAATGTCATTATTTACTGATGTCAATGCCCACATCATCCCAATGATTTCTCAGAAACCCACAATTGTTGTGGCCAACAGAGAAAACATATGATCCACTCAGGACAGTGTCTAGACATCTGGAGAGTGGAGAGGTATGACCGCAGTCATGTAACAGAATGGAAAAACCCATGACAGCTGCCAACCGTATCACCCAGCACCTTCTGTCCCACAGTAAGACCAACACGACACTAACCCAAATCAGCTCTGGGCAATTACCCATGTATATCTAAATATATCATGTACTGCAGAGATGGAACTGTAGGGAAAAGCAGATAGTGGTTCATAAATGTCTACCCACAACCATTTCACCAAAGTCACAGCAACATACCAGTACCCCAAATGAACTCTAGAGTAGAATGACTGTTTGAACAAATATATCCTGATTCCCAGTCACACAATACACTAACCGATACTGGCCCAACTCACAGTGTACTGGGAATCCTGAGGTGTTAAAGGACATTTCTCAGTCTCACCCTACAAACATACACACCTGATAGACCACCAGCAGCTGTAGCAGCATGCACAGTCAAACAGAAAAAGGATCTGTGACACTCACATCTGCTACTCTCCCTACCAAGCCAAACAAACATCTACACACTACACTGCTACACAATCTTGGCAGTCGCTTTACAATGGCCAGACATACATAACTCTCATATGTGCAGATTTCCACAGAATGTCCAGGGTGTGAGACCATATTCATGGTCACTGCCGCATACCAATCCCAGGAGTCTGCTAAGTCAATGGGATGATACCTTGAGTATCCAGAAAAAAAGACAGGCCAGCAGAAAAAGCAGGAATGATGCAGAGTCAAAAATACAATGTATAAAGGTTTATTTGTAAACCCAAATAACCACAGACCGGTTTCGGCAGAATATGCCTTCCTCAGTGTGTTACAGACGAACACACTCTCTATCATTCCTGCTTTTTCTGCTGGCCTGTCTTTTTTTCTGGATATTTGGTTTGGGCCGAGCATCCCCCACCTGCATAGAACTTGGTTTATGATACCTTGAGTGCAATCAATAAATAATGATATTACATACCTCTGACCCTCTTACTGCAAGACATCTGGGTAAAGCATGACATACTTGGGGGACAGGGGCTGGAAAGAGGGACATATCTCACATAATGGTGTTACAAACTGAAACAGGTGACAGTGTCACAGGCTTTGTTGTAACATAACATCCCTGAAGGATATGATGTCTGAAACACCAATGGATGTCAACAGTTACCAACTACAATCATTACATTATTTTACTGCTTGCACAACAACAGACGTTGTATGAGAAACAGACCAAACATAACAGGCAAACCCCTGGGCAGACTGTGGACATCAGGACAGTTGAGAGGTATGTAAGAAACATATCACTCTCAGACATCAAGTCACACAGAAAATGCATGTCCAGATGAACCCTGTTAAACTAGCAAACCTTTTTGTGTATAACAGCAGTACTGACTTACATTCTGTACCCAGTTCTGGAGTTTTGTTTCCCATGTTGCTGGGCTGTCTCCACATGTCCTCTCCTGAGAGGTATTCCCACCTCCTGTCTGTGAAGTTGTAGCCCCCACACCTCCATAATGTCCTCCACACAGGCAAGGTCCACATGAAGGCCATTGTTATAGCACTGTGTTGCTATGGCATTGGCAACTAGAAAGATAACATAGCTGCACTGGATGCAAGTAGCAGGTGGGAGACACCGATTGGTGCACAGGCCATCACCTGCTCATGAGCAGTAGCTACAAAAGGCAAGCTGTTGCCTATGCAGCACAGGTCTCAACCCATCTACACAAAGGAAGACTGTGACTACACAAACCTAACCAATTGCATTGTTGTGAAGTAACGTCTGAGCACTATAAAAGGTATGTCAGTCATGTAAACATGTAATGGAATGCAGAAGGGGGATGCAATGATGTCAAATAGGACATTAAACACTAGGTCACAACAAGATCTGATGAACTCGCATGCTGCTGTCCAGCACCAATGGCCATTTCTGCTTGCCCTGCCTGCATTGACATGGAGCACATCTCTGTCCTCTGGCTCACCCCAGCAAAGGTCAGCTCATGTATGACTACTAATGGAGTTTCTGTTGTCCAATACTGTGTGTGTGTGTCATTAGTAGGCCAACTACCTGGGATGTTGTAATTAGTCTTATGTCACTTGTGAATGCTACTCTGATACATATGACTGTCTTACAAATGTCATAGATGTACATAGGGTATGTGCATACTACATGACAGGTGCAGATGTGTGTGTTGAACTGTATGATATATATGGAACCCATACCTGCCAACCATCCAGATTGTTGCAGACTGTCCACTTGTCTGCCTCATATTTGTAGTCAATGCCTCAAACAGTTGTGTACTGTCTAACACATCACTGGCAGCCCATTAAAGACTGCAGTCATAACAAATTTGCATACATTTCATTGTCAAATGTCATATTTTACAAAGTACACCTGTAAATGTGACACAGTCTTTGCTGGCAGATAAGTGTGTTTTAGCTAGATTCATAAAGTGACACTATTTACTGGCCTTTGCCCACAAGTGATGCATGCTGTTGTGAAGATGTCTTGTGCTAACAGGAGCTAGGTGTCTTACCATAACACCCCTGTCAATGTAAGCATATCTTGTCCTGTAGGATGCTGACATTTGTGCAGTCACTGACATCTGCTGTCTAGCTGTGGAGAGCACACCAGTCTTGCCAGGTCACTCATCCCATCATATGTTTAGAACCCAAATGGAGGCACGCAAAGCCACAGGAGGTGGAGTGTTGAACATTAGCATACACATACATACCTCCAGGCTGGCCAAACAGTATGCCGCGTGGGTGACATCCCAAGTGCAGTTAACAATTGACAAAATGCCAACTCAAATCATAGCTAGCTACAGGCCTCAAAACATGACTCTGGACACCCACCACACCTATTGGGACCTGCTGGAATCTATCAGGATTCAATCGTCTACCCTGCTCCTGGGTGACTTCAACTACCCTACCATGGTTTACCTGACCTATGCCAACTGAACAAGAATGCACATAGATTCCTTGGCTTTTTCAATGGCAATGCAGTGGATCAGCCAGTCAACACCCTAATGGCAGGTGGGTATCTCATGCACCTGGTCCTAACCAACATGAGTAGCCACTATTGCACTCCTATAGTGCCATCCCCCTTGGTAATATCTGCCCACATAGCCATCACTTCTCAGGTCACCATCTCCCCTGCCTCCCAGCCCCTTTACAGTATCAAACAGAATGAACTGTAGACAAATGACTATAAAACCCTTAAGAGCAGGTAGAAGTAGCAGTACAGCCAATGTCCCATTTGTTGGCACTAGCAGTAGTGTCCAGGCCCACACCACAATACTATGCTGTATGGACTCATCAGTACCTGATAGGGCAACATAATCTCCCTCAAGGTAGGGTAAACATCTGTGGTGGACAGCAGCAATACACAAATACCATAATAGATAGAAACAAGTGCTGGGCAGGACAAGAAGGAACAGGTGCCTCATTGGAAGCAATGTCACCTTGGTCTGAACAAGCAAATAAGGGCACAAGTGATGTACCCTAAGGCTGTCTTTGAGTGAAAATTGCACACATCCGCCAGTGCAGATCACTAGGCCTTCCACACATATGTCTACAGTTCCAGAGGCAACACACAAATCTGCTCTGTAGTGGTGGTCAAGTTACACCACATGCACATATGGCATAGATATACGCAACCGGCTGCAGACAGGTGAAGTGAAAATAAAATTAACAAAGATTCCAAAGACAATGACAAGGCATTCTATAGCTATATCATGAATCTAAATGGCAATGCTCAGATCTGCTCTGAGCTACAACAGAATGGCATTAAATATACTGATCCCAAGGAAATTGCCAATATCCTGGCAGATCGATTCAGTGCCAACTTCACTCCCCTCTCAAACCCTAAAGAGCCCATCTCAATACTGAAAGATTGCCAAACTCTGGAAATAATGGCCACACAGGTAAAAAATGCATTCTCCAAAGCTAAGAATAAAGCATCCATGGGACCAGACGACATCCCGGGCTGTGTACTACATGAACCACAAAAAGAACTGGCACCTCACCTAAGTGTCATATTTAATCATAGCCTCACCTCAGGCTTCATGCCCACAAAGTGGCGCACAGTGACAGTTATCCCACTCCACAAGGGGGCTCCACCTTGGATCCTGGGAACTACCACCCCATCAGTCTGATGAGCCTGATCTGCAAGGCCATTGAACGTATTATAATGGAACTTATAAACAAAGACATTGGCATCCTTCAAACACTGGACCCCACCCAGTTTGGGTTCATGAAGGGCCGTTCTTGTCTCCTGAACCTGATTGACTTCTTCTAATCAGTCTCCAGAGCTGTGGACAAAGGTAAGGTGGTGGTCCACACAGCCTATGTGGACCTTGCCAAGGCCTTCAACTCCATCCCTTACTCTGGAATAACACATCAACTTACTAAGCTGGGCATTAATCCCTACATCACTCGATGGGTTGCCAACTGGCTTACTGACAGAACCCACATTGTAAAAGTAGCTGACTCCAAATCCAGATCCAGACAAGTGACAAGTGGAGTACCTCAGGGTTCAGTCCTGGGACTGCTCTTGTTTGGCATCTACTTCTCTGAAGTACAGGCCAACACTAAGGGACTCTGGCTAACAAAGTTCGCAGATGACTGCAAACTGGGAGCCATTATTTAATCTCCAAATGATGTGGATATTCTACAAAAGGGCCTTGCAGAAACAGATACTTGGTGCCAGAGCCATGGGCTCAAGCTCAATGCCAAGAAATGTATAGTTATCCCCTCTGGGAAAAAAAAAAACATGTTCCTGTGAATTACCACATAGGTGGCAGTGCACTAAACACTGAAAATGTGGTAAGAGACTTAGGGATACAGGTGGACAGTGGTCTTACCTTCGATAACCACATCACCACAACAGTCAGGAAATCCTTCTATGTGGTGCACCTCATCACTAAGGGCTTTTCATCCAGAAAAAAGGAGGTCATTGTCCCACTGTCTTCATCCATCATTAGACCCATTATAGAATACAACACCCTATTTGGTATGTACCTCTCAAGACATCTGCAACAACTGAAAAGGCTGCAGAAATAACTCACTAAAAGAATCACAGGCCTAAAGCAGATGCCCTATGCTGACCATCTAAAAAAACTCCAGCTATACTCTGTCGCATATCGTCTACTCAGAGGTGATCTCTGCTTAACATACAAGACCATGTCAAACCCAGAGCTGTTGGACATGCTACACTTAAAGAAATCCCAATCCCTCAGAGCCACATGTTCCAGGGATCTAAACCTTGTCATCACAATGAACAAAACATACTGGAGGGATAGGTTTCTGATCCAGAGACTCCCCAGACCCTGGAATAGACTGCCCATACATATCAAGCAGAGCACCTATTTGGCTCTCTTCAAAAAGAACCTTGAAGATTGGATGGGAGATAGGAAATTCACCCTAGGGATCATGTCAGTCGCCCTGCTAGATAGGGGTCCAGGGAAGCACATATTGTGGGAAGAAATAGCCAGGGAATTGTTATGGCTAGGCTTGTATAGGCCCTAGGGCTGATAGCCTAGTACCAACCTATGAACCTATGAACACCACCACCCTGTCCCCCCACTGGTACACATTTGCATGTGTAGCACCTGCCCCCCTCCCTTCATCATCAGGAATTAGGTCTGTAATGCCCTCTCAAAGGCAACACACAGAGGTCTCCATAGTCATGATACTATCCCTGGCTGCATCCAACATGAACACGGGCATGGGCTCTCAGAAGCATTCCACACTGTAGTCAACCACAGACTGAGCACCAGTGTCATCCCATCTCCACAGAGGCAGCCACTGTCATCCCTATATGGAGGTGGAGCAATCCACCAACCCAGCCAATATGATGCACATCAGCCTAACTAGCCTGCTCTGCAAGGCCATGGGAGGCAATATCAAGGACATCATGAACAGGGCCACTGGCAACATCAAAATGCCTGGGCCCACACATCATGGTATTATCAAAGGGAGATCAGGTATGTGAAACCTGATTGACCTCTTTGCAGTGGTCAACAAACACAGGGCCGAGAGGAAGATGGTGAACAATGCCTACCTTCACCTAGTCCCATCCTCTCACACTATTACCCAGGTGGACAGGATACATAGTCCTACACAGCTAGGCACCAACCTGTAGGTCACCAGATGGGTAGCTAACTGCCCCAATGATAGTAGCCACTCAGACAAACTAGTAGAACATCCACAACGGTGTACCTCCAGATCAGTCTGGGGGCCCCTATTGTTTGAGATATATGTATCTGAGCTGCAGGACAATAGCAGTGGTCTGTGGCTGAGCAGGTTTATGGATGGTAGCAAGCTGCCTACTGTCTTGCATCCCTCTAATGATGTGGCCATCCCCCAAGAGGCAATCACCCGATTACTGATCAGTATCAGAAACATTACCGCAAATGGAATGCCAGAAGAGCCATCACTCCCCCTGCTGTGGCAGATGTCATCCACACTAAGTATGACAGTAATAATGTACTGACCATGCAATCAGGTGTGAGGCAACTTGTTCACTGAGGTTGGTAACAACCTGACAGTTTCCCACCATGTAGGCACCATAGTACAGAAGGCTGTCTACATGGCCCACCTCACAAATATGGGTATGACATAGGTAGGCCATAGGTAGTTGTAAAGTGAGGCAGACCTCCAGAGTATTGACCACTTTCACCACAGTCACAGTGACATACTGGTAAGCCAAATGAACAGTAGAGTATAATGAGTGTGTGAACATAAAAAATATCATGTATGACACACACACTACCCCTACATATACTGCCCCATGTCACAGTGTAGTCTGACTCCTGCGGTGGTATGGAACATGCCTCAGTCTGCCCCTTCAAACATATACAGCTGACAGACCACCAGAAAATGGAGCTGCATGCAGTCACATAGAAAATGAGTCATGACACTTAAATGTATCCCCCTTCCTACACAGCGCAACAAACATTTACACACTACACTGCTACATAATCCTGACAGTCTGTTAACAATTGCTACACATACACAGACCTCTCAACTGTACAGATTCCCATATAATGTCCAGGCTCTGTCCTCATATATATATGGTGTCTTCCTCATTATATGTCTGGCATTCTGCTACATCACTGGGATGATATCAGGAAGGAAGGCTCTAACAAATGAAATACCATACCTATCAACCTCTTACTGCATGACATCTGGACAAAGCTTGACATAACTGGGGGACAGAGGCCCAAACACAGGGGCATAATTGAAATATTGCTCTTTTAAACTGAGAAAGCTGCTGGAGTGACAGGGTTTGATGTAACATATCTTAACTGAGGGATATGAAGTCAGAAACACAAATGGAAGTTAGAATTTACTGATTGCAATACCCAGGATATGCTACTGATTTGCCAAGGACAACAACTGTTGGGGGAACAGACCACACATAACAGTCAAACCTCTGGCCATTCTGCAGATAGCCCTGCAGTTGATTAAGTCAACCACATAACACTGTCAGACTGAGATCCACACACAATATCCATGGCCACACAAGCCCTGTTAAACTAGCATGAATCCAAATGTATAACAGCAATACTCACATTTTGAACCTAAGTCTGGGACCTTCTCCCCCATTTTCTTGGGCTGTCTCCACATGTTTTGCTGTAAGAGGTATTTCCAACTACCTTCTGTGATACTGTTCACACACCTCCATGATGTGTTCCTCACAGGCAAGGAAAAGGGGCAATGCCCACACGAAGTCCTCAGTTATAGGAGTGTGTTACCATGCCATTGGTTAAAGGAATAACAACACAGCTGTTCTGCATGCAATTAGCAAGTAGGGGACACCAATTGGTGCACAGGCCATCACCTGCTCATGAGCATATAAAAGGCAAGCTGCTGCCTATGCAAAACAGGTGCATACCTCTACATGGGTAGACAGAGACAGAAAAACACACACACACACACACACTTCCACCCCAACAATACTTGGGGAAAAAAAAGGTATGTCAAACAAGTAAGCATGTAATGGAATGCTGTAGGGGGTATGCAATAATGGGATATATTATGTTAAACAAATATGTTTCAACAATACTTGCTGTACTGCAGTGGCAGCTGGTGACTTCAAATTAAAGGAGGGCTTGCAGTAGACAGCTGAATGGGTGGGGCCAATGGGAAGGGGTGTGGCCAACCATAAAGGGGTGGAGCTATGCTCAAAACCACAACAACTGGAACTTTAATTAAATACGCTGCCCTGGGTGCCAAACAGTCATTATGAGAGCCCAATCAAGACAAAATGAAGTGTAGAAGAACACATATTTCAATGCATTGGCTACATGACAACTTACTTAATATCCAGATGGAAACAGGTTGTGAGGCATGAAAAAATAAATTACTTTTTAAATACATTACTGGAATGCCAGTCAAAATCAAGTATAAAAAACAAGCAGCACTCAACTCAAACCACTACTCCTTGCACTGCAGTTCTAATTATAATTTATATTCAGCTTTATAAAATTACCAAGTAACATGCTGAAAGTAGCAATCTCTGTGATACCCCCAACTTGTAAAAAATGTTTCTTATCCAAAAAAGACCTGCTGCGTGACACAACTATCTACTTGTTTCATGGGGAAGACATGATCAAAGTAAAAAATGAACAGCAAACAAGAAACAAGCTCAAGATAAATTGCTTAAAGGATTCCTGCACAAGTTATGGACCACACATGATAGATTGGCATTCTGTTTATTTTACGGGTAAGCCTGCAAAGATGATTGCAAGTCTCCAACAAAAGATGACTGCAAGTCTCCAATAAATGTAATGAGCTTCTGAAAATACTGTAATCCTGTCCTTTTATTACAAATACTGTCATATGCATTTCAATATCCAAGGATTATACATTATCTAGTTATGTAAATATTCTCTGCATGGCAACAACAAAAAGGCTTTCAATGCTGGTAATTCTTTAACAGTATGCTTATTAAAGTTAACTTGCATCTAACAATCTCCGGCAAACTTACCTGATGCTCATTAAATCATTGCTACTTAAACAGAGCAACAGGGCACTGTGACAGCATGCATTTCCTGAATAATAATAAGAAGCATAAATCAACAGTATAAAAATCTGACAGAAAACCAGAACATTCTGCAAAATCAAAGACAGATGAAAAGCCACGGTCGTACTTGTGGTCTACCTTGGATGGGGGAATACTCTCCACACTTACACTGCATAACTGCTCCTTGCCTTCCTTGGACACATCCAGAGCCACTACAATGGGGAGTGGGGTGCAACAAGTATGTCATAATTTGAAATGTCTCTGGCTGACAGTGATGCCTCTGACACTCATACCTCTCAACTTCAGAGCAAGAAATCTGGACAAAGCCATACATAGAACTAGAAGTGGGACACAAGCCCAAAAATAAGGACAATTTTTAAAGATTGCTCTTATTAACTTAGATAATAGAACAGTAGTAGATCTTGCACTGGTACAAATTTTCTGAAGGGTATAAAATCTGAAACTCAAATGTCTGCCATTATTTTCTAACTTCAATCTTTAATGACTTTCCACGAATTTGCCAGAAAACCACAATTTTATGAAAAACAGACCAAAAATGTGATGCAAAATTATAAAGTTGCCACACAATACAGCTGGGAACCTGTCAAAAAAGGGACACCTTTTTAATATTAACACTGTTAACTTGAGCAGCTAACAAAATAAGAGCATCTACATGCATTTCTGAAATAAAAGTAATCTATAACTCTGATCATTACAGTTATATATAATTGTAAACCCTCCACATTTTCTTCCAAAATTGCCATTT
>NC_056739.1:369625487-369697987 GCF_019279795.1 Protopterus annectens | reverse complement strand
GATCAGGTCAGGCATCGGACAACTGACCTGATACATCATGCCTGGCAAAGGGCTGCTGCCGTGGCCAGGGACTGTACTGCTACAGGTGGGGGTCCTGCCACACAGGCCTCCCTTACTCCAACAGACAAGCTCCTTGCCAACCTTTTGGCAGCCCCCACATACTAGCCTTGCCAAGAAACACAAGTCGTGGAGATGGGTGACACCCAGGCAACAGGTGAGGAGCGTCCAGGTAAGGCCCCAGTGCACATCAATTGAACACTGCAGCAGTTAGACTGGATTCTGTAGAGTATCTAGATGCATATGTCAGGTCAAACTGCCTTTGTGGGTGAGGTTGTCCAATGCACATAAGTGCACATCTATGGTGAAGGACAGCAAAGTGTGTACTATCAGTGCTAGTACTGTACATGTGCAAAAAAGTAGCATTCATCTTGTACCAATGCCACATGTGAGTCTGCTGACAATACCTCTCCCCCGCAACAACATAGGTCCCTCTGATCTGGATGTGAGACAGCAGCCTGAAGCTGCTGAGTATGGGATTGTTCTGTTGTGGCTCACCAGTGCACCAGGCATGTTAAAGTCATGCATGTTACAATGCGCACAACTGTTAGTCTCAGCTATATTGCAATATGTGCATGTTCACTTGTTGTGGGGTTAACTGCATTGCATCACAGTGGTCATTACAGGGAGCTAATTGCAGGAGTTGTAACATATCTGCAGCATACCTCACAACCTGTCATTGCAAGAAATCTGGAGAAAGATTGCCAAAATGGGAGAGCAAAGGCCCAAAACTAGGGACATATTTTAAAAAGTAGTCTTATACAGTGCATATAAAAGGTGTACGCACATCTGTTAAAATGCCAGGCATTTGTGATATACAAAAATGAGGTCACTATAAAATATTTCCAAACTCTTCCCACCTTTAATGTGACCTATAACCTGTACAATTAAATTGTAAAACAAACAGATCTGTTAGGGGAACAATTATGACAAATAAAAAAATGCATAATAAGCTAGATGCATAAATGTGCTAGGGCTGAAGCTAATACTGTGTTGAAGCAGCTTTTGATACAATTACAGCATTATGTCTTCTTGGGTACACACCTGCCTTCAACTACACAGACTCTTTGATTAACACAAAATAACCTGCTATGATTTTCCTGACATTTACCCAGTTGCCTGCTACAGCAACAGCCATGGTATGCTTAGAGCTTACAAACCATCAAAGGGATGTCATTGTTTATCAGCCTGGAGAAGGGTACAAAAACATTTCCACAGCATTGCAAATACCATGGAACAAAGTGACGACAGTCATCAAAAGGTGGTGAAAAAATGGGGCATAAGTGACATTGCAAAGAAGTGGACATGCCTCCAAATATGTTGAAGGACAAGACCCAAACTGGACAGTGAGGCTGCCAGGAGACTTACAGTAACACTAAAGGAGTTGCAGAAATCTCTGGCAAGTACTGGTTGTGTACTACATATGACAACAATCTCCCGTATTCTCCACATGTCTGGCCTATGGGGTAGGGTTGCAAGATGGAAGCCTTTTCTCACACAGAAAACATCCAGGTCTGGCTGAATTCTCAAGAACAGTGCATCAGGTTTCCCAAAGCATATGGGAAAGTGTTATGGTGTAATGAGATCAAGGTTGCACTGTTTGACCACAATTCCAAATGGTTTGTTTGGAGCAATAACAACACTGTGCTTCACCAAATAAACAGCATCCCCACAGTGAACCATGGTTATGGCAGTGTCCTACTTTGGGGTTGCTGTTCATAAGCTTGAAATGGGCCTGTAAACAAGGTGGGGGGGGGTTATGAACAGTTCCAAATATCAGTCTCTTTTTGCCCAAAATCTTCAAGTGTCTGCTAGGATGCCATAGATGAAGAGGAATCTCACCTTTCCACACAACAATGACCCAAACCATACATCCAAATCAGAAGAAGAATGGCATCACCAGAAGACTATCAATGTTTTGGAATGACACAGCCAGAGTCCACACCTACATTCAATAGGAAATCTGTGGGGTGCCCTGAAGAGGGCTGTCCACAAGAGATGCCCTCACAATCTGACAGAGGTGGAGGGCTTCTGGAAAGGAGAGTGTGCAAATATTGCTAAGTCAAGATATGCCATGCTGATAGACACCTTCCCAAGAGGACTGACTATTGTAATTAAATCAAAATGTGCTTTAACAAACTATTAGTTTAAGGATGTGCACAGTCATGCAACCAACCTATTGTATGTATTTCATTTTCTATATGTTACCCCCAACCAATGTGTTTGTTCTTCAGATGAATTGCACATGTTATAGGTAACATTAAAGGTGGGAAACATTATGACATGATTTATGTGGTCTCATGTTATATATCAGAAAAACCTGGCATGTTAACAGGGGTGTGTACATTTATTATATGCACTGTAAGCTCAGAAGGTTGTTATAGTAACCAGTTTTGTTTTAACATACATTTACTGCATGTTTTGAAGTGTGAAACTCAAATTATATCATTAATTAGTGAAGCCAATCCTCAGATCATCCCAATAATGTGTCAGTCAAACACAGGATTTCTGAGGAAGAGACGAAAATATGAGCCACACATCTAGACATTCAGTGAAACTCTGTACAGTTGAGAGGTATGTTCTGTAGGAGTTGTCTCTGTGCTATACATGTGAAAAGCAATTATGTGTACATGGGTGCAGTGTGTGCTAGGTGAAGGCCCATCACCTACTAACACTATTCACTTATCACAGAGATGTATATTAGTAATAACATTTAGTGGAAAAGGCTGCACTGCATGATGTTGAGGGCCTGTCCAGAGTGTGTATGCTGTGGTCTGACTGTGTCGTGAATGTCACCAGTTGGCTATTGTGAGGTCTGTGTAATGCTTTTGTGCCAACTCACCTGTATATGTGTGTGTGTGTGTGTATACCAGAAAAATTACAGTGCAGGTATTAATTTACATATGTTGTCTTCCCCTCATAGGTGGACATGGTGGTCATGGTCTCTCCCACTCAGAATCTGATGTCACTTTCTCTGCAGACTCTGACAATGATGGCGGACATAGTGGGGACCATGTGGGGTTGTCAGGGGCTGAATCTGTGCCATCAGTTGGCATCTACAGTCATCCACAATGTCCCCATAAACAGTCACAATGCCCACACATACCCTGTCCCCAGCAGCCACAAATAATGGACAGTTGGCAGGTGGTGGCATGGAACAGGCTAGTGTGGTGACTATGGCAAGTGTGAGTGTAGCCACTAGCCATAGCCAGAGTGCAAGTGAGGTCCCACACAGGCAGATGGACAGGGGTGCTCGAATAAGGACAGCTGCCTATCAAGCCACTGTTGCAAGTGGCACAGCAGGTGTCACCATACACATGTTTTGAGCTGTCATGGATGCACAGACACTTAGTGAATGCAACACCAGAAAAATACTCAGGGTCTTGGATGTAACTCTTCCTGGCTTACATGGTGACATACATGACCTTGTTGAGGCTACACGTCAAAATACTGAGGTCATGAATAGATTGTGAGGTGAGTCCTTGGCAATCCTCGACCATGGCATGTCTGGTCTTGAGCATGTGTTGGGAGTGGGGGATTGGCCACGGTGACTTAGGTCTGCACCAACATCAGCTGAAAGTCTACGAGGCTGTGCACCTTCACAGTCCCATAGTGGCAGTACCACCAGCCCTACTGAAGGGAGGATGCTGCCCATACCACAATGGAGCAGGCCATGGACACGTGGTCATGGCTGGTCCCATCAGGGACAAGGATTCAGCAGACAGCTGTCTCCATCAGGAAGCAGTACTGCATCTGGCCTTGGGTCTGGTGGTGCCAGTGAGACACCTGGCAGACCAGTTCCCATGTCCGTGGTCAGAGACAGTGAACTGTACACCCTGCCATGTACGGTCCACACCTGTCCAACATACCTCTGTGTAGGGCTGCCACATGGTGTGACTGTGTGCATATATACACACACATCACCATCACAGCCGGGTCACCTCCAGACACACACACACACACACACACACACACACACACACACACACACACACACACACACACACACACACACACACACACACACACACACACACACACACACACACACAAATGATCACAGTTGCTAGTGTTGGTTTTGGAACCCCTACCCATCCAATTAGTGGTACTACAGTGTTATGCGATTATCACAAGTGGCACAGAACTAATAGGGTGATGATTGTTCCAAGGTACCTTTAAAGTGAATAACATCACATGCCCTTGTGAGGTATGGCAATGGGGTGTGTACTGGGTGTGAAAGGACTCATTAGACTGTCACCTATAAGTATACACATTCACAAACACTGCTATACACATCAATCCACACACAATTGCCAGTACTGACATTAGCAGCCTTGCCTTTCAGGTTATTCATTCAATACTATTACGTAACTGTTGCATGCAGCACAGGGCTTGTAGGGCTGAAGAGTGTCCACAAATACCTCTATGGTGGATGTGAACAGCGGCCTTTGTAAAGTGGACCTTGGGACATGTATTGGGAGTACCATGGCCTAAAATTGTAAACCACTGGCAACCAATGACTATAGTTCTTGCTCACACACCCACAATACTGTTCTTACATGCATGCAAACACACACACATTTGCCACAACTGAGATTAGAACTGTTACCTATCTAGTTACTGCTAACACAGTGTTATGCATTTATCACATGCACCACAAAGCTTACAGGGTGAAGAGAGTCTCAAGGTGAACAACATCACCAGGCCTTGTAAAATATGGCAACGGGTGATTTACTGGGTGAGAATGGACCCAATATAATCGAACCTATGGTAATACACACTTACACACACAAATACATTCATACACACATTTGCCATGATTGAGATTAACAACCCTGCCTGTCTTGTTAGTCACTTCATACTGATACATAGTTCCTGCACAGGGCACAGGGCTTATTGGGCTGAAGAGTGTCAACAGATACCTCTATGGTTGATGAAGACAGCTAGCCTTGTAAAGTGGACCTTGGGACATGTACTGGGAGTACCAAGGCCTAAAAATGTAACCCCCCCAATGGATATAGTTCTCACTCAGACACATACACATGATATGGTTCTCACACATGCACATTTGCCAGGACTGAGATTAGCAACCCGGACTGTCTTATTAGTCACTCCATACTGATGCATAGTTCCTGCACACGTCACAGGGCTTATTGGGCTGAAGAGTGTCAACAGATATCTCTATGGTTGATGAAGACAGCAGGCCTTGTAAAGTGGACCTTGGGACATGTACTGGGAGTACCAAGGCCTAAAAATGTAACCCCCCAATGGACATAGTTCTCACCCAGACACATACACAGGATATGGTTCTCAACATACGCACCTTTGCCATGACTGAGATTAGAACCTCTCCCTATCTAGTTATTGCTAATACAGTGTTATGCATTTATCACATGCACCATGGAGCTTATAGTGTGAAGAGTGTCCCACAGTTCTTCTAAGGTGAACCAGCCCTTGTAAAGTATGGCAATGGGTAGTGTACTGGGAGAATGAGGCTATAAAATGCTGTATCCTACAAATATGCACACTTACAAAGACTTACACACACACACACACACACACAGAGACACACACACACACACACACACACACACACACACACACACACACACACACACACACACACACACACACACATTTGGCAAGACTCGGATTAGAGCCCCTACCTATGTAGTCATTGGTACTATAGTGTTATGCAGTTACTGCATGCACCACAAAGCTTATAGGGTGAAGAGTGCCCCAAAGTACCTATATAGTGAATAACTTCACCAGCCCTTTTAAGGTATGACAGTGGTAGGTTTACTGGGTGAGAAAGGCCTCAAACTACTTTCAACCACATGGTTACACATTCACAAACACTTTAATACACACTAATGCACACACACACACACATACACACACACACACACACACACACACACACACTTGCTAGTACTGAGATCCATAAGTTCATAACTTCATAGGTGTGTACTAGGTGAATAGTCATGGAGCCTTTACAAGCCTAGCCCATGGGGATACCCTGGCATCGTGCCACTTGATTGTCCGCAGTGTGTCTAATGAGTATAGCCACTAGAATGATCCCTAGGGTGGGATTTCTATTCCCCATCCACTCATCCAGATTTCTCTTGAAGAGGGCCAGTGAAGTGCTCTGCTTTACATGTATGTGAAGCCTATTACATAGCGTGGGCAGTCTCTGGGTTGTGAACCTGTCCCTTCAGCATGTTCTGTTGATTGTGGAAATGGGGTTGAGGTCTCTGGGGCATGTGGTGTGGACGGATTGCTTTCTTCAGATGTAACATTCCTGACAGAGCTGGGTCAGACATGGCTGTGGAAGTCTGGTGGAGATCGCCTCTAATTACCTAATATGAGACAGAGAATAGTTGGAGTTATTGGAGTCTGTCAATATAGGGCAAGTGTTTAAGGCATAGGATCCTCTTTGTGAGGTACTTTTGCAGCCTCTCCAGTTGTTGCAGGTGTCAAGTAGGCTACATGCCAAATGGACCATTGCACTAATTGATTGGCCTAATGAGGGGAGAGTACAGGGAGACAATGACCTCTTACTTCCAGGATGCAACACCATTAGTCAGATGTGACACATAGAAGGACATTCTGAACACAGTGGCACTGTGGTGGTCTACAGAGAGCTCACTGTCAACCTGTGTTCCCAGTTCTCTTATAAAACATCAGTGTTCAGTGGACTACCATCAATGTAGTAATTCATGGGAATCATGTTGTTCTCAAAGGGGATGGTGACACATTTTCTTGCATTGAGCTAAAGTCCAGGGTTCTGACACCAGTCATAGGTCTCAGTGAGGACTTTGTGCAGGATGTCAACATCACGTGGGGAGGTAATAATAGCACCCACCTTGCAGTCATCTGCGAACATTGTCAGCTAGAGTCCCTTCATGTTGGGCTGGATTTCAGAGGTGTAGATCCCAAACACAAGGGGACCCAGGACCAAACACTGTGGGTATCCACTGGTCGTTAGTCTGACATGGAGTCTGCTGCTTTCACACTGGGGGTTCTATCTGTGAGCCAGTTTGAAACCCACCTAGTGATATAGGGGTTGATGCCCATGAGTGTGTTTGTCTATGATTCCTGAGTGGGGAATGGTATCCAAGGATTAGAAGAGCCTCCTATCTTGTTATTTATTCCATACTGTTACATAATTATTGCACGTGGCACAGAGATTATATGGCTGTAGAGTGCCTACAGCTACCTGTACAGTGGATGACAACAGTGGGCCTTGTAAAGTGGATATTGGGGCATGTACTGTGTGGGCAACAGCAAAAAGTGGTGAAACCCACCCCCAATGGGTATGGTTTTCACATAAACACACACCCCTATAGGATACTGTTCTACCATGCACACACACACACACACACACACACACACACACACACACACACACACACACACACACACACACACACACACACACACACACACACACATTTGCTAGGACTGAGATTAGAACTCCTACCTATCTAGTTACTGGCACTACAGTGTTATACATTTATTGCACATGCAATGGAGCTTATAGGGTGAAAGTTGTCCTAAGGTACTTCTAAGGTGAGGAACATCACTGGCCCTTGTAAAGTATGGCAGTGGGTGATGTACTGGGTGAGAGAGGCCACAAAATACTTTAAATTACACATATCACATTTACACACATACATTTGCCAGAACTGGGATTTGAACCCCTGCCTAACTACTTATTTGTACGACAGTGTTATGCAATTATTGCACATGCCACATAGTTTATAGAGCTGAGGGCTGCCCAAAGGTACTTCTAAGGTGACTGACATCAACAGGACTGCTAAAGTATGGCAATGGGAAGTGTACTGGGTATGAATGGGCTCAAAAGCTTTAACCTACAAACACACACACACTTTTACATTTGCCAGGACTGAAATTAGAACCCCAACCAAATTAGTTATTTGTACTACAGTGTTATGCAGTTAGCGCACTCATCACAGAGCTTATAGGGCTGAGGCTGCCCAAAGGTTACTGACATCAACAGGACTGCTAAAGTAGGGCAATGGGAAGTGTACTGTGTGTGAATTGTCTCAAAATCTTTAACCTACAAAAACACTTACACACTTTTACATTTGCTAGGACTAAGATTTGAACCCCTACCTAACTAGTTATTTGTACTATAGTTTTACACAGTTATCGTACTCACCGTAGAGCTTATAAGACTGAGGGTTGCCCAAAGGTACTTCTAAGGTGACTGACATGAGCAGGACTGCTAAAGCAGGACAATGGGGAGTGTACTGGGTGTGAATGGGCTCAAAATCTTTAACCTACAAACACACACTTTTATATTTGCCAGGACTGAGATTAGAACTCCTACCTAACTAGTTATTTGTAGTACAGTGTTACACAGCACATGAACCACAGAGCTTATATGGCTGAAGGATGCCTAAAGGTACTTCTAAGGTGACTGACAGCAGGACAGCTAAAGTAGGGCAATGGGAAGTGTACTGAGTGTGAATGCGCTCAAAACCTTTAATCTACAGACACACACACACACACACACACACACACACACACACACACACACACACACACACACACACACACACACACACACACTCATACACACACATTTACATTTGCCATGACTGAGATTAGACCACCTACCTAAATAGTTATTTGTACTATAGTGTTATGTAGTTATCGCACACAACACAGAGCTTATAGGGCAAAGGCCAGTCCAACAGTACTTCTACAGTGAATGACATCAGCAGATCTTATAAAGGGCAATGGGAGGTGTACTGGGTGGGTAAGGCATCATAATACCTTGATGTACAGGCACACACACACACACACACACACACACACACACACACACACACACACACACACACACACACACACACACACACACACACAGGTAGGTGTTGTGATATTCCAACCCCAACCTCAGTACTATCAGACAATGGATCTCAGGCAGAGCCTTGATGACCAACTGAGAGCAGTGAATTTTGAGAGCTAAACTAGTATAATAATATAGGAACATTTTCAAGTTTAAACCATCAGAAATCTATAGATAACTACTAAACTACATAAATATCAATTTTGGTGGAGATATACAAAAAGTTTCCTGTCAGGTAACTTGGGGATATATTGAGTCACTGAATATGAACAACTCAAGGAATTCTCATCCAGATCCTGCTTTGAAAAATGAACTGCATTGATGACATCCACCTTACAGGAACTTTCTTTGAAGATGGATGGATTTAAAATTGACTTAGAAAGCCTCAAATTAAAGTCTCAAAAACAGATTGATATCTTAAGTAACTATTACAGCAACACTATACAAAAATAACAAATATAGAGACTTCTCTAAATGACATTGAATGGAGACTCAAAGAAGAATTCCAAAAATAATTTTTGCTTAAACAGAATACATGGCTGCTTAACAGAATAGATGACTTAGAAAACAGGGACAGGAGAAACAACATAAGGATCTTTGGTCTGCCTGAAAACACTGAAGGAAAAGACATTATTTCATTGTTAACAACCTAGATTCCTGAATATTTACACTTGAAAGAGGGACTTTCATTTGGAATTGAAAGGGCACATAGAGCACTGAGGAAACCTGCTTCTAACGCAACAAATACTCCACATAGATCCATAGTTATGAAATTTCTTTCATTTCTGGACAAGGAACCAATATTAAAATCTGCTTGGAGAAAATCACAATTAAAATACAATCAAAGCCTGATAAGGTTTGATAATGATTATTCTTCCAGAATACTAGAACAAAGGAAAAAACTCTGGCCAATAATAAAACTGTTGAAACAAAATAACATTAAAGCACAGCTGGCCTTTCCAGCCAAGATAAAATACTTTTTTTCAATGAGATGAAAATCTTTAATGACTTAGAAGAAGCTACTATATTCATCAAAAACAACAACATACTGTCTATCCCAGAAGAAGTGAAATGGATGGCTCTTACTCTTTAAAGAATAAAAGAAACAAATCCTTAAACTGATGCTAGAAAAAAAAGAAACAAAAAACTGATTCTAAGATATCTGTCCCAAAAAATAACTCTTACATCTACATCTCTCAAAGTATCAACTGATATGGTACATCACTTGTCATCTGCTTTTATTTTAAAAAGGAGGGTTTCTTAAACAACTAGAAACAGTAATGATTTATTCAGAATGTTCAGACAGTCCAATAATTCTTCACAAAAAAGGTAGGTCAAGATAGGTTACTATTTACATTATATATAAGCCAAACAAAGCAACATATAATACAAACATAGAAGTTTCTATTCCCCTACTTGAACTCAGTGAATACTTATCTTGTTCATTTTTCATTGATTTACTTATAATAATTTAAGTAATTCATTAACTAATTCAACAAGGTACCATTCATCAGAGTTCAGACTCAACTATAACAAATTAACATCCTATATAATAGCAGTAACAGTAGAGTGTTTTGAAAAAATGCTGTCATGGAGACATGCCTTCTTCAGTTAAAGTATGATTTAGAAATGTCATGTATATCCTGGTTAAACCATAGTAGCAAGCTCTTAGTACAAATGCCATTATTATTCTGTCTAAATATAGTTAATATCAATTATGGTAGGTATCAAAGCTACGAGTGCTGTTTGTTCAATCCTGATATGGTGTGCGTGGATGTAGCTGTGTCTGGCAGCTAGTACACGTCATTATTATTCTGTCTAAACATAGTTAATATCAATTATGGCAGGTAGCATAGCTTTGAGTGCTGTTTGATCAATCCTGATATCTTGTGTGTGGATGCAGCTGTGTCTGTTAGCTGTTGTATGTTGCCATTTTTGTCTCTGGGAAGCTGTGGGGTGTGGCTTGTTATCGAGGATTACTGATGCTTGTGCAATAGGAAGAGACATTTCTGTTTTAGCCTGCATCCAGGGTAAAGGGGTGGATAAAACTGTGATTTGGGATATTTTGGCAGAGGATAGTTTGTATATACATTTGCTGAGTGAGAGGTTGGAAGGCTGGAAGAATGTGTTATCTCTTGCTGTGGCTCTTGGGAGTTTTTTTTATCTGTTTGCTCTCTGTTCTTTTCCTGGTTACTGCCTCACTGAAAGGGAGGGAATTTAGGCTTGAAGTTGTAGTGAAGTGAAGCTTTGCTTCAGTTGCATCGTGAGCCTCTGGTATGCAGTACACAGACATACTAACAGAAGCAGATGCTCCCAGGTTACTATGGTAATGGAGACAGAGTGACAATAATGCTTAATAGCTCTGAGGAGCCTCTGAGATGATTCTCAACAATGAAGTTTTTTGGTTTTAATATATACATATATATATATATATATATATATATATATATATATATGTATATATATATATATATATATATATATATATATATATATATATATATATATATATATATATATATATATATATATATATATATAGGGGCTGTTTTAAACCACATGTACACATATTGATGGTCTCCTAACACTTTGTTTAGCTCATTAAGTTGATTCTTGATAAAAAAAATAAGTGCAATTTTATATTTAAAATGTATTTTGGTCCAAGCATATTAAGGACTTACATAATAGTGGCGGTCTGAGTTATTGTGAAAGACTAAGAGCACTTAGTCGTGTGCAATACCCTTTGCAGTGGTCTGGGAGGTGAGCATGCTGGGACGTATTGGGCATACATGGATAGCTGATTTTAGGGGTGTTTTGGTTGCCAGGAAATGCTAGAGAGTCATCAGATTTCCTTCATGGAATGGAAGTTGGATTAAGTGATTCACTGGCAGAGTGGCCACTGCATGGAACAGGCTGGTAAAATGGAACAGGGCAAATATTGATTTGGATATTTTAAGAACAGCCTGGTAACACACCACATGAACTAGTGAATGGTATTCTGGAAAAACTGGATGGACATTGTTGCCTGTGCTTGAAGTGCTGATATGTGTGTATGTAATGATGAAAATATAACAAATAAGAAACTAGAAGGGTCTCATAATTTAAAGTTTATGGACTGTATAAACATGCTTGGAAGGAGCTAATAATAAGAATAAGCATTACAGCATGTGGTCTCTCAAATAACTAAGCAACAGCCAAAACAAAAAACACAAACACAATAGTTATGTAATGTATGATTTTAGTAAATCAAGATATAAAATATATAATCATCATATAAGATCAAGCAGCCTGCTGAATTTAGATATTAAAGACAGGATTTAATAACATGGGCTTGTGTATAATAATGCCACAGTCTTAACTTTTCATAAATGACATCCACTACATTGAACATGATGATTTTTTTATATAAGTAAATATGCATAACAAGTCATATAATAACCTTAACTTGAATTGTAGTTTTTGTAACCCATCTTGACAATATATAATTACAAAGGTAGCTAATGTTTATACATGACATCAAACTGACAAAGTTGTTCAAGAGAAACAATAGAAGCCTGAACTTGAAATGACACAGAATGTAACAATCATATTTTGAACAAATAGTATAAAATTGACAATAGACCCTCAGTTTAATAACATGGGCTTGTGTATAATACCACTACTGTTTAACTTGTTATAAATGACATCTACTATACTGAACATCAAGGGGAAGCATGAGGATTTTCTCATATAAGTAAATGTGCATAACAAGATATATAATTGCTTTAACTTGAATTGTGGTTTTTTAACCCATCTTGACCATACATAATACTTAAGCTGTTACCAAGGTAGCTAATGTTTTATACATGGCATCAATTTGACAAAGTTGTTTAAGGGAAACAATAGAAGCCTGAACTAGGAATGTCACGGAATGTAACAATCACATTCTGAACAAATAGTATTAAATTGACAATAATCACTCAGTTTAACCTTTGCTGATTATACAAAATGGCAAGCTGCCATGTAAATTTATAAACATTCAGTATATGCCATAAAATGGCAATTTATGAATATGGAATGGGAACTTGTAATCATTAATCACAATAAATGAATTTATTGTTTTTAACCTATACTTTCACTCATTTTATAATAAGGAATGATAGATAGGAGAATCCTTATGTGTAGGAAATGGGGGGAAGAGGGATGCTCTGATAATTAAAATGCACTAACTTTCATCAATGTTCACATAAAACAAACTTGATGCTTTAAGTAAGTTAGTAATAAACAAAGTGCTGAGAAACAATGACATATAACTTTTGATATATCCAGTAGAATACATTGTATTATAAACATTGGGTATAATATTATTGCCATCTATTTATATTAAGTAATACATTTTGAAAGACTTCATCAATAAGCATGAATATGTCAAATAACTGTGTGCTATAATCTTTTATTGAGGTTTTATATATAATGCATCCTTCTTTACTATGATTGAATTGCTTGTCATTTTTCTTTCATGTTAATATTAATTGCTTATACAATAAGTAGACATTTATATTGTATTAGAATTTTGTCTAATCTACAATAGTACTATATCTGTTCAAAATAATATAAATATTGCTTATTCCTATTACAAATATTCTCCATATGATAATTCAATTTATGGAGCTCAGATGTTCTGGATTGTCATATGAGTGATAATCTGATGGACTTAGGTTTATCCATCAGATTAGGAATGCTTTTCATTCCATGGCTAGTGTGGATCTTAGTTTTGTTAACATTTATTAAATTAAATGTGTTATTTCGCAAAAACATTTTTAGTATGCCTGACCAAAACATTACTTTATTGGGAAACACTCAAAGTATAAAGCTGATAATTTCCTTTAAAAGCTCAAACATATACTTTATAGTTATCAGAGGAAAATGTTTAATAGTCACAATAAAAGAAAGAATACATAGTCTAAATAACCTAAGATAGATTTAACTTTATTATCTTTAAATACCAATGACTTAAACAATCCTAGCAAGAGATCAAATCTACTGAAATATTTAAAACTGAACAAAGCACAAATTTTCTTCCTTCAAGAAATTTATTTCAAAACAAATGACAATTACAAATGGAATCCTAAGGAATATATGATATTGGTGCAATCCACTTATAAGACAAAGACAAAAGGGTTAACAATTTTATGGAAAACAAATGTGATTAACCCAGAAATAATTTATAAGTATGAAGATAAGGCCTTATGGCATTAGTAATAGTTAAATATAATAATAGATTTTGGACCCTAGCCAATCTACACTGGTCCCCAGGCATTGGAACAGGAACTGTTAAAAAAACACTTGGATTTCATTTCCCATAATTATAAAGGCAACTTAATATTAGCAGGAGATTTTAACTGTATATTTCATATTTCTGAAACTACAAATAAAAGACCACTGCATACATCTGCTGTATCAAAAGCTTTAAGCAAGTGGGTAGAATCATTTCATCTTGTAGATACTTTCAAATTTAAAGAAGATAAATCTTTATTGTTTTCCCATCAAAATCAAAGATTTGGCACCCAAACTAGAATAGACAAAAAAATTGTTGCCCATGACTTACACTCCAAAATCATTAATTTCTCAATCACTCCCTGCCCCTTTTCAGACCACAATTCATTGATACTAAAACTACAAAATAGGTGCAAACCATTAATCTTTAACTTCGGAATTCCAGCATATATAACTAAAATTAAAGAGTTCAAACCCTGGTTATTATCTGAATTACAGTTCTTCTTAGATATTAATTACACCACAGAGCTAAATAAAATAATGATATGGGACTCATTAAAAGCTTACATATATGGTGAAAGCCTAACTTTGTATAAAAAAATCAGAGAATGGGTTTCTGAATTATTAGATCTAAAATCCAAACTTTTGTCAGTAAAAGCTGAAAAAAATCTAAATCATTTGGAGATGAAAAAGAAAGTAGAAGTATTAAACAATAAATACAACAACATTCTAACACATAAAACTAGTTTATCTTTAGGAAAACTAAAAATTAATACCTTGGCCACTTCTCCCAAATATCTACATAATTTATCCACACGAATCAAAATTCAATCAAAAACTAATAACATTAAAAGTATCTTCCATGAAAAGAAAGGGAAAATGTCTCTGATATAGGTAACATTCCTGATGCCTATAGAAATCAATAAATGGAACATTTCCAAAAAGGAAATATTCATATAGATCAATTAAATCTAGATGAAAAATGTTCTAATATAAAAAACAGAAAAAATAAAACTAGATCTGCAAGCACCCATATCCTACAAAGAAATTACAGATACAATAAAAAAGGTAAAAATAATAAAGCTCCAGATATAGATGGCATAATTATGGAAATATATAAACTTTTCCTTCAAAGATACTATCCCTCTTCCATAAAACTCTATTAGAAATTCAATCACAAGCTTTAATATCACCCTCTTGGAGATATTCCTTAATCACACCAATCCTAAAGGAAAACAAATCCCCAAACCTCTGTATCTCATATAGACCTATATCATTATTAAATATAGACTATAAGATATTTATGACAATATTAACTAACAGAATGAAAATACCACTATCCAAATCAATAAATAATGATCAAACTGGATTTATATATCATAGATGCATACATGACAACATTAAAAGGATAATTTCTCTTATAGATCATGTTAATAAAGAAAATAAAAAAAACACTCATAATTGGCTTAGATATAGAGAAAGCCTTTGATTCCCTAAATTGGACTATTTATTAAAAATCCTAATGTTATTTGAATTTCCTGCATCCTTTGTTCATCTTCTAAAGAATGTATATACAAATAATTTAGCATATGTCAAGTTAGGTCATTTTACCTCTGAATCTATACATATAACAAAAGGCACTAAACAAGGGTGTCCTATGTCACCAATTCTATTTGCTCTGTGTATTGAAATATTGGCAGATTCAATTCATAACAGTATAAAAATCAAAGGAATTGATGTTTATGAATAATACAATGCTAAAGTAATGATATTTGCTGATGACATATTACTAACATTATCTAATACCAAAGAAACATTAGAAGAATTAGATATATTAATTGACAAATGTCACATGACTTCAGGACTCCATTTCAATAAATCAAAATCAAAATTTTTATTTTTATTTTTAAATAAAAGAACTGCAGACTAAGGGGGATCATATACTAGGGAAATGTGACTCTACCTTAAAATATCTAGGAATTGAGTTATGCAAGGATAATGATGAATTAGTCTAAAAACTACAATAATATCATCAATATGATTAAAATAATATTAACATTTGAAGATATTCTACCATAAATAAAAATGGTTTTACTGCCCTAGATCCTATATATAGCCTTGGCAATACAACTGTTACCAGAAAGGAATATACTTAAAGAAATAAATCCATGCCTAAGAAATTTTTATGGTTTCCCAAAAGAAACAGAATAGCTTTGATACATCATAGCAGATGATGGAAATAGGAAGGATTAAACTTTCCTTTTTTTCTTTAAATAATTTTTTATTTTCCAAATAATGTTTAACAATACAGTCACCAATAAACAAGTATTATAAACCTTTATGTACACTATGTACAATTGACCTGAACAAAGGAGGGAAAAATTAATAAAATGTATGAAATTAGTAAATTTATAATATTTCAATTAATAAAGTATAAAGTTACACATTAATTATTTAGGGTTCATTTTTAATGTCTCAATAAGAGTTAACATTTTTTTCCCAAGGATTGTCTGTCCATGTTTTAGGTGAAATTCTCGATTCATTTACCTTGATTTTTAATGTTGCTGTTTCTTCCATCAATCTTGAGAATTCTTCCAGAGTAGGTTCTTGTGAAGACTTCCACTTTCTAGTTATACATCTACTTTCCACAGCTAGTATGGACCAAAGTAGGTATAGATCTTTTTTATTCATTCCAATAGTATCATTAACATTTAAGAGTACTAAAGATTTGGTTAAAATAAAGGTATCTGTGAATATAGCTTGGAGAAAAATAATAATTTCTTCCCAGAATTTTTTTATATTAATACAATCAAAAAATATATGAGACCAATCAGCTTTACAGTTTAAAGAACATCTCCAACAAATGGATTTATCAAGTGAATTGAATCTGGCTAGTTTATCAGGTGTAATAAATGCCCTGTGAATATATTTCCATGTAAATATTTTCCATACTTGTAAATTAAATGCTAAGTTAACAGAACATAAAATATCTCTTACTCTCAATTGATAGATTGGTGTGACATCCTTTTGCTATGAAATTCCAATATCTTGCATTATGGTTAGTTGTATATGTTATCAATATTTTGTATAATTGTGTATAATTTTGAAATTAGATTCATCCAATTATAATTGTTGTAAATAACTTCAGATATTAGACTTATCAAATTTGGACTAGGTTTATAAAGAGAATTAATCATTTTACTATTAAGATCCTTAACATATGATAATATGTAGTATCAACCAATCTGCTGGTGGAATATCATATTTATTCTGAATTTGTTGAATGTCTAATACTACTAGATTCTCTATACAATGTTGTCAACAAGTGAAGTTTTTCCCCTCTCATCTAGTTAAAATAACATTATGAATTTTATTGAAGAAATTATTTGTAGAGCTAAAGGGTATTATCAAGTCTAGCCAAATCTTAATATCCGTGTTAGTATATATAAATCTTCTGAATAAATTGTAAATATTATTTATATTATTTAAGTTTGTTGGTTTTGTTATATTATATTGAATATTAACAGTCAATATGTGCCACAACCTATTATTTTGTTCACTTAATATACAATTTTTTAATTATTTTATTTTTATTTAGAAAAATAATAGTGTGCAATGTTTTCTATGTTGAAGAATAATTCTATCCAATTAATGATAGTTCTTAATATGGAAGCTTTTATGTATGATTCTAGATCTGGAAGTTTAATTCCACCATGATTCTAGATCTGGAAGTTTAATTCCACCCATTTCCAAAAATCTAATATGATGTGTATAGGTAGTTCTGTTTCTTTTTGGATACCAGAGAAAGTTTAATAGAATTGTATTTATTTCTTTCAAGATGTTTTTGTTAGATACTATAGGAATAGCTTTTGCAATGTAATTAAATTTTGAAAGTATTGTCATTTTTATTATTTGTAGTCTTCAAATCTAAAGAACATTTTATTCCAGCTTACTATTAACATTTTATTTTATTAAATATGTTGTTATAATTTGTGGCTAGCATAGATTCCAAATTATCACATAGTCTTATTCCTAAATATTTTATTATGGGAACTTGTTTTCCTATCACACAATTTGTAGTTAAGGTAAATTCTCTCTTTTTATTCAAATGTATATAATTAGATTTTCCCTTGTTAAATGTAAGGCTGAAATATGATAAAACCTTTCCACTATTTCATCTAGTTTTTGTACTGATTTCTCCGAGACAGATAACCTGAGTAAAACATCATCAGCAAATAGCATACTTTTTGAATTGGTTTGACCATATACATCTATGCCTGATATATTAGAGTTGTGGCGTACTAATGAAGCAAATAATTCAATTCCTAAGGCAAACAGGATAGGAGACATCAGACATCCCTGCTTTGTACCTTTGGTCATTTCAATAGCCTTTTAGGTAAATGGCCCAAGTTTTACATAAGCTTAATTGTTTTTATAAATATTCTTTATTAGCATAATAAAATTAGTAAGAAATTCAAACAATTCTAAAACCTTAAATAGAAAATCCTAGCTCAATGAATCAAAGCCTTTTCTATGGGTTCTGGCATGTAGCTCGCAAGACATTTCCCTGCAAGCTACATCATCGAAACCAAAGGGTTGCAGCAGCACTTTGCCGTAGTGCAATATGGCTGAAAAGCTTAGCCGCTGCAGCTGTAATCTATGAACAGAAATATTATAAATGGTGACGATCCTTACAAACAGCTGTCCGGCTGTATTCAAGCCGAGACAGCCGTACTGGATGTGTAACACATTCCTTATTCTCATTCAAGGAATGCATTTATTTAATTATTTATTTATTTTGTTGTCAAACGTCAGATACAATAACAGACTTTTAATTAGCATGCATTTTTCTATAAGGTATTAAGTCGGAGACACTACAATCCATCAATATTTTCTGACTTTAAACTTTTGTGGTTTGCCAATGATTGGCAGACAACCGCTATTTCAGAATAAAGACACCACAGATATGATGCAAACCTATATACATTCTGCGAAAGGTCTGTACAGTTGTGAGGTATGGTGGGCACTATGTAGGTTACTCCAACCTGTGTACTGCTCATATGTGTGGCCCCCCTGTACATGACCTGTCCAGCTTCCTGGCAGTAATGGATACTGACATCTGGGCAGTGCGTACACCTCCCACCATATGTGTAACTGGTATGCAAAATAGTTGGCACTGCATTTCATGGAACATTGCCCTCTCAACCACAGTACTGCACCTAGGCCAGTAGGACACAACAGCCATGAGACGTTGCTGGCCACATCCTGACATGCATTCCCCACACATATGCATAGCTCATTGACCCCTGCATATTGTGGGCATACAACAAGTTATCATGTTGATTGGTACAGCCCTGGCAATGTGTGGTCTGCAGCTATTATCCTACAGACTTACATGTTACTGCATTTCTATGTGAATATGGTTGTGGGGGGCACACCTGTCAATAGTACACATTTGAATGGACTGTGCTGATATTGGCTTTACATTTTGGTTCTCTTTAGCATAGTAATGTGCCCTGTCTTGGAGAATAGAGGCATATCACTAGAGACCACAGGTTAGATTGTAATGCCATACAATTGAGTTTCAGACTTCCTACCCCTCAGAGAGCCTTACTGCAAATCCAAGGTCTGCTGTGATGTCACTGTGTAAGTTTGTATGGGGGTATCATTGTCAACATTTGTGTGCCTTTGCCAGACATTCCTCTATGGTTCTCTATGGCTGACTTGCTGTGTGAGTCTGGGAGTGAGCATGGGATCCTCACAGTGACATCCATGCATGTGACCTATGAACCCCATTAGTTGGTCCCCCTCATATACTGCAGTGGGATTTGTTACCTTAAATGATACTGCATAGTGTGGGGAAGCCAGTACTGTGTAGACATTTCCGGGTGTCCCACATAGCTGTCAGCTGTCTGCTACCCTCCCTGTAGGCCATCCCATTCCCTTGCATGCATGCAGCATTTCCATAGATATGCTAACAAAACATAATAATCCATTCATTTATTGTTAAGAAGTGCCTGCGGCAGTTGTGAGGATGGTGCTTGAGGGCTGCCTATGTTGGATGTGCACAGTATACTGCCTATACATGGTAAGTTATAGGTAATGTGATGTGTGTGTCATCCAGTTTACTGTGTGTACAAGTCAGAGACAGGTGTCAGTCCTAGGGTTCCTACAGTATCAGTCTGTGTGCTCTGCCTTGCCTCTTTGCCAAAGCATGGGCATACTAAGCATGCTTCCATCTGCCTACAGGAGCAGGCTCGGGGGCTTCTTCTTCTGAGTCCCTCTGTGTCTGTGGGGATCTTGGCAATGGTGGGGGGCTGTATGTTCCTTCCCCATGCTGTTCCTGCTGCAGCTATTTCTGCAGGACCATATTGTCTAGCACAGCACATACTATGAACATGTGTGCACATGTGGCTGGAGAGTACTGCAAGGCTCCACCAAATATGTCAAGGCAGCAGAACATTACTTGAGCATCCTAAGCACATGCTCAATTATGATCCTGGTTTGTGCATGTGCCTCATTATTGCATTCTTGTGTGGGTGTGTGTGCATTTCTGATGGGTGTCATCATCCACGGCTCCAGTGCATAGCCAGCACCCCCCACCAGATGGCCATATGGGATGTCCCCAATGGCAAATGCCTGGTACAGCTATGATGAATGCTAGATATGGGAGTGATGATAGCTTCTAGGGCTGCCAGCACACACACATTCATGATAATGCCCTGGGCATTGCACATGACCTGGCAGTTAATGGAGGGGAAGCCCTTTCAGTTTTATGTACACTTTACCCTGTTCACTGGGTGGTGCTTTGATGTGGATGTGTGTGCAGTCTATCGCACCCAGTACCTCCAGGTATTCTGCTACATGGTGGAAGAGACACATATTGCTGGTCCTCTCCTCACAGGTGTTGGTAAAGTGAATATGTTCACCAGCATGTGGTAGGATGGCATCCAGGAACTGGTGGAGTACCCTGGATGCAGATGCCTGTGAGACCCCCATGATGCCCCCAGTAGGTGTTTGGAAAGTACCTGTAACTAGTATTCTTAAGGCTACACATATGTTGGTATCCACTGGGATGGGTTCCCCTCTGTTGGCTCTGGGTATGAGTTGAGGCTGGCACAGCATGATGATTTGCTGCAGTATGTATCTATCTACCCTGTAGCACTCTACTATCTCCAGATCATGTAGCTCCTGGTAAGTTACAATGGGTCTGAACACTCTCGTCCTCGGTCTGTGGCGGTTGTCAGCATTATCCTCCTCACTGCCCTCAGCTTATAGCACATACTGATGGATCAAAGCAAGGGTAGCCCCTAACAATTTTCAGTTAAAAGTCCCCCACATGTGTACACTAATGTTGCAGAGTTTGTGGGAAAAAACAGACTGTAAGTTGTTTGCCTAGTTTATAATGTTATGTTGCAGATGCTGCTTGTATGATTGGCTGACTATGATGTATTCCACCTGCTAGCTATGTTATTTGTACTTGATTGTTTTATTCTGCTATTTCCCTTTTTTTCTCTTTTTTTCCCTTCCCATTTCTGCCCTTTTTAAGCCCCGAGGCGTGCCACGCAAACCCGGTGCCCAAATGTAAACAGTCCTGCTATTTCCGTTTTTTTTTTTTTTTTTTAGACCCAATGTGTGCCACGCAAACCTGTTTAGCTAATGAAAACACTGAGAAATGGACCTCTCTGGATGTGAACAAACTCTTCATTTCATGGAATAATTCAATACAGCCTCAGACATACCACCTTGCTTAGCTGTGCTTAAGCCTTGAAGCTCCAATGTGCATACAGCGAGCATGATACACACCCTTTTCATGTCTGCTGCTTCTGCTGCTTACACCATTGCCTTATAGCACCTACATGGTTAGGTGTAGCTTGGCTTCTTTTTGTGATTCAGTAAATTTCCCTCATTAGCTTACCCCACTGCCTAAATCCCTAGTTACTGCACTATACCAGAGCCTTTCCCATTTGGCAACCACTGTTCCCTGGTATTGTTTTGATTCTGCATGCCACAGACTATAATGGCAAAATGCAGATTTCCCTTAAAATTGTGTTTTCACATCTTTTTTTTTTTTATATTTTCGGCACGATCCAGTTTGCAAGCTGCTGCCCTTTGCTTAAACAGCCGAGATCGGCCAAAAAAATTAACTTTTATTTTTATAAAATGTAAACACTTTTCCATGCCAATGGCCATATATTTGGCCATTGGCATGCCTAAAGATTACAATATCTGCTTTTATTTGAGTTGTCATGCCTCCGTTTTGATTTCTGCAGAAATGTATTCGGCTAGTAGCCGAATACATTTCTGCACATAACACTATTCCTGCACAGATGCCTGCCTGCTTCCTGAGTTGCTAATTCACCTCATTTGCATAGTTTTCACCAGCAAATGAGGTAATTAGCATTATTCAGTGGTGTCTGTGCAGGAATAGTGCTGCCTGGCTCGTGCACGTCCCTAGACTTGTTTACTGGATCTCACGGCAGTCATATTTTGTGCAGTAGTGCTTACAATATTCTTGCACTCCAAGTAAGCATTACTGAAGCCCAAGGAGAATGTATACTGTGTTGCATGTCTGTGAAGTGAAAATTACAGTGGCAAGGAGTGCTTGTAAATTATTGTTTCATAAAGTACTATTGTTCTGCCAAAATGCTGAGTTTTCCTTTTCCAAAATCTTGTGTCGTTTAACCTTCAGCTACTGTTCTTTATTCAACAGTACTAACCCTTGAACTATAGAAATGATATCCCTATGAATTATATAAGTCATACTCCATACCAGCAGTGGTCAGCTGCCTATGAAAATGAGAATCAGATGCATAAAGTTTAAACTATGCAAAAAGGACCAGAGTAAATACATGTAACTATGGATATAAAGGAGAATTTAGCTTCTGAAATGTTGCCATTTTCATCTATGACAAACCGGGAAAAACTATAACAAAAATATATGAGCCTGAATATCAAGGCCACACTGCGGCTTTTTCCCCCCTTCATTTTTAACTCAGAAGACTTGCATATGTATATTAACAGGAATGCTTCTGAAATGTATAATCATTTACTGACTAAAACAGCGAGACTACTATGGAATACATCTATTATTTTTTTAGATAAAAGCAGAAAAGTCCTAGGAAACTATTTCAGAAACCTTATTTTACTGTTACAAAGATGACAGACCAAGGGAAACATATGCTGATAATAATAATTAATAATAATAATGATGTACTTTTTTTTATAACTGATGGTGGCCTTAGAATGGAGTATTAGTGTAAGAGTAGAGCTCAGTGCGGGTGCTGAGTAAATGGCTTGTCTTATGATAAACCATTTTTACAGTAAATCTATATTCAGAATTATATGCTTGGTAAAGTGTATATTCAAAAGAAGATGCGAAGATGTTCAAATCCCTAGCGGGACATTTTTGTTATTGATATGGAGCACCAGCCTGGATGTAGAAAGAGTTGCCACTGCCACGAGCTATTGCTAACCACTCCCCTGATGCAGTGCGCTGCCTCATACTTATACACTTCACCTTGCTTTTCTAATAATATTGCTGGATACAGTCACAGCAGACAGGAATCTGCTAGAATCAATGTAAAAAAAATATTTGTTACTGAGATGCATTGGATTCTGGGACATCTTGAGGCTTTTAAAGGTTTTTTGAAAAAATGTGCACATTCTAAGATCTGCAAGGTGGATGTACAATATATCTGAAAAAAATTTCATGTTATCTCATTTGTTCTGTAACTCATACTTGTACATTACAACTATATGATCTAAGGTTAAAGTGTGTTTTTAGATCCTGCTCGGGAATAGTTTGGGTGTTTTGGGGATCCAAGATATCCAAAGAAAACCCATGCATCTGTTGGTACAGCAAATATATGACACTTTGGCCTGACTTACTGCAGTAAAATATCCTTAGGTTTTTATTGTGGCACTATTCTTTATGGTACCACTTGCTAAAGCTGCCTTTGACTAAATTGTTTAAGCTTGTTAGCAGAATTACAGAATGGTGAAAGCACCATGTCTTTGGAAGTAAACCTGCTTACTGTGCTTTGAACACCAGATGTAGGCTTGTGGATTCATAAGTAGTCACTAAGCATGCAGTCAAGGAGACCATTGTAGAGCCTAGGCCAGTTTCCAAATTGTTCCAGAGGACTGTGTGGCTAAGTGATTTAATCAGAGTCACACGGTGTATACAAATGGATGATAAGAGAATCTAACCCTGGACTACAGGAGATAGCTCATTAAGAGAACATAGCCTTAATCTTCTGTACTAACTGCAAGACTTCATTAATGAATCAAATGTTTTATTCATTGGTTTTCAATGGTCCCACAGTTAACACACACTTAGATATTCTGTGAAAAGACAGTAAATTACTACTGCAACCTCAACTTTTAGATTGTGTACATAACCTAAAAAATAGCAGTCAGGTGGAATTTGGTGTAGTTCATGACAGGCAGGGCAGAAGATGCAGAAAAAGTGTATTAATATGCATTACATTGTAACAGATGTAAAGGTGGTGTAAACATTAGCCCTAGTCAGTCTGCCTTCTGACAAGATCTGGCTGCTTACTATTCTGAAACAATTAGCTTGCTGTTCTGATAATTAGCTTACTATTCTGAAATAATTAGCATAAGTTATGCAAAAAGTGAGCTTAGATCATGCTGGTCATAACCAAGTCTCACCATGAATTGAATTCAGCAGATGTTTGATGGAGTACCGCTAACAACATTTTCTTTGTGGCAGTAATGCTCAAATTGCATACGTGACTGGCAAATTATTTTGAGTATCTTGATCTGATAATAAGATTTATGTACATATGCAAACAATATTGTTTCGTGTTTGTTCATTGGGTGGTTAATCTGGGTAGTATGACATATTTTCTACAAATCATGTGCACAACAATAGTTATATTAGTAATAACAACAAGAAGACCATCGGATTGATAGGAGCAGATACTTAATGTACATATTTTCGACTGACAATATTCATAGGATCATAGAGACTACAAGAAACATAGGTCTGAAAACTGTCTACTTTGCTGAAAACCTCTCTCGAGATGTACTCCCCCTCCCCCAACACACACATACACACTTCCAACAGGGAAAAGTTATGTTAGGCAATAGATAAACTTGTGGGCACCCGTCCAATCATCAAAGTTAGTCATGAAGGAAACAAGGTTGTCACTCTACTTATTATGGGTCAGTTTGTTCCGGAGATGGGGCAAACAGTGGATAATGAATCTATCCCTCCAACATGTTTTATTTATGTGGTGTTGGAAATTCAAATCATTTGGCTCCTTCTTTGGCATGTGTAACTGGCTATTAAATTATGTGCAGTTCAGGTCAGGTTCCAAAGGTGTCCAGACTAGAACTCACTCTTGCACATTATGGTTTTGCATCTCAGCTGAATTCATGCTATAAGACTAACATAGATTCATTCTTAAATCACACAATTTTAAAGACTCCACTTACTGTTGTTGTCTGAACTTATATAAACTGGCAACATGTGAAGCAGAGATATCAGTGTGTTTGTACTACTGACAGCTGCTAGGTGCTGATTGTGATATGGTGTTCCAGCCTGGTGTTGTCACTGCCATCATTATTGCATTAGTGCCTTCAATAATGTCTTAACAGACCCAGATGAAAAGTGGGTGCTGATCTGCTCCATGAAAAGAGACTTAAGATCAGGCACCTTGATTTTGCAGATTTTCCTTGATCTGTTTGAGTGATTGACTAATGTTCCACTATATCTATCAATCACTCATTAAGCAATAACCCTGAATATAGTATTGCCAAGATCTAAATCTGGATAAACAACTTCAAAGTAAATTATCTGCATCTAGGAAAAGTGGCTAAAACCTTAGATGGTAATTCAGAACCCACATAGAGAATCCTGTCAAAGTCATGACTAAATCTACCATACAAAATAACTAGCTACCAGAAATGTAAACTGCCTCTACAAAGCCATAGCAACAGCATAAGAAGTGTTGTAATTAATAAATGCTAGCTTGCTTAGTCATAGCTATTATTTCTTAATAAAAAATATGAAGAATTAAAATCATTAATAGTACACATACAATATACAGGGGTGACTTTACCTCTCAATTGTCTCTGATTCTACAGAAAGTTCTTCATTTGCCTCATAAAAATTTTGATTTTCAGGTAAATAACTGAGAAATACAGTCAGTCAGCAATGTCAGGCATTAGAAACTCATTCTTCTTCTTCTTTTCAAAAATACCTGTTGCAAAACCTGTTCTATTAAACCTTTTTAGTGAATTGGAATAATATTTAAAAATTGCCACTGATTTTGGGCCTTCATCCGCCCATTATTTTTGCTTTTTGTTTTGAGAGGGGTTGACTTTAAGTTCATATATTTGTTTATTAAGCTTGTACCCTTCACTGCTGCAACTCTGTGATGATGATTCTTGTCATATGTTTACATTAAGATTACTTTTAAAGGTCAAAGGTCAGCCTCCTACCCAGCATGTAGTCCATGCACAGGCATTCAAATACAACTAGACTGGCATTGCCTTAAAGACTGGATATGGCTAGTCATGAAGCCTTGATGAGCAGTTCAAGTTTTCCAACTCTATGATGGTTTTTAGGAAAGGAACATATTACCTTTTCAAGCTGTTTCACATAGTCTAAGACTAAGACGCACAGCATCAGAGAAAAAATAAAGTGGTAGTTACCTCTCTGAAGTGACCATAAGAGGCCTTATGAAATTAAATGGCCAAGATAATATACATTTCTGAACCTGAAAGATATATACAGGTTAATGTTTAAATTATTGTCTATAATTATCCCTAAGTGTTTAATGATGATGGTGTTTTATTATCATTTGGTTATTTATTTTTTAATAATCATCTGTGTCCTTTTGTCAAGTCTCATGATTTACTAACATTAAATGAGAGATTATTACTACAGCACCAAACAGTACTACTACTAGTCTATCCTGACTGAGAATTTTGCTACATTTATTAAACTGATTATGTAGCCCACATCAACATATGTGGCTTTGTAGTCTATTTGCCATTTTAAATGCAAAAAGAACAACTCAAAGAGTAGAACAGTGCAACAAACAGGTACCCCCCCCACCCCAGTCTTGAGTCCTGTTGCTTAACTAACATTTTATAAATTGAATTATAGATGAATTGTCATTTAAAGTTTTCATTTTGTCAGTTTTTTCCTAGGAGTAGTGATGAATACCTTAGTAATGCACTGTTAGTCCATCCTCAAGAGCTGCTCTTACTTCTTATGTGAATTTCCACAATAAGCCAAAGGAAAAATGTCTGCATGGAACAACAGTTTTGTTATATATGTAACAGAGATAGGTCCTCGGAGTCGTCTCGGATTATATCTATTGTGACTTTTTCCATATGATTTCACATGGACTGGTGGTAGTACTTATGGATGTGAACTGTCTGGGGGCCGTGACCACCAGAAATCCTTGTGGATTCATATGACTACAGCCTGCTGTCATAGATTAAGAACATGCCCACATATGAATATTTTTATCATCTCAGATAAAGGTTTTATTGGGTCTTCATTGATTATTTATAGGAAAATAGGAAATCACCAGGTACAGTTTCTTGTACTATGGACACTGAGTTTATTTTTTTTATTTTATTGTAGCAGCAGTTATCATGACTACTCGTATACAACAGATTTCTCCCCTTGCTAATGTAACTTCTGACATATGGTTTCATTTTGAAGTTCACTATCTTTTTTTCCTGTAGGTATATTTACTGTGTCCTGTGAATGTGTGATCACTTAATTTATTACTGATAAAATGCTGCATTTAATTTTTTCCCTTTTAGTTCTCTGATGTAATTAAAAAAAACTGATTGTTATTTTTAACCATTTAGATTAGACTGTGCTCATGAATATGTAAGATTTGCCAAAGTGTTCTCTATATGTCGTTTATTGTAGACTTTTTAACATATAGTGCCATTTTGGAAATTTAAAAAGAAACTCTGTAGCTATTTATCTTGTTAATTGCTTCAGTCCACCAAACAGTTTATTTAGTTTACCTGCCTATGTCTCAACAGAATGTGTCCATGAAATTAAATGTTTATTTAATGTAATTCAGAGTGTGCTCATTGAATATGTTATAGGAAAAGGAACATTATGTCTGATTGAAAGAAGATGAGAACTCACGAGGTCTCTCATACCTAAATTACTTTCCCCACATTTCTTCACTACTACTTGGCATATAATAGACCCACTAGAAGGGAAAAGTATTACAATTAAGGGGATGTTGGACTATTATAGATAGAGTGAAGTTTTAAAAATAAAGTGTCCATCTATGCTTTGTCACCCTCATTCTGTCAGGTTTAAAAGGTATATAATATTACATCTGCCATGGGTTTGAGAGCTGTAGTGTTCTAAGAAAAGGGATTAGAGGAAATAACCCTTTATCTGTATAATTATGAGTTCACATAAATGGAACATGAAACATGCAGTTACTGAATCGGAATGTTTCTATAGTCTAAGTGCAGAGCAAATACCTTAAGACAATAGTATGGAGTACTGTGTTCATTGTCTTATTGGATCATAACCCACAACAATGATTAAAAGTCAGAAAGGATAAAAATATCTGTATAATGTAATATTGCTTGGCCCATCAGGATGTTAACCTTAGAGTGCAATATAACTAATTTTAAGAGTTTCTGCATATTTTCTGTTATATTCACATGTTTGTGGGCAATGCAATACTGTAAAATACTATTCCAGGCACCTGAAGCTTATCTATAAATCCCTCCGAAAAAATTTACAATACATTTCATTTTTTAAGTTGAACCCAAAAACTGGGAGGTCAATCAGAAGGCTAAATTGGAAAATTCGTGTCATTCTAGAAAGTTACACCAGATATGTATTGAATAAAATAGACATAGAAGCCTAACTTTATGACATATTTGGATCAAGGCAAAAAAGCTTGCATATTACACAATATGCATTATCACTTTGCAGGAAAAAGAAAAAGCATTAGGGTGTTTTATGAAAACTGATATATTTTGGCCATTACTAAAACAAGCACAGAAAAAGTATCCATTTATTTTTGAAACATTGTAGATGATATATAGGTATTTTGATCATGCAATTTTTTAATGATATTCTATTAAAATGGAAACAACATCCTGATAAGTTTTGTTTTGTTTTTCTTTTTTTTTTTAAAACAAGTTTATTGTTTTTAACATACAAAATAAATATCATAACAATTTTATACAAGCAATTAAAATAGAAATAGTTATAATATTCAATAAAATAACCAAAGTATTTACAAAGACATCCACTACAAATCAAATCAATTGATTAACTATAATGTCATGCTATTGAGACTAAGATTTTTTTAACAGGTTTTGTAAAGTATCCCATATAATATAATAAGATGTTTTTCTTGTAGTTCTTGATTTTATTGTCATCAATTCCATATGACACACTTCAGTCATAACATTTTTAAATTCATTAAATGAAGGAGGGGTATCTGAAATCCAATTTCTGGTTATTATTTTTCTAGCCACTGCTAGAATAGACCATAATAAGGGAAGTTTAACTTTTTTAACACTTTTAGGAACAGGTGTGTTAAATAATATAAGTAATTTAGAAACAATGAAATTATCTGTGAAAATGGCCTGCAAAAAAATCATTGATTAACTTCCAATATTCCTTCAATTTTATACAGTCATAAAACATATGTGCCCAATCAGCATTTATTTCTACATTACATCTTTTACATAAGTTGTCTTTATTATTTATTTTATTCATCATTAAATGTGTATAAAAGGATCTATGTAAAAATTTCCAAGTAAAAAGTCTCCAATTAATGGAAGAAGTAGTTTTATAAGCAGATTCCAATATATATTGTTTATCTTATTGTTTTGGTGATTCACCATTAATGGAAATGAAATAATTCCAATAGGTATCTGAACTGTAATGAGTCTCTTCTCTGATAATTTTATGTATGTATGAGAGCTTACCTTTATCAGAAACTCTATGTTGTAAATTTAATATCAAGTAATCAATCAGTATTGGAACAGATTCTTTAACTGTTAAAGACATTAAATCAATTTTATTAATAAGATGTTGTCTAAAAGTCTGAATTTCTAACCAACATGTTTCTCTCAAATCAAATTCTTGCTTTAAGAAGTCTAAATTTTTTACTTTATTATCAGACAGCAACTGATACCAATACTTTAGATCATTCTCTGTGACTAAAAGAGTTCTTTCAGAGGTGGTTGACAAAAGCATACCTTGTGTATACATTATAGGAATAGAATAAAATTCCATTCCTTATACTTAGGATGCATGAATATAAAATTACGATAACTGATAATAATGTTTAATGGGTAACTAACTACATATTTTGGTGTAATGGATGAAGTACAAAATTCTTTTAGTAACCATAACATGGGGTTATTTACAATAATATTTTTATGTATTAAAGAGATTTTCATGAAGTGAATGCTAATTAGTTCCCAGTAATCTTTCCATCTTGCAACATATGACTGATCTATTAACAAAGTAATAACTTTTATAATAGAAGAGATAGTATATAGATTAAAGTCTGGAAATGAAATGCCCCCTTGAGACCAGCTATTAGTATGTTTCTTTAATGCAATCCTAGGTCTATTAGGTGCCCATAAGAAATTTAACATTAGTGAATTCAATTTCTTAATAATTATTTTTGTAGGTGGGAGTATTATTGATTGTATTAAGTATAATATCTTAGGGAATACTATCATTGTAATAATTGTGAGTCTCTCTTCCATGGTAAAAAACATATTGTTCCAGCTATTGAAAAGATTTTGTATATTAAGAAGACAGGTACTTTAATTATTATGTATAATAGATTTGATATCTTTAGTTAATATTATACCTAAGTAAGTTATCTGACCTGAGTTGGGTATATATTTGTTAAAATCATTAATGAGGACATTTTTTCGTGTGTATATTGGTAATATTTTAGTTTTTTCTTCACTGAATATTAAACCAGAGAGATTTTTAAAATCCATCATTTTATCAAATAAGGACTGCATAGAAGAGTTAGATCCAGCTGATGTAATTAGAACATCATCTGCAAAAAGTTGAATTTTAGATATTGTATTTTCATCTATATCAAATCCCTCTATATCAGTACTGTTTCTGATCAAATTAGCCCAAGGCTCCATTATTAAAGTAAATAATAGTGGAGAGAGTGGACACCCTTTTTTTGTACCTTTTAAAATGGGTATTTTTTGTGAGACATATGTTCCTATCTTAATGTAAGCCAATGCTCCTTTATATAGATGTTCAATTAGATTTACAAATGCATCTGAGAAGTTTGTGCACTTCAGTAAGATAAACAAGTAGTCCCAGCTTACTGAATCAAATGCTGAACTTATATTGAGACTAATAAGTGTTAAATCTTTCTTTTTCCTATTTGCAAAATCAATTAACGTTAAAGTTCTCCTTATATTATCAAAAGTATTTCTATTTACAATAAAGCCTGTCTGGTCTATATCTATAATGCCTGGGATGATTGTCTTTAATCTATCAGCAAAAATACTCATAAACATTTTATAGTCAACATTAAGTAATGAAATAGGTATATATGAAGTGCATCTGGTTGGGTCTTTATTGGGTTTTAAAATTGGTGAAATAAATGTGTCTTGCCAAGACGGGGGAGTTGTTAACTCATTTTGGGCCAAAATAAAAACCTTGTGTATTAATGAGTCAGTTCTTTTGGGAAGAATTTTATAGATCTCTGGTATAATACCATCATTACCTGGTGCTTTGTTTGATTTAAGCTTGTTTATTTGTGTAATAACCTCTGTATATGAAATATTTTTATCCATTAGTTTAGTCTGTTGTTTATTAAGTTTTTTGTTCATGTTTGTAGTTATAAATTTCTTTATTTTATCTTTAGGCTCCATGTTAATGTTATTATGATTAAGTTTGTGAAAGTGATTTCTAAATTCATCTAATATTTCTGGTAAACTAGAAACATTCTTCTTTTTCCTTGGAGAGAAAATTTCTTTGATATGATTTTGTTTATTCAACCTTTTTCTTTTATTTTTAAGTCTATGTAAGTATTTGGGACTTATTGAGTAAGACAAAAACTTATATTTCTCTAATGTTATTTTAACTTTATGAGTTAAAATTTCTTTGTATTTCTCATTTAATTTATTTATTTCTTCAATGACTTTTTTGTCCATAATATTTTCTTTATTATTATGTTTGTATGAGTCTAATTTGCTTTGAATATCTAGTAATTCCTTGTCCCAAGATTTCCTTTTATTATTATAACATCTGATACTTTGTCCATATAAATACAATTTTAAAACATCCCAAACATAAACAATGGAGACTTCAGGTGTATTGTTTAAGTCTAAAAATTGTTGCACTTCTGAAAGTATATAATCTTTATAGTCTTTTAGTTGAGTTAGGTATGCTGGTATCCTTTTGATCTGAACATTGTAAGTACTTTTTATCATAAACTCAAAGACAATTGAATTATGATCTGATATAGGACACAAAATGATTTTAGAATTAATTAAGTCTGTAACCATCTGGTTAGAAATAAAGACTCTATCTATTTTTGAATAAGTTTTATATCTGTTAGAAAAAAGTGTATGGTAATGATTTTGAATCTATCTGATTATTAATATCATTCAAATGATATAAATTAACAAAATCCGTTAAATGTTTTGCATTAGATGTAATTTTCCTTTTTCCTATAGTAGTAGTATCTTTTTCATGTAGGATACAATTAAAGTCACCTGCTAAAATAATATCTCCTATAGAAAATGATATGATCTTATTGAGATGGTGTTTCACTGTATTAATGCCAATTCCTGGTATCCAATATACATTGATTAATGTATATGTCTTTCCATTAATCTGTATTGTAACCATACAAAACATTCCTTTATCATCTTTATAAGACTTAATAGTTTTAGGTATGGGCATACTTTTATTCCATAAAATAGCCACTCCTCTTTTTTTCTGAGTGTGTTCTGAACTAACCAAGACTGTATATTTATTAGTGGCTAATTTATCAATATCCTTTTTCAGGTGATGTGTTTCTTGAAGTAATACTAAGTTAGCCCTATGCAAATTAATGTATCTCATTAAACTTGCCCTTTTACATGGGTTATTCAGTCCATTAATGTTTAAAGAAATTCCTTTTAGAGAAATCATTTAGCTTTTATAAACATATAAAACATATAATCAGAATAACAATTAACAAAATAAATGATATTATACCTCCTCCTTTAGGTGTACCATTAATTATAGCTGTATTTATTGAAAATCTTATGGGATTTTGTATAAGCTTCACTTTTATTTGTAGTGACAATAAGTTTATAAAATTTGTTGTGGATGTCAGAACTATATACAAACAACAATAAACAGGTGAAAATAATATTAGGATTAAACATTGCACCCAGCCTGGAGTTAAGAACTCCAACTTTGAGTAGCACATACCACTCAAGTTATCCCCCTATCCTAAGCAGCAGTACCTCAGCTGCCACCATATCAATTCAATACTAAATATTATTAACTAAAGTTAACCTCATTTAATTAGATTATCTAGTAAGACAAAGCTAAACAATTTCAAAATAGCATTCTAATAAACTTGATAATGGGAACCGAGAAGAGAGAGAGAGAAAAAGGAAGAGAGAGAGAGAGAGAGAGAGAGAAAAAAAAAAGGGGCATATCTATATATTAGTTTATTAAAAGTTTGTAAAAATAAGTTCTTATGTTCAGTTGGATTCAATACCTTAGGCTATAATGGTTCAGACATTACATATATTAGGGTATTCCTACTTTCTGCCATAGAAATGCAGTTAACAGTTTTAAAAACTTTAAATTACTTGCACCAAAGCTTTCTTCTCATACTTATTATTGCCAGTAAATAAAATATTTATACTCATACATATGTTTACAAGTCATACTGCACAGCAATGTAAATTCCTAGTTATACATAAATCATTGTGAAGAAAGCCATCTGTATTTTATATATCTGAACTGCTGCTTTAAAATATGTCACATGACAGTTTCTTCTAAGATATAATCATAACGATACTTGTGCTTGTCAATTAGATAAGTCAAATGATTTATAACATTATATATGTTTAAATCATAAGTATTTATATACAATAATATGTTGCAGTGATGTAAGCTTTCAAAAACATGTGTATATATGTTTTACCTTCTATGCCTTCTAAAATATCTCACTTGCTTACTATGGCATACTGAATAATTTAAAATCATTATAACTTTCATATTTTATAAATTACATCTTAAATAAGTAAGTTGTTATAAAGAATAACTCACATTTAGATGTCATAAAGTTCTTTTTTATCACAAAGTCGCATTTACAGCAGTTCTACTTCCTGGAACAGTGTTCTTCTTGAATCTGTGATGTGTCAGTGTGAAATCAGGGGTCAAAGTTCAAAATGACTGCATTCAGCTTCTCTGCGTGTATTCTGAGTGTTGAAGCTTTTAAAACAACTCGAGGACACTATTCACGAGGTAAACCACATCCCAAATTGTCTCCCTTAACATTCTGGTGAGAATTTTAGTAAATACAAGTGACTGACATTCATTTAGTAATACAAATGAAACTAAACAGTGCAAAACCTTCGCGAAGTATTTTACAAGTCATTACAGTCTCTATGACAGTGAAACCAAGCCTACAGTTATTTAACATATTATACAACTTATTTTTATATGCCCCATTTCATTTTCTCATACAAATCTTATTATATACATATATCAGTATTATCAGAAGCATATAACTGTACTTATAAGAGAGAAAGAGAGAGAGAGAAAAAAAGAAAAGGAAGAGAGTAGAAAAAAAAAGAGAGAGAGAGAGAAAAAAGAAAAAAAGGAAGCTACAAAGAGTATCTTCAAAGAAATATTACTTGCTGTTTGTATTAATAAAGTTAAACATGAAACATATTACTTACAACTATTTTAGTTCTAATTATTTGCAATTATATCATGACATATTATTTGTAATCATGTATAAGCAATAAAATCATGATATAATATTTAGCAACAGTGTTTAAACAGCATATATAGTTTTAAAGAACTAATAAGTTATTATTTCACTTTTTCCATATTTTACATCATACTTCTCTCCTTGCCCTCCCCCACCCCTCACTAAATGCATAGTTTATAAAGAATGCCATTATTTAAAACAAGAAGAGAAAGAAAATGTATCAAATTACTAACCTTAGGTCTCTTTATCACAAAGAGAAACAAGTTGATTGATAGCATGTTATTTGTTCCTCAGAGAGTTTGACTATTTATGAAACAAAAACAGTTCTTTGCACACAGAAAAAATAACTTTGAATATATCTTTAAAATATTTGTGGCTTTCTGGAGATGCAGTAACTGTATTTGAAGAGATTAAGAGAGAAGAAAAGAAAAGAAAAAAAAATATAGAACATGTCATTTGTTTTTTAGTCTTTTTTGCTTCTCTGAAGTCTTCCAAGAAGTTCCTGTTGCCATCCTCTTTAACGAAGGACTTGCCCATTCCATATCTTCTATTTTATCTAATATCTTATTTTTTTTAATATACAGCAAAGCAGAGTCCAAGTCTTCAAAAATTCTAGGGCCATCAGGTAAAAAAGATTTTTAGTTTGGCAGGAAATAAAAGGTAAGTTTTGAACTGTGCTTTCTTAAGCTCTCTTATTAATGGCAAAAACTTTTCTTTTAGTTATTACCAAGGAAGAATAGTCATTGTCAAAACGCACAGTTGCCTCATTAATTTTAATAGGTGCTTTAGCCCATGCAGATTTTAATACCATCTCCTTGTCATAAGATGATAAAAATCTTACTATAACTGATCTAGGATACTTTTTGTTAGAGTTAAAATTAGATAAGGACCTATGGGCTCTTTCAATACCAAAAGAAAATGCTTCTGACAAATCTAAAGTTTTGGGAAGCCAAGTATTTAAAAAGGAAGTAATGTTGTTACCTTCTATATTTTCTGGCAGTCCAAAAATCCTAATATTATTGCGTCTAGATCTGTTTTCCAGGTCATCAAGTTTGGATTGTAGGTGTGTGTTCTGCTTCAGCAAAAACTCAATGTTAATTTCTTCTTCCTGGATTCTGTTCTCCATATCATTAACAGTCTCTTCTATGCCTGTAATCTGAGCCTTCTGTTGTTGCAAGTCTTGATGTAACAAATCCATTTGTTTTGTAGTTTTTTCTATGAAGTTATCAATTTTAGTATCCAGTTTGTCCATTTTGGTTGTTAGTTGCTGAATAGTAGATATCAGAGACTGAAGCTCTTTCTTGGTGCTGGAATCCTGATTGTTTGCCTTACTGGAACTCATTTTAAACAGAGGTGATGAAAGAGAAATTTCCAAGATGATTTCTGACAGGAAAATTATTGAAATTTTCTTTCTTTTTTAGATATTATTCAAGAAACTGATATTCCAAACGTATTTAGAAAGAAAATTATTTCATTAGTTGATTTTTAAAGTAATTATTTCCTGTCAGTGCAGTTAAGTTGGTGGAGCTGAAGAAATCTGTTGCTATCCTGTGTTCATCCTTGGCCACGCCCCCCTTGTTTTGTTTTTCTGACATACAGCTTATTGGAATTTTCTCTTTGCAAAATGTCTTGAAGCATAATAGTTACACAATTTGGATCAGCAACTCTGTGTACTAAGTCCATTTCATATTCACCTTTCTCATCACCTATCTGCTGCATTGACATCTAGGTCCATTACTTTAAAGTCAGTATTACTCCCATTAAGCAAGGCTGCACTTCAGACTCTTAGAGTTTGTACAGTGATTTCCAGTTAATGTAGTGACAGAATGTAAGTACTTTGAGATCAGTATGGACCTTCGCTTGAATACCTTAATAGAGATTAATACTTAAACCTGTGGTTATTAGCTAAGCATTAAACTGCTGTTTTGTTTAAAAAAACAGGTAACCAAAATGTCTGTCCTTCCTAAAGTGCTATTTTTTCTCAAACATCCTCCCCATGAGATGCTGACTCTTTTTTTTTAACAACGCCAGACAATGATTATCAAATTCCTATAGAAATACACATAGGGATAAACTAACATAAACTGATAGTGCCAAAGAAAACAAAAGGGGTGGTGGACTTAACAGATGTGGCAAAGTACAGCAAGAGTGATGGGATGGTACTACACAAGATCCAGAATGAACCCCACCCCTGTATGGTTGGATGTAGAACTATTCTTGAATGGGATGTACAAGACAGCAGAGACTTCCTTCCCTTCATACAAGGTTTGGGATCTGGGAGGTATAGAAAGATGGTTTGTGGCCCATGCATGGATAAAATTTCATTAGTATGGTAGGATTTCTATAGTATCACAGTTAATTAACATCAGTTGGCTTAGGATCTGATGGGCTGACTGGGTCAGAGGAGGCATACAGCCAGACACATCAAATTCACAGATCTTCATGACTGTTTTTCAACATTCTCTGTAAGATGTTGGCAGTTCCTCAAAATGATAGTAGCTATTGGAGCATGGTCCATGACCTACTCTTACAGAATCTGATGCTATGATATTCTATTCCCTAATAACAGGGGTGCAGACCTCTCAACCAATTGGGGACAAATTTCAACAGAATCAGGGGCAAGTCACGAAAAAATCAGGGACAATCAAGGACACTTTTAAAATATTAGTGCTATTAACTTGAAACATTGACAGAATCAGAGCATATGAATTAATACACATTTTATGAAGTAAAGGAAGTCTATAACTCTTAATTATTGTCATTATTCATTAAGTGTAAATCACCACCTTTCCTCCAAAAGTCATTAGTTTTAGGAGGGATTGAGAGGGACAGAGCTAAAATTTGAGTCAAAATCAGGGACGTCCCTGAAAAATCAGGGACAGTTGAGAGGTATGCAGGGGTACATTTGAGCAGATACCACCACAAAGGAAGATATCCAAGTGGTTTGACCTAAATGGATGTCTGTGTGACTCACTTATAGATGACCTCAGTGTTAAATGAGTAAATATATATATGGAAGAATTTTCTAGTGTGGAATGGGCAAGATGTTTGCAATTAGCTAATGATCCTTGTCTGCTGGAATTCTCCATATTTACCTTTCTTAAACTGATCAATTTCTGGAAATACTTCACTGTACGATTTAAGAAGGATTGGAAGCCAACTAAACCACAATGGTGGAGATCTGCTGCGACCCAGGCTGATTATCTCCACATGGTTCGGCGCTGTTTGAAGGTCCAATCTATAGTCAATGTTGAAGGTCCTAGCCACTTGGATTACATCTGTGCTACATATTCCTCACCTTAATATATCAGATGTTATGTTTTGGCCTCTGAAGATCATGTTTTTTTTTTTGCACAGTTCAATAGTAATATGCAGATATGGGTGGGATAGATGTTCTTACTATGGTGGCTTTCATTTTTCAACAGTGGAAACGAGTCCAAAAGGACTGGTTACCTACTTTCCAAATATTAAGTTATAAACTAAAAAAATCACATCCACACCTTGATATAAGATTGTAGAATGATTATTGATCTTTACTCTTATTCTAATGGACAAAGAACATGTAACAGCAGCAGACTGACTTTGTAATGGCTAAATTTAGGACTAAGACAATTGTATGTATTACAAGTTCTAATTCTGTTTAATCTCAATTTTATAGTATATTCATTGGTATACTTGACATTATTTATTTTCTTTTTCTGCTTGTTATTCTTCTAATATGACATATGCTGCAGTGGTGCAGCTGTAGCGTTGTTGCCTCACAGCAAGAGGTTCTCCCGTTTGATTCTCGGCTGGAGTGCGGTGAGTGCCTTGTGTGTGGAGTCTGCATGTCCTCCCTGTGGTTGGGTGGCATTCGAAAGACATGCGTAAATGGGCATGCCTTCGTTGAAGGTTGGACGTCGAGCTGGCACCTCGGCGTTTGTGAAAATCTACTGCCAGTCATTAGTGGACCAGAGTTCCGCTGTGGCGACCCCTAACTGGGAAAAGCCGAAAGACAAACGATTCTTCTAATATGACATCTTCTTATTTTATGAGGCCTAATTTGCTTGGTTTGACACCTTGAGGTTTCAATTGTTTCCAGTCCAAATACATAGTATTTTTTTTAAATGTCTTGAAGCCATGTGGTCTACTGCAGGACAAATTTATTTCTTATTCCCTTCACAGTTACACTGAAAGTCTTCTGTGCTATTATAACTAATCTGTGCTACATATTCCTCACCTTAATATATCAGATGTTATGTTTTGGCCTCTGAAGATCATGTTTTTTTTTTTGCACAGTTCAATAGTAATATGCAGATATTGGTGGGATAGATGTTCTTATTATGGTGGCTTTCATTTTTCAACAGTGGAAACGAGTCCAAAAGGACTGGTTACCTACTTTCCAAATATTAAGTTATAAACTAAAAAAATCACATCCACACCTTGATATAAGATTGTAGAATGATTATTGATCTTTACTCTTATTCTAATGGACAAAGAACATGTAACAGCAGCAGACTGACTTTGTAATGGCTAAATTTAGGACTAAGACAATTGTATGTATTACAAGTTCTAATTCTGTTTAATCTCAATTTTATAGTATATTCATTGGTATACTTGACATTATTTATTTTCTTTTTCTGCTTGTTATTCTTCTAATATGACATATGCTGCAGTGGTGCAGCTGTAGCGTTGTTGCCTCACAGCAAGAGGTTCTCCCGTTTGATTCTCGGCTGGAGTGCGGTGAGTGCCTTGTGTGTGGAGTCTGCATGTCCTCCCTGTGGTTGGGTGGCATTCGAAAGACATGCGTAAATGGGCATGCCTTCGTTGAAGGTTGGACGTCGAGCTGGCACCTCGGCGTTTGTGAAAATCTACTGCCAGTCATTAGTGGACCAGAGTTCCGCTGTGGCAACCCCTAACTGGGAAAAGCCGAAAGACAAACGATACTTCTAATATGACATCTTCTTATTTTATGAGGCCTAATTTGCTTGGTTTGACACCTTGAGGTTTCAATTGTTTCCAGTCCAAATACATAGTATTTTTTTTAAATGTCTTGAAGCCATGTGGTCTACTGCAGGACAAATTTATTTCTTATTCCCTTCACAGTTACACTGAAAGTCTTCTGTGCTATTATAACTAATCTATTCTGAAAAAAAAATTCTGGTATACCTTTTAACATTGAGTTTTTCGTGCTGCATGATTCTTAGTTCATTACCTTGTCTTGATGTTACTTATTTGTAGTATTATTTTCCTGTTATGTATAGTCTACAGTTTTAAAAGAATCCTTAGAGTCAGATATATAACACCCTTATGAATCTGTTCTATTGCTGGTCCCAGAATATAAGTATTTTATTTCATACTGACCTGAAAGAATGTGATCAAAGCTTTTTACAGACAAAAGGAAGCTATACATTTTGAATGGGTTAGACACTGGTCTCCATTTAAAGAAATACTTTTGTTCTTTAAGCTTTGACTGCATTCTCTGAATTAAAAAAATATGAGCTGAGACTTTTCATAGAACATACAAGGCAACTGGGCCAGGAGGTCATTATCACCTTGCTAGTACCCACCCTAGGCCTTACCTCCCTTTTCAAAGAGGGACAGGCCAGTTATACCAAGAGTGAATTTATGAATGCCCATTCTATCTAATCCATGTCTCATGTCTTAGTATTTGAACTACTAGACATTCAGTGTTGAAGCCTGCTGGAAAGTGATCAGTAACGTTTAACCCATATTCAAGGAACTGTACTCCTGTCCGTTGAGCGTACTGGTGCATAAGGCAGCAAAACCTAAAGTGCACATCAGCAAACCTGGTTCTAACCAGACATCATTTACGAGCTGTAAGAAATATGTAGTAAACAGGCCTTGATAAACTGCAGGAGGGGGATTTTAAATTATAAGTCAAAAAGGAACGGGTTATGTTAAAGAGCCCCACTCTGAAATAAAAAGATGCACCTGGTTGTTGTAGTGAATCCTTGTGGACCTTAGATAATATGGAAAAATATTGAGATTTGTGGGGCAGAAATCTTTAATTCTTGAATATCTTGTCTACAGTTCCTGTTTCCATTGTTAATTAAGAGAGAGATGGATGCTTATTTATAAAGTTTTTAGTAGAAGCTCACAATTTTGTTTGACCTTAGGTCTATAACCTGCCACAGTTCTTCCTTTTTATAATCTAAACTATTCCTCGCTATTATGCTGCCCCCATATCTGGATGATTAATGAGTATATTTTTACTTTTACTTAGGGATTTTACACCATCCTTTTCATTCTTTGATAAATTACCATAGTTGAATCTGGACATAAACTCATTGTGAAAATATAACTCTGTCAGAACTTTTTTCAAAAGTTCCCAATGTATTATTAAAAGAGAGCTAAGGAGGATTTCTTAAAATAGAAAATAGTGGGTGTACCTTGTTCTGCATTCCCCAAAAGGATTTCATATCATTAACCAGCTGCAATTCAGATCAAATAAAAGCCCAAACCTTTATTGAACAAATTCACACATCCACAAATATACTGGTGTTCATCCTACTTCAAATTCCTTCAAGGATAAAAGTCTTTCTTTTTTGTCCCACCATGCAGGAAAAAAACATGAGCTGTAAAGCTATCAAACATGGCATCATAGTCTGTATGTGTATCCCTCTGTTTCAAGCTTGCTCCCAGTGAAAAGAAACATTCACCCTAGCCTTTAATAGCCATAAAAAAATAATCTCAGACTGCTACACAACCATCTTGGTAGGCATTTACCCCAGCATGCTTGTAGCACACAGCCATTGTGGAAGCAAAGTCATTAGAATAATAGAAGTAAGTCTATGCTTTATTCAAAATGATAACTGTTTCCATTTTTCCATAAACATTCTAGCTTCCTCTACTAGCAACTTGTACTTGATGTATTTGAGCTCCTGGGCTAATATAGCAATATAGATGCTAAAATATTACTGACTATAGAAATAGGACTATAATTAATTGCAACTATTGTAGACTTTGATTCATTATTCTATATCCTACAACGTGCCTTGTATCTTTTAGCAATAGTCACAATCTGGGCAGCATGTCCTCTGTGTCACTCAGCTATACTAATGCAATATCTGCAAATAAGTTATCTTTCCACTAATAGATAATCTCTCTTTATTAGAATATTATTCTTTTATACAGGGACACAAAGCTTCATTGCATTTGCACACAGATGGGGGGAGCAATGGCACCACTGATAACATCCTTTGCCTAAATACATAAAGTTACAGATATGACTTGCCCTTAATTAACCACTTCTGATACTTTTTTTTTTAAATACCAGTAATTCAACTACCCAGTTCACAGGAAAACTGAAATTAAGAATAATTAAGATTATGTAGTTCCAATGAAATTGGTCAACTGCTTCCTGCATATCTAACCAACAATACTTGTTATGAAGCAGAATTAGCATACTAATTCAACAGCAAAGTTTCTGTAATTCCATCTATAGCCTTCCTCCCCCTGTGGACACACTTTATTGCAGATAATTATTTGAAGATGAAGCTGTTTATTTTTCATTTAAATTAAGTACAACCAAGTCTACTCAGCCATCATAGTCTTAACATGTCAGACAGTCACCTCATTCCACCTTCTTGGGAACTCTAACAATATGAATAGTATTATAATTGCTCTATTCTATTAACTCACCAATTTTTCTTTAACATTTCTAGCTGTGATTATTAATCAAAACTGTATCTAGATCTGCCCATGGTTGGCAAACCCCAAAAGAAGAGGTGAGGATCCAAAAATATGGTCTGTATTAAAATCGCAAAGAGGCATTACATTGAACGTCTCTTCACTGACACCTAAAGACCGAATGCACTAAACAGCAAATGGTCAAAACAGCAATTTCTTTCCTTGGGAAAGAAATTGCTAGTACCACACACACACACACACACACACACACACACACACACACACACACACACACACACGCACACATGCACACATGCACACACACACACGCACACACACACACACACACGCACACGCACACACACACACACACAGATACACACACACACTATTTAAAGATATCTAAAACATAACCTTCACTATTTTCAGACTTCGGTCTTTATGTGTCGCTGAAGAGGTGTTCAATGTAATGCCTCTTCGCGATTTTAATATAGAGACCAAAAAATGTAGCTCACAACCGAGGAAAAAAGTAAAAATCTTCCAGACTTAAGGATGAAAGAACCACAGAAGAACAGCGTCAAGAAAAAAGGATTTATTCACTTGAGCTCTTCTGACAGAAATCTTTCAGTATTTTACAGGAGAAACCTTTAGTTTCTTTTAAAAAAGGACATAGCATATCAGACATGGTGGTTCACAGCAGGTTTCAGATGCCAAAAGTAAGGCTTTGTACACAAATTTGCCCCAAAGTTGGTAGTTTTGCATGTGGAAATTGCTCTGTTTGTTCTTATCTAGTAAATAATTTCTTTAATATTTATCGAGTTCATTTTAATCCTAATCAGAGTTATTCTTGATGTGCTGTCAGAATTATTTATATTTTGAAATGTCCACTCAATGCTAGAAGTCTAAACCTCAAAATGCACTCACTTGAGGCACTCCTTAAAATGGAGAACATCAACATCTGTGCAGTGACAGAGACCTGGTTAAAAGCTCCAGAAAGCCCCCTTGCATTACCAGGCTATAATTCATACTACACCTTTCGGCCACCTAACCCGGACTGAAACACTAAAGGTGGAGGCGTGCCATATTCATTAAGGATGTCCACACCTCCAAGCTAGTTGCTCAGCATAATGCATCCGAGATTATCCAAGTGCAACTAACTCTGGGCAAGACCGCAATCCAAATTGTTACTTGCTACAGACCCCCCACCATGTCCCAGGATTCCCACTCCTCTTTTCTTGATACACTGAAAAGTATTAGGGTACCTAATAATGGGTGATTTCAACTACCCAACCATTAACTGGGAAAACTACTCATGTACCAACTCTTTTGTTCAACATTTTCTGGAATTCATAAATTCCAATGCCTTGGATCAACTTATCCACACCACCACCAGGGGCAGCAATATCCTAGACCTGGTCATTACCAACATGGGCGACTGGTGTTCCACACAAGAGGTCAGTTCCTCGTTGGTCACATCCGACCACAAGCTAATCACCATAGACATCCACATCCTGCCCACAACCCCCATTAGGGAAACAGCCATAAAATATTTCTCCAAAGCCAACTTCACGCTTCTTAAGACAGAAGTGGCAAACTTCATAACACCCATGCAGATGGACAATAGAGGTACAACTGCTGAATCCTACACAAATAGACTTTATAAGCACTTACACAAGTGCATGGATCATGCTATCCCTAACAGGACCAAGATGCTATCCTCCAAAAAAAGGAATCCAATTTGGTGGTCTTCTGCCATAAACAAACTCTACAACAGAAGAAAGAAACTGTTGCAAAAAAGAGTAAAATCCCATGATTGGAGGAACTCCCTGGTCAGCCTCAGTAAGAAGCTGAGATCCCTCATAAAATCCTCCAAAGCTTGTTATGAAAACAAAATCACCACTGATTCTAAAGACACCCACAAGGCATTCTATAGTTATGTCAAGAATCTCAATGACAACACTCAGATCTTCTCTGAGTTACACCACAATGACACTAAATATACAGAACCAACTGATATTGCCAACATCCTGGCAGATAGGTTCAGTGTTAACTTTACCCCCCTCTCACCCACTAAAGGGCCCATCTCTTTACAGAAAGAATACAAAGTTCCTGTAATCACAGCTGCACAGGTAAAAACCTCACTCTCTAAAGCCAAGAACACAGCATCCATGGGACCTGACAACATCCCAGGCTGCATTCTACACAAACTATAGAATGAACTGGCACCCCACCTAAGTACCATGTTCAGTCATAGCCTCACCTCAGGCTTTGTGCCCAATTGAATGGCACACTGCAACAGTTATCCCACTCCACAAAGGGGGAGCCATGACAGACCCCAGGAACTACTGCCCCATTAGCCTGATGAGCCTGGTCTGCAAGGCCATGGAACGTACCATCATGGAACTCATAAACAAAGACATTGATAATCTCCAAACTCTGGACCCCACACAGTTCGGGTTTTCTAAAAGGCAGATCATGTCTCCTAAACCTGATAGACTTCTTTGAAGCAGTCACCAAAGCCATAGATTTGGGTAAGGTGGTTCACACAGCCTATCTAGATCTTGCCAAGGCTTTTGACACCATTCCCCACTCTGGAATTATAGATAAACTCACTAAAGTAGGTAAAAATCTCTATGTCAAGAGATGGGTTGCCAACTGACTTACTGACAGAACCCACACTGTGAAAGTAGCAGACTCCAAATCTGACTTCAGACCAGTGACAAGTGGAGTACCACAGGGTTCAGTCCTGTGTCCTCTCCTGTTTGGTATCTACTTCTCTGAAGTACAGGCTAACACAGAAAGTCTTTGGCTAACTAAGTTCACAGCTGACTGCAAACTAGGAGCCCTAATCGAAACTCCTAATGATGTGGACATCCTACAAAAGGTCCTCACTGAGACAGATGCCTGGTGTCAAAGCCATGGCCTCAAGCTCAATGCCAAAAAGTGCATCATCATCCCCTTTGGTAAAAACCCTGTACCCATGAACTATCACATAGGCGGTAGTCTACTTAACACTGAAAGTGTGATAAGAGACCTTGGGACACAGGTGGACAGTAGTCTCTCCTTTGATAATCACATCGCCACAGTGGTCCTGAAATCCTTCTATGTGGCACACCTCATCACAAAAGGTTTCTCATCCAGAAAAAAAGAGGTCATTGTTCCCCTCTACTCATCACTCATTAGACTCATTACAGAGTACAACGCCCTTTTTGGTATGTACCTCACAAGACATCTACAACAACTGGAAAGGCCACAGAAATACCTCACAAAGAGGATTACTGGCCTCAAACAGATGCCTTATGCAGACCGTCTCGAAACACTCCAGCTTTACTCCATCGCATATCGTCTACTTAGAGGCGATCTCTGCCTAACATAAAAAGCTATGTCAAACCCAGAGCTGTTGGACATGCTGCACTTAAAGAAATCTCAATCCCTCTGAGCAGCATGCTCTAGGGACTTAAACCTTGTCACCACAATAAACAGAACATGATGGAGGGATAGATTCCTGTCCCAGAGACTTTCCATACTCTGGAACAGACTACTTATCTATGTCAAACAGAGCTTCTCATTAGCACTCTACAAGAAAACTCTTGATGATTGGATGAGAAATAGGAAATTTACCCTGGGGATCACTTCTGTGGCTCTGCTTGACAGGGGCACAGGAAATTAATTTTTTTGGGTGGCATAAGCCAGGGTACCTTTTTGGCTAGGCCTATATAGGTCCTAGGGCCAATAGCCTAGTACCTACATATGAACCTATGTGAGAAATTTTATGTGGCGGAAAGTTTGAGAATGTTTAAAGATAGATTTCAGGAACATATTAGAGACATAAGAAATGGGAATTGTGATAACCCTTTAGCAGTTCATTTTAGGAAACATGACTTTAGTAATTTTCAACTTCTTAAAGGATGTGCTTTGGAGCAAGATAATGTATGTATGGAGGAATTAGTCTCTTTAAAGGTCAAATTATTGTACAAAGAAGCTCTTTTATTTTAAAATATGATACTTTGATCCCTAAGGGGTTAAATACTGAATTTAGTTGGAAATATTTAATTAATTGATGTCTTAATGTGTTAATTGTTTTATTGACTTGTAAATTTACTGAGTGCTATTTTGCTGTTTTGTACTCCTTGAAGACTTTTTGGCCGAGGAGTTTGAGTGAATACATTCTTTTTTCTTGAGGCTGCTGGATGTTCTTCTTTGGTTGTTGCCTGCTATTTGGTTTAGGTATTGTGGTTTTGTTGAGGATGAAAGAAACCTTCTTTCTATGTCTAAGATGCCATTAAGAACTGCAGTGAAGAGCTTTACTATTTCCTTGCTACAGTTGTTAACAAATGTACTTTGCAAGCAAATCATGAAAACATCCATGACTCAAATGATCACCAATGCAGCATTTGCACCATCACCAAACAAACGTGACCATGCCACTCACTTGTATCTACAGAAAGGCACCTTTAGTACATTGCCGCTTATGCTCCCAAGCAGTTTTGCACCCACAGCAGCTGCCCTATTCACCCTGCAGCGGTGTCATTAATATTGCCACATCTGGACTGCAGTGTTTTATTTGCAGTAGCTTGTGAGTTCAACACTCCCTCTATTTCTGCATCATGTTTATTCAACAGTATTGTGAAACTTTGTAGCTTTGCCTTAATCTCTCTCAGCTCTATACATACATTTCCAGACTACTGACAAACAACATGGCCTTCTCTGTCATTGTTATGCAGTCAGCAAGCATATCTCATTAGAGGAAATTGGTTAGTTTTCGACTTATTCATTTATTAAATTTCATGAATTTTCTTATTCGCAAACCTCTCTATTTATTTTATGAGTTTTTATTGTATTTTATTTTGCTTTTGTTTACCAGGTTTGTCTGACTAGCTTAGTCAACAAACATTTTTAGCAGTGGCCTCAGAAGAAAAGCTCTAACATATTACAACATTTTTTAAACATTCAGTCACATACATGAACAGACATTAAATAACACGCACTAACAACTACACATACATCTGCTAATCAGATACATACATATTAAATAAAAGAAACTATTACAGCATGTTACTGTGATATTCACTTTGTATATATTATATGTATATATTTTATTTTGTCATTTACTCTGTATACAATGTCATGTATCTATTGTGTTTACCCCAGGCTGAGACTGAAATAGGGCCAATGGGGTCAGTGCTCTACCCTAGTCAACAAATTCAAAATAAAGTACTTGTGCATTTAGTATATACTGAACACTGAGTATTTAAAGAGGTGTATTACTAGGATTGTCAAATAAGTGACATAATTTTTATTAGAAAATCAACAAAAAAAGGAAGTAAAAGAAGGATCTCCCTTGAGCAGAAAAAGCACCATTTCTTTTAAAAACTTTTAAAATAGCCAAAAAAAAGACTTTCCAAAAAATTTCCATGGGATAAATTGGGGAATCATCTTCTTACACTTAATACCATCATCAGAAGCCTGGATGTCAAAAGGTTCATGACTAAGTAGATTGGAAACATAAAGTACAATCTGACCCCAAACAACTTGCCCTGTGTATATTTAACACATATATGTGCATATTAAAATAGCAGGAATGCCACAAACTCTACACATGTTAAAACTGCTTCTGCATATTGCTAATAACCTCAGCAGACCCTTCCTTTTAATTAAATGTCAAGATTTCTTAGAGAAGGGCGTAGTCTTATTATGAATAGTGTGAATGTTGCTATTAATTATTGAGAAGTTTAAAGAGCTATACAATTTACAAAATATGACTTACACAAATATTTAGTGTGAACTGTCATTATTACAGGATGGTTGAATGGAGCTAAACAGTTACATGTATTACCTCATCTGCACTTTCAGTATACTGCATAGCAAAAACCTGGAACTCCCTTCCTGCCCACATAACTGACAACAAATCCCCATCACAGTTCAAGAAACTTGTTAAAACTTACTTTTTGAATAATCAACTGTGCTCCTGTATCCCCACTTGCTAATGTCTCATTAGAACACTTCACCTAACTTAAGTAAATCTGCTAAGCCAACCAATCATAGTACTGTACCCACTTAGGACTGTTAATCTACTGCTCATCCCATCTCTCCAGGAGTTAGGGAAAACTACCCCAACAATGTTGTGCTTTCCATAAACAACCAAAACCAGGAGAAGACATATTGTCAATCAATTTGTTATCCTTCTCAACTAAAACCAGGCGAAGACATATAATAAATCAATTTGTTATCCTTCTCAACTATAGGGAGCATCATCTGCTCTCTCGGAGCCTTATTCTACGTCTCTTTGCTTTTACTCAGATGGTAGATCTATCACAGGAACCCTAAACTTAGGAATATCTTTTAAAATATTATATTATATTGTAGAGAAGGAATGTATCCTATCTGTTAGTTAATATGTATGTCAAAGTCTCTTCTATGGAAATTGTATGTCAAAAGTCTGTCCTTAAAACTCTGTTTTGTAAAAAATTGTTCTCTTGGGGCTTTTCTCCCCGGGCCCCCACTGCAAATGGACTTGTAATCCAGTTGGACTCTCACGGTCAACAACTGTAAAATAAAATAAATAAATAAATAAAGTGTTATGGATATAAAAACTAGTATTTAACAGTAATAAAGTAGTTATCCTTCTCAGTGCTATAGACAAATGTAGATGAAGCTGGCTTAGATATACCTTAAACTGGCAAAGTGCAAAGCGAGAGCATGTGACATTTTGTGTTAGTTGGCCATGTCTGTGCAAATTAAGCAGATATTTCATGAATTTCAAATATTCATCATATTTAGGATCCATTGCTGAAGAAAGGCGAGGATTTCTTTCTGTAAAACAACATCATTTTATCATATGTAAATTACCATTCCAATTATCCTGTGGTTATTCATTTGCAAGGTATTACAACATAATCATTGCTAACATTCTGAAATCCATATGTTTCACACATGGAACTGAATATGCCCTGCTTATTTATGATCCGCAAGTTTCCACCCAAGGATTTCATTCCTATATTGTGTGAATTCACACTTACGTCTCCAAATCAACAATATCCTCAGTCAAATGATTAAGTAAAGAGACTGAGCCAAACAGTGAAGAATAACCTAAGAAGGTGAGATTATTTCAGTCAAACTGATCTTCTGTTAAAGCACATGTGAGTGTATACCTCCAGAGGCCATCTATCTTATGGCAGTATGCCTTTCACTGTGTAAGAGGTTAAGGTGAAGCCTTGCCATCTCATGTTATTCCCACTACTAGTTCCAGAAAGCTGCAAAATATTAAACTTGTGAAACTTAGAAAATTGGAGCAGAAACTGTACAACAAAACAAAAAAACATGCTTGTTTTGAATGAAGAGTAAAGGATAAGGATTGTCCTAGAACAGAATTCATGTCAGAGTGCCAGCTCAAGCTAGCATTCTTGCTTATTCTAATCAACAAAAAGTCTTCATTTCAAGCAGATAAATCATGTAATAGATTGATAGATTCATAGATATTCAAAAGACACTGAGTCACATGACCATTCTTGCCCCTCCCAGTGCCTTCCTTCAGGCATTGCCTCCTGTCTCAGAAGGGCTTCTGTAATTGTACAAATGAAACCATAAACAAAAAATGATCAATGCTTGTGAATACAATTTGAACTGGTTTAGACTATTCAGGACACATCCAAATACTCACTAATGTTGCCTCCAGCAACTTCATCTACCACTTTAATCCTAAAACAAGTGTTGCTAATTGGGATACCTCTGAAACAGTACTACAACCTAAAATAATTGATGCTGCTAGCATGAATCATATTAGACAGAATAGTGACAGTTTCAAGCCAGTTAGTGAATGAATGAAACTGTTATGCAAAGTTGGTGAAAAATATTGTATTCATAATGTGAGTAATTCAGAAGGTGGTTCAGTGAAAGTAGTTATGCATCAGTAGAAGTAGATTACTCGCATATAATATGCTTAGTTGTGTTAGGCTTTTAAGTACATGTATGAATGTATTTAATAGAGAACAGGATTATACCTTAAATAAAAGGTGGATATTGCATACATGTATGTGATTAAGTAATCTTATTCAGTACATCATTTTGCTTTGGGTGGCTCTTTTGGACTGTAATAAATAAATTCCTTTTTGCATGCTCTGTGTTTCACTCTGATCTATGATACCGACTAAATCTTCATTGTAGACCTAAGTTCAGTATTACTTTAATTCTAGTAAACAAATGGGACACAGTGGAACATAACACAGACCACCTGCTCATTGATGTATAACCTGAACTCAGTAACACCTTTGATTTAGTCCTTTTCAGGATGTATAGCAAGAACATGTAGAAGTGGGGTTACCTTGAACAAAACATAAAGTATTAGTAAGGGGAAAACAGTCAAATGAAAAAACGATGTGTGCAGTGGGGTTCAGTGGGGTTTGAGAGCATACTGCGGTGGTGGTGCTGTGGTAGCATTGTCGCCTCACAGTAAGATGTTGTCCTGTTCAATTCTTAGCAAAAGCGTCTTCTGTGTGGAGACATGCGTGAATGGGCATGCCTTCTTCGAAGGTTGTGCTTCAGGACTGGCACCTCGGTACGTAAAAATCTTCAGCTAATCATTAGCGGACCGGAATTCCGCTGTGGCGACCTCTAACAGGGAAAAGCCGAAAGATACAACAACCATTTCTCTTTGGCATCTTTAGATCAGGCATTCCTATGATTCCTAAGAACAGGATTAGCTATCTGTAAATGATGTTAAGGCAGGAGAGAGTGTCAGATTAAAACTTCTAAAGGACATAATTTTTCTGTAAGGTTGGACTGAAAAGTATTGCCTAAGGTTTAAAGTGGGGGGGGCATGTAAAGTAGTCCACAAGGTGCTAGTAATGTCAAAACTGAGTAATGACTGGTAGCAGAGAGAATGCAAAATCACAAAGCATGATAAAAGTCCTTGGTGTGGTACTATTTCCATAAGTTAACCATTAGCTGTAAAGCTAATGTAGGCAATGGGTCACGTTCTGTGAGAACAGATTCCAGGAATAGATGACATATTACACTTCATTTGATTCCTAATCAGGCCACAGTGTTTAGCTGTGCTCAGTTCATTTTATCATAACATGATATGAAGCTTGATGAAATGATTCAAATAAAGACTACAAAGCTAATAGCATGAATTTAGGAGAAGAGGTAGGAAAACAACTTGTGGTAGCTAAAGGTACTCTCACTTTAACATAGGTGAACATGTTAGAAATTATGTAGGTGCTAAATTACTCAGAGGGACAATGTGACAGCCTATAGCTCATGAAAGAGGATAAGAAGGCAGATTTGGCATGTTCACAACATTGACAGTAGTGATGATGATTATGATAATTATCATAATCGCACCCATTTGTTAAGCATGCAAGCCCACTATACACACAGTCCCTTTTGAGACGTGAACTTGGAGCACTGGCTACTTAAGTGACTTGTTCAATACCACACAGCAGGAAAACGAGGGTGAGAGAATCCAACTGTGTACCACAGGACCTATAGCTCAGAACCTTAACCTTCTGTGTCAACTGCCAGTACAAAGTTGTTTAATGGCATTAAAAAACATTCATGAAAATAGCAGCATATTACCTGAGAGGCTAGTAATCTGATACTCTGTGTTTTCTTGAAAAACTTGATGTAATTGTTGAAGAGGCATAAGAGGGGTAACCAAAATATATTAGATACAAAAATGGAACAGGCTTGCTAAACAGCTTGTATTTATATACATATACACCAAAAAGGGTGTAATGAAATGTAATTTTTAATTTTAGAAAAACATACTTCATTTTGGCCTAATACAGACCACACTACATTATGCACATTTGTTGTTTTTTGTACATTACCCCGTTGCCATATTATTTATTTCTAGAATAATATTTCTGAGTATATAAGCTAGTGAGCTCATTGCACATATGAATATATCTTTTGATCAGATTTTGATAGAGGTATTTCTTGAGGAACTATATTATAGAAATATGGCAAACAAATGCTAAAGGAGGCAACAGTGCCAGGGAAAACCAAAAACTCTTCACAAAAATTCATACAGGGTCTGGCATTGAAAGAGAACTACGAAAGTCACCATTGTGAGGAAACCACTTTATTAAATCATCCAAAAGGTGAAACACACGATAGACATGGTTATACAAATGCTTAACTGTCTCACTGCATTTTCGTTCCTCAATGGATCTTCCTCAGACGTGCAAACCCCCAATCCATTTCAACTAAGATTTTTAAATGCTTCCCCAATCAATTGTCTAATCCAATCCCTTCCCTCCATTTACATCTTAAAACAATCAATTTAAAACATATATACAATACAATTAACATTAATTAGCATGAAAAGACTTAAAAATAAAAAAACACATATAAAAAAATATCAATATATGTGGATCTACCATATGACACCTTTCCTTGTCAACTTGAAAATCTAAAATGCAATGTGAAAAATATAGATGTAAAGACCAAACTCTACTCTTGGTATGGGAGTGTAACCAGCCATAACATTTTGTTACCCTCTAGTGTTAAAATCTAAGCACAACAATGCATCATACATAACCTTACATCTTTCTGTACCTCCAAATACCAATGAAACTAGTATAAAATGTACTTGATACCTGTGAAAAAGATATATTCAAACCTGTATTCCCATTGATTGATTGGGGGAGCATTTAAAATCTTAGTTGGAATGGATTGGGGTTTTACTTGGTACTTTTATATTTGGTGTATTGCTTTAGACATATAAGGAATGATATGATGGCACTTAAGGTATATTCAACAGGAAGTCAGAGAGTTTGTGTTGCATGTAAAATTATATTATGTACACTATATATAGTATATTCTCATTCAAACTGCTATGGAGTAGCTAATATATTAAGGACACTCCTTTGTTTACAAAATAATTCATAACTCCCCTGCTCTGCAAATGTTACTTGCTCATATTAGTAAGTTTCTTTTAAAGTGCATAATTAGTTTAAGTTAAAATCAATGGAAATATCTCTTTACATACTTATTTACCTAACATGTAGAGAAACTTCACTACTTATGAATTAAATGTCAAAATATTCATTAATGCTAATACAAATAACCCAGATACATAAACCAGGACACTAATTTCCCTGGTGTTTCATTTAATTTTACTATAAAGGAGATTTGGACATTTTCAGTTTCAGATATGGAAAAACCTCATTAAAGTAACAAATGCAAGAATAGCAATCAGCTGAATTTCTGTTAAATTTTCAAACATAAACACATTCTTCTGTATTATTATTTATACAGATTATTCATGTAGTAGGCATTCTGGGAAATTTGAAATTTTAAGAACAAGAAATATTGGCTGCATTTTAAAAAAGAACTGTGGGCTGACTCTGACAGCATCAAACCAAATCACATTGTATTACCATGTGTCTAATTAAATTATAGAATACAAATGGGAAAAGAAAAGAAGGTTGAAAGTGTATTTGCAGTATCTTACATGTACCATTTCAGCCACCATTACCAAATATACCTTTTGTCAGAATTATAAAGGTAGTACTCTGCAGCTTTCCTTTAATTCTCTTGCAGTAAAAGTTTCATTAAACTTGGTTGCAGATGTAATTAATTATTCTTTGATTTTTTTTAATTTTTAATGGAGCAGCATGTTTTCTTTAGTTTAGGAAAAATATTGAATCTGTGGATTATGTCTGGTGTATGGAAGCCTGTGTTTACTAAACGTTTTCTTCAGATCCTGCATCCGATTGATAAATCACTTAATCAATAGTGTTCTTGTTGAAACCTTATATTTAAAAAATGGCACAGTCCTTTTTTTGTTTTTAAACACCCCAATCCTCATCTCTGTATTTTTATATCTCTGTCACAGTCTGCTCTCCTCTTTTATACAGTAAAATATCCATATTTTTGCCATACAAATGGACAAGTAATTGAATATATTGTGTTCTAAAATTGTCTGTTTATTTTACTGATTGTTGTACTGTGTATTGCACCGTCTTGCTTATGGATTTCCCTCTGCTTTTCCTCACACCCTTCTGCATGCCATTTTGCTTATGTACATGTTTTGTACTTTTGACTGTGTACATGATAGTGTTACATTAAGCATGCCTGTCCTTTACATGTGGAGGTTTAACTCCTGATCTCCACTGAAAATAGGCCATAGATAACAAAGTGTGAAAACAAAATACATCTAAAGACACAGAACAGATGAAGACATTTAACAACACAGGCACTAAAACTGTGGTAACAAGGTGGTGCTACAACATCGTGCCATGAATGATTAGTTAGAGGATATAACAAATGAGATTGTATGCTACTTAGATAACCTTGCTGTCTTTTGGTTCCATGTTGCAGCTGCCCTAGTATTTTTTTCTTATTTGCAGCATTATTTCATATTATTTATGTACCCGTGGTAGTGGTGCTGCGGTAGCGTTGTCACCTCACAGCAAGACATTGTCCCATTCGATTCTCAGCTAGAGCGTCTTCTGTGTGGAAGCATGCGTGAATGAGCATGCCTTAGTTGAAGGTTGTGTGTCAGGGCTGGTAACTCGGCACGTAAAAATCCACTACCAAACATTAGCGGACCGGAGTTCCGCTGTGGTGATCCCTAACCAGGATAAGCCGAAAGACACAACAACAACAACATTTCATATTATTTATGTGGAAATTCTGGGTCGTCGCAAGACTCTACATCTAAAAAATATGATTTTTTTTCTGAGTAGTGAAACTAGCCAGTGATACGTAGCCTAGCTCCATTGTATATTGTAATAGACTGAATAACAATTAAAGGTCAAGACTGCAGTTACCTGCTGAATCATTACCTTAGTTATCTTAAAAGAAATAGAAGTATCTCTCAGCAGCTGCAAATGGATGCCACAAAATATGGGTCTATACTGGATGACTGAACTTTCAAAAGTTCGACTGTCATATAGTTGCCACCATATGATCACATTTTTGAAAGTTCAAACATTTTAATGAAGATCTCCGTACAGCATGGAATGGGAAGATTTCCCTTTTCTGCACTGCAGTGGATCCCAGAGTTGGTATATTTAAAGAGTGGGGGTGTGGGGGGTGCAGCCCCCATGTGGGGGGTTGCAGGTGGGCTTGTCCCCCTGCTTAAAATGTTCAGGTAGGTTATTTGTGTCATTTATTTCTTTTTTAATTAGATTTTCGAACTTTTAAAAGTTTAATCATATGGTGTCGACCATAAGACAGTCGAACTTTTGAAATTTTGATTATCTAATATAGACCCACAAAATATATATCATTGCTGTAATGTAACAGCATATTGCTAATATCACTTGAGGTATTTTATGTTCTTATTGTTTTCACCCAGCTGTCACCAGATATGTTAACAAGTTCATCATCCAATAGGGTCCTCTACCTTATAAAGTCAAATTATAGGCATACATGCTTAAACCCAGGCTGTCAGATGAAAAAAAAATGTATAAGGCTGATCGTGTATCATCAAAGAGATGTTCATGTGGATCTACCTGCCAACAGACATTCAAGGATTTAGAATCTGCAAAGTAGTATATTTTCCTCCAGTTGATGCCGGAAACATGCGTTTTTTTTTAAGGAATAAGAGTTAAAAAACTGTAAAAGTGTAGGAGAAACATACATTCTAAGAAAAATTAAATGAGTATAAAAAGTTGTCATAAAAGGACTAGTGAAATCAAAATGAATGTGAGCATATGAAAAAGCAAAAATTCCCATTGAGTTTGACACTCAGTGATTATTTTCCATCTTCTGTCAGCATCGGACTACTTTGAAAAAATCTATTTGCCCATTTTCTTCCAAGTCATATTGCAACTCATTTCAAAGACGTCGCCCTTTCCTTTAATTAGTACTTACGCATGTATGAGACGGATCTTTGGATTGTAGTAGAGAACATGGCTGTTTTGTCAAATACCCATTGTTTTCTGCTTGATTCTATAAACTCGCTCCGTCATAGTTGGGTCAGGATTTTGGCACCCATCTTCCCCCTTTCCTAACCAAAGTAAACGAGTAGTTTCCTTAACCTTTCTGTATGCCCAGTCCCCTCAGACATTTCTCTTGTTAGGTAAATTCTCAGAGCACATGTCCACTAGTATGATGCTCTTCTCCTCCTCTGGCCTCCATACTAATGTAAGCTAGAACGGGGTATGAAAAGAAGCACTTGATTATCGTAATCGTCACTAGACTGGCACATCTGTTTTCTGTCACTTTCTTCTAGTGGGCTGTGTTTGCAGGGACCAAGAAGCAAGGATATTAATTCAAGTCACAGGTAGATCTGTCCAATGACTCCATGACCAGTCTTTCATTTTTAAAATCTAATGAAGTACGGAGGTGTTAACCAAAGAAAGCTAATATATGGTTTGTCAGTGAGGCTGAAAAAGGACTGCGCTACCTTCGACTTCCCTGTTAAGTGCTGTGTGCAAGTGCGTGATTCTGTCTATCTGTCTAGTGTGTATCTTATGTGTGATAGCTGTAGCTGGCGATTGTTTTTCTTTCTCATGTCTGTCTCTCCATGTGACATTATTCATTTCCTTCATTAAGTCCTTTTTTTTTTCATTATATTCCTTCTTCCCTACCTTTTCTCTCCAGATGTATTTTGTTTTCATATTTTGTTATCTGCGGCCTATTTTCAGTGGAGAGCAGGAGTTAAACCTCCACATGTAAAGGACAGGCATGCTTAATGTAACACAATCTTGTACACAGTCATAAGTACAAAGCATGTACATAAGCAAAATGGCATGCAGAAGGGTGTGAGGAAAAGCAGAGGGAAATTCATAAGCAAGACAGTGCAATACACAGTACAACAATCAGTAAAATAAACAGACACAATTTTAGAACACAATATATTAAGTTGCTTGTCCATTTGTATGGCACAGATGTGGCTATTTTACTGTATAAAAGAGAAGAGCAGACTGTGGTAGAGATGTGAAAATACAGAAATGAGGAGTGGGGTGTTTGAAAAAAAAAGAACTGTGCCAATTTTTAAATATAAGGTTTCAACAAGAACACTATTGATTAAGTGATTTATCAATCGGATGCAGGATCTGAAGAAAACATTTAGTAAACACACACATCCATATATATATATATATATATATATATATATATATATAGAGAGAGAGAGAGAGAGATAGATATATATAGATATACAGATATAGATGGATAGATATCTATTTAGGTTCATAGGTAAGTACTAGGCTAGATGCCCTTGAGGGCCATTTTAAGCCTATCCAGTTTCCCTTTTTTGCTCATATTAACTTATCCCATTTGGATAGGGATTTTCCTTGACAATCCCATGGTTGATAATTATATACTATGTGTAATGACATAAAACACTTAGGAGCTGCCTGTCTCTATTAGTAGCACAGGGGACAGTCCTGCAGTAAAATTTATGTTTTCTATCCATAGATTCAAGCTGTGCTTAAATATGGACAAGGATGAAGTTTGTTTTATGTGGTTGTGGAGTCTGTTCCAGAATAGCAGTATCCTCTTCAAGCGATACCTGTCCCTTCAAACCATTTTGCTGATGATGCAGAACAGGTTTAGATTTCTAGACTAAATATTTCTGATGCTATTTAACTTGCTGATATGCAATAAATCCATCAGTATCAGGACGGAAAATGCTTTGCATGCCAGACACAGGTCACCTCTTGTTAAGTCTGTATGATACTGAGTATAGTGACAGGGCTTTGAGTAGGTCCAGGTAGAAATGCTGTTTAGGCCTTATATCCTTTTCGCTAAAGCTGCAATCTCTATCACTGAAAAACTCCTTCATTCTTTAATTCATAAGCACATTATTTCATTATTTTTCATCACTATATTGACTCAACTGTAAAAACAGTTTCTAAATAATTAATTATCTTTTATACCTTACTTACACAATTTATTTAATGATTTTATAAAACATTTTCTTCTTCAAACCTGGCCAAATTGTGTTAATAGTCAAATCTTATACCATTCCATACTACTGAATCTTTATCGTGTACAAAGAAAAAAAGAAGTAAAACTAAACAGTAACTATGGGCCAGTGAAAAAGGTGAACTTGTAATATAAATGCAGAGAAGCAACTAAGGTGTGAGACCAAATTGTTTTTTGAGTACTTTCATCCCTATAACATGGATAACTTCATTGGAATAAACATGATGTGATGCAATGATGTTAATAATCACATGATCATTGTTATCACTAATCACCTGACCACCCTCAAACAATAAGAAAACACAAAATACTACTTTTTGAAAAATATTTCAGAAGTATTGCTGAAGTATTAAAAACACACATACAAATCATATCTAATAAAATCATAAGTTAGATGTTCAGAATTTTAAAATGTTAATTGAAACTGAACCATTAAGACCTGGTAATAAAGTCACTTCCAATAGTAACTGCCAATATAATTCCTTTGTTCCCAAAAGATGCTTTTTAAGACAAAAGATGCTTTTTAAGACAAAAAATAAAAACTTCTGAAAATTATTACAAAACAACAGAACATTTGTATAAGCCATTGTTCAAGTCCTTTCTTTATAAGCAATATAAATATTTATGAATTCTATGTTAAAGAAGTTTCTCAGTCTTGTCCTCATGAAATGCTGGACAAGACTGGCAGTTAGCCAAATAAACCATTGGTAGTACAGCTGTATCAACCTCTGCAATAAATTTCCATTGAATAATTAATTACCATTAATTTATCAACTATATTAATTAATTCCCAGTATTTATGGCTTTGTCCAGATTTTGGTACGTTTGGCGGAAACGGAGGATCCATTGTGGATGTGCTTTTAGGTGGGGCTGTTGTCAGTTGGATGAAGCACTTTTCCTTTCATAGTATTTGCTTCCTTGGACCCCTCTTTACAGGGCGACTGCCGTGATTCCCAGGGTGAATTTCTATCTCCCATCCAGTCATCAAGGCTCCTTTTGAAGAAGGTCAAAGAGACTCTCTGCTTGACATGTATAGGCAGTCTGTTCCAGAATCTGGGGAGTCTCTGGGTCAGGAACCTATCCCTCCAGCATGTTTTGTTCATTGTGATGACAAGGTTTAGATCCCTACTTACAGGATCCAAGTTATGATTCTATTTGGAAAAATTTTTATGCTTGTGGCTTTTAAAATAATTGTGAAATACTTGTAAAAATTTTACAAAAAGTGATAATTTGTGATATCTTATTTTTTGTGGGATGGTCAGGTGATCATTGATGACAATTATCATGTGATTAAAGATGTCTATTTAAACGTAACATATGTGGCCACATTCCAAAAGAGTTGCTCAGTGGTAGTTTGCCTTGATTCTTAAAGACTTCCTCTTAGTGTAAGTCACTTATGGTGTAAGACTACACCATAAAGACTACACTATAAAAAACTCAAACTGCTAGCCAGATGTGAAAATACCTGTACTCAGTAGAAGTGGTCCCTTACAATCTCTGGGAATCAGGCCCATGATATTTAATTATTATGCTAAAGTCTGATATGTTATATGGACAAAAGCACTCAATAAACAAAAAAAAAAAAAACTTGGCTTCATGGTATGGTTATGTCACTGGTGTTTGGATTATGCATCTTTATTTTCCATATTAAAGAAATCATTTAATTACCTCACTGTCTTTAGTTACTTCTTAACATTTTTTCCTTGCCCACTGATTTATTTATTTATATGTATGTTCCTTCCATATGCTTCTCTTTTGCATGCATTATATTTACCAAATGTATCTAACATATTAAAAGTCGGTAATTCTGTCTTTATTGTATCGGTCAAAAATGAGTTTACCAATCCTTTTCTTTTTCTCAAACACATTTTATACTCTATAAACATTGTTTATTGAATTTTCCAACCTATCCATTTAATATTGCTTTTAATTTTAATCTTGACAACTTTCTCTTAAATATAAAGTTATTTCCATAACTATGTCATTGTTTCTTTCATCCGCATATTGTACTCCACCATTTACTTCTTTTAGCCTTTACCTGTTCATATAATATCTCAAAATACTCTAGATTGTTTTTAAAATTGTGATATGAAAAAACTGAGATGCCTATGGTACCAAAAGAGTCAAGATACCATCAAAAATAGTCCAAAATTTGAACTGTATTTATTGCACAAGAAAATTAAAACAAAGTAAATAAATGCTTTCATTTACAAAGTATTGAACTTCATCAGATAATACTGACTTGATGAAACACATTTAAATCCCCTTCTCATAATTGGTTCAAAAAATCTTGGGCATTTTACTTAGAAAAAAAAAAGGAATCAACATGGCAGATTCACCTTAATGCATACAACTGGCCACGTATTAATGACCTCTGCTCCATTAACTGTCTTTTGAAATTAAAAGCAAAAGCCCAATAAGATATTTTTTATACTATGAATTTCCAGTGGGGGAAGGGTTTGATTTTAAAGTTTCTTAAATATTAATTAATTATTTATATTTTTAATGCTGTTTTTAATGTTGCCTTTATGGGAAATAATCAAGTATTTCAATATATATTCTCACATTTTGACCTTCTAATTTGAGAGGTGCTTAGTACGAATTTAGTTGGATGTTCTAAAATTTTTATATACTTTAAATGATATTAAATAATATTTGTTTTAAATGTAAAGGTTTGTGTTATGGTACTATTTTAAATATACAATATTTTCCTTTAAGACAATTTCCTTTAAGTATAATGTCCAAGGTTTTTTGAACCAATCATGTCTTATGAGAAGGGGATTTAAATGTGTTTCATCAATTCAGTATTATATGATGAAGTTCAAAACTTTGTGAAAGCAGTGCTTATTTACTTGGTTTTAACTTTCTTGTGCAATAAATATGGTTTTAATTTTTTACTATTTTCGATGGTATTTTGACTCTTTCAGCACCATAGGCATCTCAGTTTTTTGTTGGTTTCATGGGTTGAATGGCTTTGAATCCTTCAGTTTAAGGGAGGAATTACCATAAGTGTCTGGGCTTCCTTTGACTGGTAGAGGATAGGTCAGTTGAGTTATTGTGGATTTCTATGCATGTATGCTTTACCTTTATTGTTACACAGTGAGCTCAAGATGTGTTCTGTGAGGATTGGACTCCTTTGAGATCAAGCTTGACTGACTTTTTCCATAGGGTTGATATTGCTATGGTAAGTAGTTAATGCATTCGTGCCTTTCTTCCTGTTTGTGTTTCATTGGCTGTTCACTGTATGGGGATATCTATTTTATATTTTGTCCTTGTGATTCTATTGTGTGGAATTATAAACCAATTTCACCAAGTCCATCTTGTTTTTAATGCTTTGCATTGGAGCTTGTTTATTTAGCTGTTCTTGCCATTCATAACAGTTATCCCTCCTGTTACTTCTATTGTTTACCTTTGGTGGATTTTGCCTTCTTTTATGATTTTCTGACTTCCCGTTCTTTATTCCTTCTGCTGGCTTTATATTCTCTTTACCTCTTTATTCAGTCCTGTGATTTTGATGTTGTCCTCCCTCTGTCCTCTCTTTGTGGGTCCTTCAAGACATTATTTTCTTGCACTTTGCCAGTACTCCAGCTTTCCTTTGCCATGCTTGTTGTGTTTCTACTGCCTGTGTGTTTTTTGGTCATAAACTGGCTTCTCCTTCTTTTGTTTATCCATATGATTAGCTGTCTTACTTCCCATGTTATCTTTTTTTTTGTAGTGGGGTATGTGACCTGTTCTACTGATGTGTTGGAGTTATTTTATTTTGTATGGGGTGCTGTTTATATCCATCTCTTCTGTTCTTGGGTCTTGTGTTTTCTAACACTCTCTGTTCATCTCTAGAAATCCCTGGCTTCTTTTAGTATTTATAGAATTTCTTGATATCCTGCAAAATTTATCAGTAACTTTGCTGAGAATTGCAGTTTGGCACTTACTCCTCCTCTTTTCAGTTCTTCTTTTATTATGTTGTATTCTTGTCTTTATTGATTCAGTTTTGCTGAGTAGTCTGCTTTGCTATCTGAGCCCTTTAGCTGTGCTCTTTTAGCATTCATGAGGATCCATTCTTTTGTGGTGTAAGAATGCAGTTTGCATAGCACATGTCTTGGCTGGGTTCTAGCCCCTTGGATTCTTCCTGCTCTGTCCATTTGATCAATTTCTAGTTCAGTTCTTTGAATGGTTTTAACTGATTTTATTAAGTTTTTAAAAAAAGATGCTTAGCTATTCCCTAGTTATCCTTTCACTGATTCTGATAATGTTAGATTTTTCCTCCTGGATCTACTTTCCAGCATATCCATTTCATTCTTCCGTTTTTTCACTTTCTGTTCCAGGATTCTTAGCCTGTCCATAGATTGTACTTGTTGATCTTCTGTGGATTCTGTTTTCTTTCCACATTCCTTGTGCTGATCTTATAGTTTATTAATTGTCTGTTATTGGGCCTTTGTTGTTTCTCTTAGGAATGCTGTATCCTTAGCTACTCTCTCTCCACCATCTGCATTAATCTTCCTATGTCCTCCACTAGGTTGTCTCCTTTTTGCTGTTCCATACTTTTGCCTTTGTTATGGATTGCTTATTGCCTTTATTTTGCTGTTCTCCCCTTGTTTCTCTACATTTCTTAATTTTATTCCCCTAGGCCAGACAAGAGCTCAAAATTAGGCAGCCATATTTGTTGTGTCCCCTCAGCAATCTATATATACCTATGTGTATTCACTGGTATGAATGTGATATGTACAGTGTAGGTTATGTCAGTAATGAATGTAATAAATTATGTCATATGTTAAGTATTATACCTATGTAATAATTAGTCATTGAATGTTTTTCAATGTAATTAGAGAAACTTTCACTATGAATTACTACACAGCAACAGTATAAAAGTATATTAAAATAAAATAAAGCGTGTGTTATTAAGACAAGAGAACATTGCATACTAGTGGTCAGTTTTAAACAAGTACACATAAGTATGTCTCACATTTCATAGGATGCTTCCTTTCCATAACATGATTGTTGTCATTCAGTCTCTTTACTTTCTCTTTATTGTATTACATTAATCTTATTTAATCTGTCAAACATTTATTTGCATAATGTAATATAGAAGTAGAGCTTGCACATTTTCGGCTATGTACTCTGAGTTACTTACTACTTCATCTGGCTTCCCCTTTGACAGGTACATACCACCTGCCAACCACATATTAGATGAGGATAGTGCTTGCATTTTTTCAATGTGTTCATGACAACCATATAATGCCAGCTGTGCTATCCTCATAATTTCTATACATTCATTGTTCTGCCTCTATTTGCCATAACATTGGGTTATGTGAACAAATATTAATGTATGCTAAACATACATTAGTCTAATCCTTGCATTTTAGAGTACCTGCAGTTTAATCAATGATATGATGAGAAGGTAAGATAGCTCTGGTGTTCACAGTCATGTCATTTACATAGTCTGATATAATTAGCCATGCATGATGGTATGTTATGGCAGACCTATCATGAATCCTATGCATGGTTTAATTTCTTTCAGGTATTCTGCTATCTGGTGTATAGTCATGCTTCAATTATTTTTTAGGAGATCTTCATCACTAATAAATTACAGCTCTGCCTTTACAGCATTTAGCCATTTTATATTGGCATGCCCAGTACTATCTATTTCTATGTCTACTCTCTAACACATACAAGTAACCTTTGATATTAAGTACAGGTTTTCCTTTTTTGACTCAATACACAGTTATACATGGTATCCAGCTGTCTAGGAGGAATATCACTTAAATGAGATAGTGGCTGCAAAGATGTTGATGTCTGAAATGACACATTTAAAATAACTTACAAATGAATGCATGTCTCTCACTCATTTAAATTGTAAGATAACCAATCAGAACTGAACATTGAATGTCATTTTATTCACTATACCAACAGATTTCTAGGCACATCCATTTCAGGTTGATGAAGAAAGATTTGTTGAAATGAACCTTCAATAAATTAATATAGACCCCTACATATTTCACTAAACCAAAATTGTTTAATCAAAACACAAAATAAATGTAAAAACTCTTAAACAAAAATACTTCCCTATAGTCCAGCTAATTAAATACACTAACTCTGAGATCACACAACAGTGGAATAAGGAAGATGATCTTACCCACTTGTTAGCAGTCTCACAACAACTGATAGCTAGCAGCTGAGCCTGTACATAAATATCTCTCTTTCTCTCTCTCTCTCTCACACACACACACACACACACACACACACACACACACACACACACACACACACACACACACACACACACACACACACACACACACAAAACACATACATTAATCAAATAAGCTTGATATATATAGCTGAACAAGGTACAAATCTGACATCTGAATTTTGAAGGAATGAATTGTACCATTGCATGATTATATATATATAATCTCATATAAGATGTACAGAGATTAAAGAGATTAATTATTTTGAACTTCTTTAGTATATGAAATTATTTTAGAGCTGTTCATGGTAGAATGTTTGTACCATACTGAAATTTTCAATATAAAAGTACTCAGAAGAAACCAACAACAAAAACCTGAGATGCCTATGGTGCCAAAAGAGTCAATATACCATCGAAAATAGTACAGAATTAAAACCATATTTATTGCACAAGAAAGTTAAAAGCAAGTAAATAAGCACTTTCTTTCCCAAAGTATTGAACTTCATCAGATAATTCTGAATTGATGAAACACATTTAAATCCCCTTCTGATAAGACATGATTGGTTCAAAATACCTTGGACATTATACTTAAATGATTAAACAGCAAAGATGTGGTAAAAGTGCCCATCTGATGGAGTTCTATGAGACGAAAATGTAAGGGGAAGTGTTTTTATCAGCGTTTATGTTATATGTGGATGTGTGTTCCTTTTGCTGTGTTTGAACATTGAACCACTTGTGTGTTGGAACTGCTGGTCTCCAGTGCCTAATTTTGTATTATACATAAAGGAAATCATCTTAAAGGAAAATATTGTATATTTAAAATATTACCATACCACAAACCTGTACATATAAAACAGATATTATTTAGTATCATTTAAAGACTGTACATATAAAACAAATATTATTTAGTATCATTTAAAGTATATAAAAATTATAGAAGAATATCTAACTAAATTTGTACTAAGCACCTCTCAGTTTGGAAGGCCAAAATGTGAGAATGTATATTGAAATATGTGATTATTTCCCATAAAGGCAACACAAAAAACAGCATTAAAAAATATAAATAAATAATTAATTAATATTCAATAAACTTTAAAATCCAACCCTTACCCCACTGGAAATTCATAGTCTAAAAAATGTTATTGGGCTTGTGCTTTTAATTTCAAAAGACAATTAATGAAGCAGAGGTCATTAATACCTGGCCAGTTGTATGCATTAAGGTGGATCTGCCATGTTAATTCCTTTTTCTTCTAAGTATAATGTCCAAGATTTCTTGAACCAATCATGGCTTATGAGAAGGACAACTGATGCTGCTCATCTAAACTTCTATGTGGATGATACTATCTCTATATTCAGAGTTGATGAAAGAAAATGCTTGGTTCAACCACGTTTATCCCTAGAACAATTAGTGACTGCATCAGTTGAAGATTTTTGGATGATGTTTTTTTAATTTGAAATGGTGGGGTTAATACCTTCAATACATACATTTGTTATGAATATGTAAATTCATCCACTGAGATTTAAAATTTTACTCGTTAATAGAATGAAGATTATATGGATTTTTTATATGAAGCTATATAAAAAACTTTAGACTATATAATATATGGTTTTAACTTTTTGCCATAATTGCAGGAAGATTAAAGAAATTATTATTAAAAACTGAGGCTTAACCATTAATTTCAATACTGTTTTACAAAACAAATTAGGTAAAAGCATTTAATTTTGTTTTTAAGAGAGGAAGAACCCTTACAAATCTTTTAGAAAATTATAGTTTTAGGATGTATAGATGTAGAAATTGTTCTCATTGCCCTTACATTAATGCATTTGATAAATCAATAGTAATTAATTATTCAATGGAGATTTATTGTAGAGGCTGATACAACTGTAATACAAATGGTTTATTTGGCTAACTGCCATTCTTGTCCATCATTTCATGAGGACAAGACTGATACACCTTTTTTGCATATAATTCATAAATATTTATATTGTATATAAAGAAAGGACTTGAACAATGGCTTATACAAATGTTCTTTTGTTTTGTAATCATTTTCAGAAGTTTTTATTTTTTGTCTTAAAAAGCATTCCTCTCTTGATAACAGGAGGGGACTGTGAGAGTACTTTTGGATCAAAGGAATTATATTGGCAGTTACTTCTGGAAGCAACTTTATTACCAGGTCATAATGGTTCAGTTTCAATTAACATTTTAAAACTTTGAACATCTAAGTTATGATTTTATTAGATATGATTGTTATGAGTGTTTTTAATACTTCAGCAATACTTCTAAAATATTTTTCAAAAAATTATATCTTGTGTTTTCTTATTGTTTGGGGGGTGGTCCGTTGATTAGTAATATCATTATATCACATCATGTTTATTCCAATGAAGTCATCCATGTTATAGGAATGAAAGCACTCAAAAACAATTTGGTCTCACACCTCAGTTGCTTCTCTTGTATTTATATTACTAGTTCATTTTTTTCACTGCCCCATAGTTAATGTTTAGTTTTATTTCTTTTTTTCATAGGTTCAGAGGTTGGTACAAGGCTATCAGCCCTAGGGCCTATACAAGCCTAGCCATAACATTTCCCTGGCTATTTTTCCCAGGGGTTTTACTTCCCTGGTTCCCTGTCTAGCAGAGCAACTGACATGATCACTGGGGTGAATGTCCTATCTCCCATCCAGTCATCAAGGTTCCTTTTGAAGATGGCCAAAGAGGTGCTCTGCTTGACATGTATGGGCAGTCTATTCCAGAGAATGGGGAGTCTCTGGGACAGAAATCTATCCCTCCAGTATGTTTTGTTCATTGTGATGACCAGGTTTAGATCCCTGAAGCATGTGGCTCTGAGGGATTGGGATTTTTTTAAGTGTAGCATATCCAACAGCTCTGGGTTTTACCTGGCCTTGTAAGTTAAGCAGAGATCGCCTCTGAGTAGTTGATATGTGACAGGATATAGCTGGAGTTTTTTTAGATGGTCACCATAGGGCATCTGTTTTAGGCCTGTGATTATTTTAGTGAGGTATTTCTGTGGCCTTTCCAACTGTTGCAGATGTCTTGTGAGGTACATACCAAAATGGGACATTGAACTCTATAATTGGTCTAATGAGGGCTGAGTACAGTGGGACAATGACCTCCTTTTTCCTGGATGAAAAGCCCTTAGTAATGAGATGTGCCTCATAAAAGGAGTTCCTGACTGTTGTGGTGATGTGGTTATCGAAGGTGAGACCACTATCCACCTGTGTCCCTAGGTCCCTTATCACACCTTTGGTGTTTAGTGTACTGTCACTTATGTGGTAATTTATGGGTACATGTTTTTTCCCAAAGGGGATATCTATACATTTCTTGCCATTGAGCTTTGGCCCATGGTTCTGGCACCAAGCATCTGTCTCTGTAAGGCCATTTTGTAGGATATCCACATTCTTTGGGGATTTGATAATGGCTCCCAGTCTGCAGTCATCTGCAAACTTTGTTAGCCAGAGTCCCTTGGTGTTGGCCTATACTTCAGAGAAGTAGATGCCAAATAAGAACAGTCCCAGGACTGAATCCTGAGGTACTCCACTTGTCACTTGTCTGGAGCTGGATTTGAAGTTGCTACTTTTACAGTGTGGGTTCTATCAGTAAGCCAGTTTGTGACCCATCAAGTGATGTAGAGATTAATGCCCAGCTTAGTAAGTTTATCTATGATTCCAGAGTGGGGGTGTCAAAGGCCTTGGTGAGGTCCAGATAGGCTGTGTGGACCATCTTACTCTCGTTCACGGCTCTGGAGATTGTTTAGAAGAAGTCACTCAGGTTGAGGAGACAAGATTAGCTCTTCAGTGTTTGAAGGTTGCCAATGTCTTTGTTTATAAGTTCCATGATAATGCTTTCCATGTCTCTGCAGATCATGCTCATTAGGCTGATGGGACAATAGTTCCTGGGGTCCAAGGTGGACCCCCCTTTTGTGGAGTGGGATAACTGTAGCTGTGCACCACTCATTGGGCATGAAGACTGAGGTGAGGCTATGACTAAACATGACACTTGGGTGAGGTGCCAGTTCATTTTGTAGTTCATGTAGTACACAGCCCGGGATGTTGTCTGGTCCCATGGATGCTGTATTCTTAGCTTTGGAGAGTGAGATTTTACCTTTGTTGCCATGATTACTGGCATTTGTCAATCTTTTGGTATTGAGATGGGCCCTTTAGGGGGTGAAATTGGCACTGAATCGATCTGCTAAGATATTGACATTATCCTTGGGATCAGTATATTTAGTGTCATTCTGTTGTAGCTCAGAGCATATCTGAGTATTGCCATTTAGATTATTGACATAACTATAGAATGCCATGTGGTTGTCCTTAGAATCTTTGGCAATTTTATGTTCATAACCAGCTTTGGAGGATTTTATGAGGGACCTCAGCTTCTTACTGAGGCTGGTAAGGGAGTTTTTTTGTATCCTGGGATTTTCCTTTTTTCTGTAGCAGTTTCTTCCTTCTGTTGTATAACTTGTTTATGGCAAGAGACCACCAGATTGGCTTCCTTTTTTTTGGAGGAGAGCGTCTTGGTTCTATTTGGAATGGCATGATTCATGCACGAGTGGATATGCTCGTACAGTGCATTATTGTAGGATTCTGCAGTCAAATTTTCAGTTACCGTCTGCATGGGTGCCATGAAGTTTGTCACTTCTGACTTGAGTAGCATGAAGTTAGCTTTGGAGAAGTTTTTTATGGAGATTTCCCTACTGGGGAGTGGGGGTGGGATGTGGACATCAAGGGTGATTAGCTTATGGTCAGACCTGACCAACAAGGGGGTGACCACTGGTGTGGAGCATTGATCTCTCATGTTGGTAATGACCAGGTCAAGGATATTTGAGCCCCTGGTGGGACTATGGATTAGTTGATCCAGGGCATTGGAATTTATGAATTCCAAGAACCATTGGGCAAAGGTGTTGGTACCCAAGTAGTTTTCCCAGTTAATGACAGGGTAGTTGAAATCACCCAGTATTAGGGTGTTAGGTTGTATCTTAATATTTTCCAGTATGTTTAAAAAGGTGTAGTGAGAATCTTGGGGCATGGTGGGGGATCTGTAGCAAGCTACAATTTGGATTGCAGTCTTACCTAGTGTTAGTTGCACCTGTAATATTTCAGATGCACTGTGTTGGGCAACTAGCCTGGAGGTGTGAATATCCTTGGTGAATATGGACACTCCACCACATTTAGTGTTTCAGTCCTGGTTTGGAGGCCGAAAAGTGTGGCAAGAGTTGTAGCCTGGTATTGCAGGGGTGCTCTCTGGAGCCTTGAACCAGGTCCCGGTTACTACACAGATATCAATTTTCTCCATTTTTAGGAGTTCTGCAAGAGAGTGCATTTTGAGAGTTAGACTTCTAGCATTGAGTAGCATAACCTTCAGATTTTGTGTGTTTTTATCTGTTACGGTGGTAGTTTTGTCATTTGAGCCTTGCCTAAAAAAGGCACTATGGGGGTGGCAAAAGCCTTAGCCAGTAACCTGAATCGCAGGGGAGACAGGTGCAGACCATCTCTGGCAAAGCATCGTGGTTTGTCGATCATGTTGTCCCTGGCAAACAGATACTGGTTCCCCTTTGAATGACACCAGAAACTTAGCCAATTGTTGAAGTCAGTCATTTTGTCTTTATACTGTGGTATCATTCTGGGTGAAGGCAGGATGCTACTCGGGGCTTGGGTTATACCTGCCAGGGGCCACATGATCTGAGAGTTCTTCCATGTCTCTTTTCATGTAGTCCAGGGAGGTATGTCTGAAGTCCTTCACACCAGCATGGACAATGACAGAGTCATATTTGTACTTGTGGAGTGACTTGAGTGCATGCGTTATGTGGCATATCCTGGCTCCCGACAGGCATCTGATGGTAATTTTCTCCTTGTCCAGCCTGGTGTGTGTTACATCAGTGTGCCTGACTATGGAGTCACCTATGACTAAGGTGTTGGGTATGTTGTTTTGCCTTAGGGGCTGTTGTTTGGTGGCACACTGGTGTTTTGAGCTATGTGTTACTTTGGTTGTGATTGGTGTTTGTTTGCGTATCAGCTTCAGAGGTCATTGTTGCTTGGGCAGTTTAATGTTAAGGGCCTTTGCATATGTGGGTTTACTGTTTCTATGTGTGGGTGTTTGTGGTGTGGGTTTTGAAGGTCTATGTGTTGCTTGAGGTATAGTGCAGGTGTTATCCTTCTCCTCTTGACTGTCTAGCACAATCTTGGCTGGAGTGAGCTTTGCTTCTAGTTTGGCTATGTAAGTGCAGTTCTTGCAGGTTGTAGTGTTGGGTGGTAGGAGGAGAGGGTTGTCTGTGTACATGAGATAATTGCTGCATTGCCCCCGTATGCCCAGGTTCACCAGGTGGACTGGAGAAATCAACAGAAGCTGACCCTTGGACATGCCTGGTTTGGTGTTTCTTTTGTAGAGTACAAGAGCTGTTTTCCCTTACCTTGGCAAGGTACTTTGCAATTATAGGCTGTTTAGGGCCTACAATTATTTTCTCCTTATAAACAAGGAGAGTTGAGTGCTTTTATCAGTTTAAGGCTTCCTAGTGCTTTTCTGCAGGTTATATAGATCAAGTACTAGTCACAGAGATTCAGATTTTAGTGCTACTACTGAGAAGCTACTACTGCTAGCTCTAAAGGAAAATTTGAAGAGCAGACTTTCTGGCACTGGAAATAGTTTAACCTTAGCCCCGCAGTGCTGCGCGATGTGCAAAATCTTTTGTACAAAATAAAGCTTCAGTAGTATGGAATGGTAAAATATTTGACTATTAACTCAATTTTGCCAGATGAGAAGAAGAAAATGTTTTATAAAATAATAAAATAAATCGTGTAAGTAAGGAATAAAAGATAATTAATTATTTAGAAACTAGTTTTACAGTTGAGTCAATATAGTGATGAAAAATAATGGAAGAATGTGTTTATGAAGTAAAGACTGAAGGAGTTTTTCAGTGATAGAGATTGCTGCTTTAGTGAAAAGGATATAAGGCCTAAACAGCATTTCTACCTGGACCTACTCAAAGCCCTGTCACTATACTCAGTATCATACAGACTTAACAAGAGGTGATCTGTGTCTGGCATAGAAAGCATCTTCCATCCTAATACTGATGGATTTACTGCATATCAGCAAGTTAAATAGCATCAGAAATATTTAGTCTAGAAATCTAAACCTGTTCTGCATCATCAACAAAATGGTTTGAAGGGACAGGTATCTCTTGAAGAGGATACTGCTATTCTGGAACAGACTCCACAACCACATAAAACAAACTTCAACCTTGTCCATATTTAAGCACAGCTTGAATCTATGGATAGAAAACAGAAATTTTACTGCAGGACTGCCCCACTGCACTATTAATAGAGACAGGCAGCTCTTAAGTGATTTATCTCATTACACGCAATATATAATTATCAACCATGGGAATGTCAAGGAAAATCCCTATCCAAATGGGATAGGTTAATTTGAGCAAAAAAGAGGAACCTGATAGGCTTAAAATGGTCAAGGTCATCTAGTCTAGTACTTACCTATGAACCTAAATATATATCTATCCATCTATATCTATATATATCTATATCTCTATATATACGTGTGTGTGTGTGTGTGTGTGTGTGTGTGTGTGTGTGTGTGTGTGTGTGTGTGTGTG
>NC_056739.1:369555487-369622987 GCF_019279795.1 Protopterus annectens | reverse complement strand
TCATAGCTTAGCACTGCTTTAACTAGCACAATGGCTTTGCACAGAGCTGCGCATCGTGCCAACTAGCGCAAACAAAACATGTTTGCGCGTAGCTGCACACCGCGCTAACTAGCACAACATTGGGCAATGTTGAGCAACATCGAGCAATGTAGAGCACTGTAGAGCAACGTAGAGCAATGTTGGGCAAAGTTGAGCAAAGTCGGCTAAACACAGCCACACCTCCTAGCCGGTCTGGCCAGTAGTAAAATAAAAAGCAATGACAGGACTCGAACCCGGGATACTGTGCACCATAATATCAGTACTGTACCACTAAGACATGACAGCTTTTGATATGCATGCACTTTCAACACACACATACATATTATTGAAAGTTTACCCAGTGCTAAGCAGGTGTGCTTTCAGCTGAGATTTTCAGAACCGGCCAATCACAAATAAGTGTGGGAAATGAGGCATATTTAAGCCCCATAGGCAGGAATACTTGCCATAACTGGTTGTAGCTCCCATCTGCAGGCAGCATGACTGGTGGAGAGGGCTCTCGCTTTCAAGCGCAACAGTGGGGCATTGAGGAGTCAAAAGTAATGGTTTGGCTCCTCGTCCATAATCATGATGACAGACTCCTGCAGGGCCAGTTCCAGGGCTCTGAATACAAAGTGGAAGCCTGGAACTGCTAGCACATGATCTCACCAGTGCCACAGTCATCCCTCAGACTGGTGAGCAGGTCAGACACCACTACTCAGACCTGAAGAGACGGAAGCAGGACCAACTGAACCAGTGGATACAGGAGGCCTGTGGGATGGAAAATGCCCCACTACTGAGTAGGTAGCCATGGAATGAAGTATGTAAGAATTGCTATTGTAGTCTATATTATGGATAGGTATATGCCTCAATATCATTTAATTTACCTCACAGCTGCAGGTGTCCGTGCTGCGAATCAGCAAGCCTATGCAGATAGGCTGCTAAGGGTTTGCCACCAAGCAGATTAGTAATTATTCTGCATGTATTGTTATATAAAATAAGTGAGAGAGCATGAAAAAGAGAGTTGTAACCCATTAATAAAGGTATAATATGTCTTGAATAAGTCTTCTGCATGCACTGTAATATCAAATAAATGAAAGAGACTCTATAAAAGTGTGTAATGTAATTAATAAAAGTATAATTCCTGGAGTGTGTCCGTGTCACTTTCTTCGATATGTTGTTGTACTCTTGCATTATAGAAATATTACTGTTGTATTAAGCACTGTCAACCCACACTTGGGTAGGCCCATATAAAGTGGAAGAAGGGAGTGCCAGTAGCTGTTAAGCATATATACAGTCCTCAACAGTTGGTTAATGGCTGGCATGTATTGGTGAATCTGGCACATGAGTAGCTTGTTATTGTGTTCCCCAGAAATGTCAGTGTGCTGCTAGAAATGTAGGGGGCTGTTAAAATATAATTGATGATGTCACCTGAACACATCCAGATATGTAGATATATAAATATAAATAAAATATATAAATACATAGCAATAACATCTGCATCCTGGACAGTCTGTATGTCAGATACTGGTCAGGTATATAAAGAACTAGCAAAACCCATTTCACAATTTAACGGACATTGCCAAGTGTAATAATATATGTAGGGGATATATACCTGCAGTCAATAGGAATGCAGTGTAAACTATAAGTACATATAAGTTGTTAATGGAGGTATCTTTTTACACCCTACTGTATGTGCATAAACAATTCAATTCCACACGTCAATGGGTATGTCTAATCTCAAAACATTTGTTGGGACATATGTCCTATTGGTTCAAAAATATCTGCATTCACTTTGATGCATGTGCCCTGTTCAAATACCACAATCTTGGTGGCCTATTGCCACCAATCAATCCTGCATGCTGTTGGAATGTCCACTGTTGTTCTATATATGCATGTGTTATGCTTGCTGTTCAACTGTTGGAACTCTGGTGTGTTGGGTTAATGGGAATACTACTGCATGCTGTTACAACTAATTTGGAATGCTGTTGGCTGTTAACAACCCATATTGTCATTAAATCCTCCTAAACCTGGAACATATGGGAAGGCCGGTCCCAGTGGACCCACCTGTCCCACCTCAGCTGGTGATGGCACCTGGCACCAGCAGGTCCGGTGCCCAGCCCGGGACCTCCTCCTCCATTGGTCCTGTGCCACCTTCAGGTGGAAGTGCTGCAGGGGATGGGGCTCATCCCCCCCATGCAAGCACGGCTGGAGGAGGGCCACCTATCACCCTCCGAATGGTCCGGGCTGTTGTGCGTAGGGAGATCGAGCATTCAGTCACTGATCCTCTATGCCAGCTTGAGGCACGTGTGGCACTACTCATGGGTCAGCCTGCCCCTCCTACGCAACCCCCAGTACAGCCACCCTCTGGGCTGTAAAGGTGCAGTGGTGACTGCCCATGGGTGGGGATCTCAGTTCCACTGTTGCCATCTGTGGGCTCATGGGCTTGCGACTTCCAAACATCCTTCCCCGTCAATGGTGTTGACCCACCACATGTGTCATATTCTGCCCCTGTACGAACTTCGTTAGCCAGAGGCCTTCTGTGTTAGCCTGTACTTCAGAGAAGTAGATACCAAACAGGAGAGGTCCCAGGATGGAACCCAGTGGTACTCCACTTGTCACTGCTTTGAGGTCAGATTTGGAGTCTGCAACTTTTACAGTGTGAGATACACTATACACCATTGCAGTTTTCTAGTTAGACTGCAGAGAACTGTGTCTGTGTGCCCTCACTGAGGAACATGTAAAGTGGTTTCTGAAATTCATGTAAAGTTTCTGGAATTTACTTCAATTTGTTTTATTATTTCTGATTTCAAACTGGTTTATCTGTTTTTTTTTCACTTAAAGTCACTGTTAAACACTTTGCTCTGTAACAGTCTGGTCTGGCCTTTTGTGGGGTCCATTTTACAAGGAGTAGTTGTTATTCTAGTCAGAGTAGATTAATTGCTGTTTTCAGGTAGCTGAGCACTATAGGCTCAAATTTATAGTTATTGGTTCTCTTACTTCTATTGTTTTCTGTGTACTGTGACAAAATTATTTTAGTGCACTACCATGTGAGTTAGAGCTAAACAGTGGGTAGTGTATCAAAGTTTAAGATATCCTTTAGTTAGCATTGAAAAAAAATTGCTAGAACTACCTGTTATGGTCAGAGTGCCAACTGATCCAACTTGGACCAGGCACAGACACAGAATGATCCATGGCAAGCACCCAAAGTCTTCTAAGAATGATCCCTAATACATCAACCCTTCATTTTAAGAATGTCATAGGTTATTAGTAAGACTGACCAGCTAGAGAACATATAGTCCAACAATCAAGATGAAAGAGCTCAATCACCCAAATAAAAAATAATTTGAAAGATCTAAGACACAGGAAAAACAGTTAAGAAATAATTCAAAAAATCTGCCAAAGAAAATAATACAGAAATAATTCCTCTGGAGTCCTCCATTCTGAGTTTTAATACTTTTTTATTTTAGGATCTGCTTACAGGATGGATAAGTGCTGCAGAAATGTCCTCCTTCCTCTCTTTGGCTTTAGGCATAATTTTCTTGCTACTGATGTACTAGTCTGCATATTGTGTTCCAAATAACACTGAACATTATGGTGAGACAGCAAACTAGCCACCTTTTATCACCAGCCTTCTAATTGTACTTCTAGTATTTGTTTCTAAACAAATAATGCAGTTTGGCTATCCAGAAAGAGTAGAATACTAATGCAAGATGGAGGAGAAGAGTGAATTGAATTGCAAAACCATTAAATAGTGCAATGTCTGCTTTGTAGCAGAACTAAACGGCTAATAAATGAAGACAAAGCATTATACTATAACAACTTTCAGAGCAAAAGTAAACACGGTCCTAAAAAATTCTGATCATCCGTTAAAGAAATATTACATCCTGGCCAAAAATGTAACCTTAACTCCTCTCCCAAAATGTCACCACTTCAAAACTGCAATAGAATTCAACTCTTATTTCATAGATAATATAGCATCCCTTAAAAAGGATTCCCCAACATCTAATCCAAGCCCTGCCCAATGTCACATGATGCCACATCCTTCAATCCTGTGCCCACGTCTTATATAAAGCTACTCTTAATCTAATTGAAATCATGCCCCCACTTCAGCTGTTGACCTTCCAAGTAAGTACATTAAAATATCAGCCAATAGCATTATCTATCCTGTCTCAGTCCTTATAAATAGGTCAGTACAGGAATGCCATATTCCTTCTCTCTGAAAAAAAAAAATCACACATTATCCCTCTATATAAAGGCAGAAATCCAACAGACATCACTAACCTTTAGACCTATATCAGTCTTATTCCCCTCCAAAATACTTCAAAAATGCATTAAAAAATCATTGCAAAACTATCTCCTGCATGAAGAACTGCTATCTGCCACACAACAGTGTCCTTTCCACTCATACTACTAACACTGCATACTAACACTGCATTCTGAACCTTTATAGATACTGTCACCAAATTAGAGATAATGTCATACTAGTCTCCTCCTTATGTCTGAACTTGTCTAAAGACTTTGACACAGTTTGTTAGAGCAAACTTCTAATTCCAATGTCCTCATTAGGTCTATCTCAGCCCGTCTTTTTATGCTTCAGAAGCTACTTACCCAATAAACATCAGTGGGTAAAATGAAATACCACCCTCTTTCAATACCTCCCAGTCACCACTGGCATGCCAGAAGACTCTTCTCCTCTTTAACATACTCAAGAACACTCCACATTTCTACAAAGCAAGCTTTCCTTATACAATAAGTAGATGACTCGACAATCATATGCACAGCAAACAACCTTGCCCATCTCAAAAAAAAAAAAAATACTCAGGAAGGTTTAGTAGCCATAGACACATGGCTTTGGATCTTACAACTCATGCTTAAGCCCAAAAAAATGAAAACTACGTATTTTTCTCTCCAAAACCTTCTCATGTGCAAAAACAAAAGTTGAAATCCTTTCTTGTAATAATACAACCATTGAAGTCACTTCTCAAACCAAATTGTTATTGATAATAGTGAATGATGATCTTAAGTTCAACCTGTACATACTAAATTTCATTAAAAAAAATCACCAAAGGCTAGGGATGATTTACAGAGCCAAAAACATTCTCACCATGCAAGTAAAACTATATTTGCTGCTACTTACCTCTTCCCCTTACTACTTCATGGTGATGTCATTTTTGCTAACCTCCAGGCATCACTAAAAGCAAATTACTACTTTCAGAACCCACCACTGTATAGCACTAAAAACACTAAATTGGTTAATACTACCCCATCATCTAACATATACACAGCTTCTGACCATCTATAAAATTATCCAGCACCCATCTACTTGTCTCGCACTAAATACCATCCTACAGAATTATGTTCACAATCAGTTATTATGATCCAGTAACCAAAAAGTCATCTCTGTACACAAACCTATCAAATCTGTTGGGCATGGTCTGCACTCATACCATGCTGCTAAGGCCTATAACTCCTTAACTGTATCCCTCAGGCCAATACCCTTTCTCCAGTCCTTTAAACCATTCAGAAATACTTCCTAGTCAATATCAAGCTTTCTTGCTCAACCCCAGGATAAACTATGTCCCTAAATATGAAAAATGACCTATTCACACCTGATACCTCCTTACTCCCCTTTCTTCACTCACTTCCTTACTTCAGTCAGTTTCTGTTCCCTGACTCTCTTATCTAAATATGTCATGGCTCTGTTTTTTTTCCTCCCACGTCATATTGCATTACCTGTTTGCATTATACTATCTGACCTTTAATTTCTCTAAACTGGCTATTTTTTTAATATTAAATAGATCATTGTCATATTAGTTGTATCTATTCTTAAGCAATGTTTTCACATTACATGTAATTTGGTATAATTGTTTAAACTATAGTTTTTTACATTTTTATTGCAATATTTTTGAATATTGTAAAATTATTGTTCATAAAATATTTTTGTAATACTTTTGAGCTTTTCTTCCTGAGCCTCCTCTGAAAATGGGCACCTACCCTGTTGGCCTTTCTTGGTAATCAAATGTCAATAAATAAAAAAATAATAAATTTGGTATCCTACAGGGAACTGCCTTATGCTCACTGAAAATGAACTCCTACTCATCTTAGTAGATTCTGTCCATCAGAGGTGTAAATACTTAACCAATTTAGAGACATTCCTGTCCCAGTACATTGCATGCAGTAAGCATCATACTGATATACCCCTACTTACAAATGTAACATTCTCATGCTGACAACACAAAACAGTCATACACTAATGCCATTAAAAATCTCTACCTAAGCCTAAGAAATCTGTTAAGATTATGTATCAATGGAAGCTGCAACAATACATCTGCAACACCTATACCCTCATCATCAGGGCCTTATCAATGTAAGACTCCTATGTCTAGCACACATAAACCACCTTCTGGAAACCTTCTAGCAGCTAGTGACTCTGTTGTTATCCCACTGACCACACTGTCACCAAGCTGGACAAGGAGGGGTTACACTGAAGTGCTTCTGAGGAACTAGGATCAGAGACATATAAAGGGTCCTCAAGATGCTCGGCATCAAATAAGTATGACTGTGACATGATAGTTGCATATGTGGAAGTAAGTGATTTGGCACAAACACCCATGAAAGATACTCAAGGATGTGCTGTAACTTATCTCACAACATTTAATCACTGATAATATTTTTGTTCTGAGCTGAGTCCACTTTTCACAGAAAATGATGCCTAGATTTAAATAAAATATAATTTTGCTTATCAACTGGCTAAAAAGCTGGTGGCATTCCAGAGGAGATCCATTTGTATCACCTTAGGAAGAAATGACTGACAAAGATTTGCAAAGGACAGTCTACATATCTTGTTTGAGTTTCCATATACTGGCCAAAGCTTTTGTCCTTTGCGCCTTTTTAGACAGAGTTTATCTAATGAGCACTCTGTACTTTACAAACACTTCAAATCTGTAAATGGACAACATCAAGATGACTCTTCTCATCACCAGGAATCTTACAAATAAACTGCTTGATTAAAAGGGACTTTCACCTCTGGAATATGTCTACCTATGTGTTGTTACGGAAACATGGTTCAGATCTAAGTTGAGTGCCCCCTCCACGTCTGAGTCTTGTGTTACCATGCCTTTAAATCCATTGAAAACTGAGACAGAGTCTTGGTGTTTGTCAGACAGAGTATCCCTTCAAAAGTGATACTCAGAAGCCCCGCACTACTAAGTTATTCAAACTACAGTTTAACTTTCAGTAGTCAAATGTCCAGCTTATAACTTGTTATTGATACTCCTCCATGCCCCCAGATAATCCTGAAAAATTCCAGATATTCTTGCAGGGTATCCCTATAAGTGATAGCTTGTTAATCCTTGTGGCCAGATTCCAAAATAGTTGCTCTCGGTGTAAATCTGCCCTGATTCTGAAATATTTGCTTTCATTGTAAGTGACTATCTATAAAGAGGCTTACAATGGCGGACAGATTGCTCTCAACCTGCTCGTAGTGTAAATGGTCACTTCAGATCAAGTCTTTTTTAGAATCAGGCTGCTGGTGTCTTTAACTGTACAGAACTAAATTGGAGTTTCTACACTTCCCATGTATGGTTCTCGGATTGGGTGAACAAAATCTCCCTGGCTTGTCTTCAAACCTACTAGGGGTGAAAATATTCTTGGGTTGGTTCTCACAAACTTGGTACTAACCTGTTCCCTCTTCTTAGTCAGTCCATCATTAACTAAGTCTGACCACCAAATGGTTAGCCTTAGCCTCAGAACATCCACTCCCACCCTATGCAACCCCAGCCTTTTCCAAGAATTCAAAAAAGACAAACCTCATACAGCTATATGAGAGCATTTTCACTTTCACCCATATGAGAGAATTTTCAGTTTCACCCAAGTTATCTTCACAACTGACCCGGAATATGCAGACAACTAAAGTGAGGATCTTTTTACCTATGTAAGGACCTGGGTACCAGGGTTTATAGCTCCCTTTCCTTTGATCATCATGTGGTAACCCAACTATAGTTAGGTGTCAAAGGCACCTCTTCTAAAAAGTAATTGTTCCATTACATCTTGCCATAGTCAGACCAATTTTAGAATCTAATGCATCTTTTGGCATATCTCTAGCTAAACACACAAAACAAATGAAAAAAAAAAACAGGTTCCTAGCATAAAGGATCTCTGTTCTTAAAAATCTTAATTATCAGAAGAGATGGGAATTCAAATCCCTATACTCTGTGTCATATAGACTTCTGAGGTGAGATCTGTGCCTCACTAAGCATGCCCTTAGAGATCTGCTATCTGTGGCTTCCTTTGTTCTAGATGAATCATATAGCAAAGCCATACTAGAATAAGAAATCTCAACATTCATCATGAAATAAACACATCAAGGTGGACAGAGATGTTCATCATCCATTGCCTTTCCTTGCATTAGAAGAGGCTCTGTCCACTTGTCAAATTATCTGATTCCTTGTTGTATTTCAAACATAGCTTGGACAACTGGATGGTTATAACCTTTGTCTGTACTTTACAGACAGTATCTTCCTTCTAAAGGGCTTAGAGTCTAAGAGTGGTTATTAGCAAGACCTCTGGTCTCATTACCTTATATATCCTATGATCCTGTAAAAATCTCACATCTTTTCTATATTCAGATTTTTTTTATCTCCATGACCAGCGTGCTAGGCTTTGGCCATAATCTGGACCAGTAATGCTTTATTTAATGATATTGCTATTTATGGCCACTTCTTTAGCTGTAATCAATAAACATGTCAAGCAACTGATGCTGAGCAAAGCTGAACACTGACAATATATAAAATGCAAGCACTAAACTAATTATCATTGTTGTTCCAGTTATTTCTTCTATTAGTCAATAGAATAATAAGCAGATTATTTTGTACCAGTAAAGGCATTTGGATATTTTACTCAATGGCACTTAATAATTGCATACAATTTACAGAGATCCGGATGTGCTGCAGAGGACTTAAGGCATATCTGCTGTGTATTTATTGTGGTTATTTGACTGAATGTGCTTTTTTCATATTTGAAATATCTTATATTTTAAAATCTATTAACTTCATATAGACGACCAATCAGTATTCTACTTTCATGGGAACCACATCTCAGTCTAAGCTGCATGTTCAGAGTTGTGATTAATAATTACTAACATAAGACTGAAATCAGGTAGCCATTGAGTTTCTACCTGATGGTCTACAGAGGCTGAAGAAATGTAAATCTGACAGCACATTGTGTAAAATCGAACTGATACGCAGCAACCTCTATTAACCCTCTGTAATTTTTTTCCAAATGATATTCCCAAAGACCTAAGGAAGAACTGCTATTGCTTTCCAGTCTCTTGTAATACTAAGATGATGAATATTTTTGACATATTGCTGGCCTGAGGTCATTTCGTAATTTTAAACAATTAAACAGAGCATTAGTTTTTAGCTACACACTTATTGCCTATGGACAGCTAATGCATTTATTGACTGTTGCACACACTATGTTGCAAGCATTCATTCAATCTAATAGTGCAAAGGGTAAAAATCACAGAATGACTGTATTCTAGAATCAAAGGTAGAGAAATGTGTGGTTAACACATTTTAGAAGAGTCAGCTAAAAATGTAATTTCTATTTATGGCTGCCTTTTAAAAATGAAGTCTTCACAGTTTCACTCAAGGCACCAATAAACAACACATCAATGGAGAAAATGTAAGTTTAAAATCATGTTGTACTCATGCATTTCTAATGATATCAATTTATTTAAAAGATCTCAAGAGAAAAGAACAGTCATTCTATTTATTGTAAAATGTGACAGATGTGTTAATGTACTGCTCCATGATGGAACTTACTCAGGCATATTCCAGGTGCAACACACAACATGTGAGCAGAGGACAAGTATTCATGTGACATATAAGCAACCTTTTACAAACTAAATGCTAGAGTTTTTGACCACTTAAGGAAAGAATATCGTTTCCAATACCAATTCCCAAATTAAATTAAATCAAAAATAATGCAGATATTGACGACCCATGAAAGAACCTTTATTTGCTTTAGTGGTTTTATTTCAAACATAAACTATTTGCTTAATGTCTTTATTTCAAGCAAAGCTGCATAGAAACTTAAAAAAGCAGAAATCATGACTAGTACAAACTGAAATATAATTCTACATTATGTAACATAGTACTGAAAAATCCAATAAGAAAACCATTCATTATTATAGGTTCATAGGTCAATACTAAGCTATTGATCCAATGGACCATTAGTAGCCTAGCCACAATACCCCAAATTGCAGGTACCCACTGATAGGACAAATTTACATATAGTTTTGATTCCTTTTGATTAGGGCTTTAGGAGTCAGACTTAAGGTATATTTATGACTGTCCATCCATTTATACAGGTTTTCCTTATAGATGGTCACAACATTACTTTGCTTTACATCCAAAGGAAGTGTATTTCATAAAACAGGGATTCTCTGTGAGATACCTCTGTCTCTCAGCTGGTCCTGTTTATAATTCTGTGGAAGTTAACATTGTTTAGAGTGGTGCTAGTTTTGTGGGAGTGCAGGAGGCTGCATAGGGCTGGATGCTTTGAGACGTTGTAGACTAGGCAGAGGTCACTTCTCAAGTGTCTGTGGGAAACAGAAAGAGAGAGAGTGCTTCATTGTGATTTAGGTAACTAAAGGAAGGCAAGTTTCTGATAATCTTAGTGAGGAAAAGCTGTAGCCTCTCAAGCTGGGTTAAGTGCTTAGACAGGTACATATTAAAGGGGCCACTGTACTCTACTATGAGGCTAATAAGGAAAAGTAGAGAAGGATGATAGCTTCCTTAAATATGGAAAAAATACCGCTGGGGATTAGTCTAGCAAGGTAAAAGCCTTATCTAACAGATGACATACAATGTTCAAAAGATAGTTCATTGTCAATGAAAGTTCCCAGGTCCTTAACAGGTGAGTCAAATTTCAATGGAGTGTGATAGGTTTATGGGTGCCTAGTCTTGCCAAAGGACACATTACTGTATTTCTTGGCATTTAGTTTTAGGCCGAGATCCTGGCACTACTAACTGTTGAATGTTATTCCTTTCTGAAGAATTTGGAAGTCTGATGTGGCATTAATGACAACTCCAAGTCTGAAGTAATTTGCAAACCTTGTTAGCCACAAGGCCCTTGATGTCAACCTTGACATCAGAGAAGTAAATACTAAAGAGAAGTGGGCCTAGAAAGGATTGTGGAGGATAAATGTGTTAACTACTCTTTGCAAAGTGATCATGCCACTCACAATAATTGTTTTTTGTCAGTAGGCCAGTTTGCTATCCAGTGGGTAACATAAGAGTTTACAGTTAGATTGCTTGGCTTGTCAGTAATGCCAGTGCTCAGGATAGTATCAAAGTCCAGGTCCAGGTAGACAATGTGAATGAATTTACCCAAGTCTTATGCATAAAGTGGCATGTTGAGAGAAACCCACCAGTTTCAGAAGGCAGGATATGGATCTAGCAACCAAAACTGATTTAGCTATCTTATAAACAGTCCAAGTGTATCATCATTTTGCAAACTAGCATTTTTAGTATGTTTTTTTTTTTTTAGTGTGAAGTTTTATTGTATACATTTATATTACATATTTTCTATTCCGGTTTGAAGGCTGTAGCTTTAAAATAACTAACTTTGTGTTTTAATTAATTTTCTTGTGACATGACTAATTTATATTGTATTAGGATGTGTTGATTTTCACTTGTTTATTCTGAAGAAGTCCCATTTTTAAAGGGATGAAAATGCTCAATGTAATTTTATATTTTTGTGTACCATTAAAGTACCATTTTTACTCTGAACTGAGTGTTGTATGACCCTACATATTAGCATTCACTTTTTCTGGTTTCTGTTCAGAATGTTTTCCAAAGTTTTTATGGTTACTGGCATATGCCTCTTGATGTGGAGTCCAGTACTATCCATTACTGATGCTCTGTGTGTGGATAGCTGTAAACTGATATAACAAACTGCCATCATATACCGTGTTGTTCTCTTTTCTACTGTGAGTTTGGTTGTCATTGACTATTTATTTCACCCCGTTCACTGGCCTTGACCTTTGTCTATTCTCTGTACAGCTTTAGTTTGATGATGTGATCTACATATCTTCTTTGTGGAGCTGTGACTGTCTTTAGATATCTAGAATTTCTCTGCTGTTGCACTGCTAGACTGACTGAAAGAATATATTTGTGAACTGTTGTGGGTGAACTGCTGTCACTTTGCTGTGTATGCTTTCTGTTTCTTTGGATCTGTTAACATGTATAGCTGTTCCCCTGTAGGATGATCTCCAGCCCAGTTTCTGTTTAATTAAAGAAAATTGCCAAACATTGTTCTTTACATGGAGACTACTTCTGCTGCCATTACATTTTATCTTTTTTTGGAAACTTTGTCTTTGTGTTTCTTGTGCAATGAATGCTACACCTATGAATACTATGGCTGCTAATCAAACCCTGGCTGTAGTAAGGAGTTTATCCCTCTATGACACAGCACTGGTTTGTCTTTTTCTGGTTTCATCTAATTTCTGTGTTTTTTTTCTGCTTTTTCTTACAGATCTTTTGCATTTTGGTTGATTGCAACTTTCAGCCATTACAACTCAATAAGTTTCATATTCATTTGGATTCAGTTTGTGCACTAGTAGGGCAATTCCCATGCTGCCACAATCCATAGATAAATGAATAAACAAATAGGCTTGATTGAAATTAATACAACTCATACAAAACAAGGTGTAATATTACGGGTTAATTTGCCTCCAAACCATTTCCCTTTGTGTATAGTTTCTACATTACAAACTTTCAATAAGGATAGGAAAGTCCAAACAGTGATATGTGTGTGTGTGTGTGTGTGTGTGTGTGTGTGTGTGTGTGTGTGTGTGTGTGTGTGTGTGTGTGTGTGTGTGTGTGTGAGTGAGAGAGAGAGATGCTGAGAATTATTTTCCTCAGATTTATTACCAACCTCCTGAGTGGGATTTATGCAGACTTTTCACTCAAAGAGCTGGGGTCTATACCAGGGGCAAGGCAGAGAACTGCCATCTGAGCACCAGAGGCATGAAGTCTATGGTGACTGTAACCCAACAGATACCTCCTGCCACCTTTTTTATTTTGTGGTCTTATACACATTATTAGTGTATGCTAATATAGAACCATATTGTAATAAGTACCCTACATAATTCAGTCAAGCAACAAAAAGCATTAGAAAGATTGGCTTTACAGGTCTAGGGTTTCCAGTTCTGTGGATTTTTACATATTATTCCCATGTTTATTTGGGTTTTCTCTGACTGCTTCTGATTCCTTCCCTCGCCCAAAACATGCTGGGCATTTGGCTTCACTAAATATTATATCTTTACCTCTCTTTGTGTGTGTGTGTGTGTGTGTGTGTGTGTGTGTGTGTGTGTGTGTGTGTGTGTGTGTGTGTGTGTGTGTGTGTGTGTGTGTGTGTGTGTGTGTGTGTGTGTGTTTATATAGATATAGATATTGATATATACAGCTTACTATCAAAAGGGCGCTCAAACTTTGCTCGATTTACGTTAGTCTGAATGCCAAATTTGATAGTATTGAGAGAACAAAAAAATAAATGTTGAAATGCACAACAGCGAATGCACTACATCATTTGCTGTTGTGCATTTCAACATTTTAATGCAGAGCTCACTATAGTGGGGACTGGGAAATGTACCCTTTCCCTCACTGTAGTCAGGTGGTATAGGGGGTGCAGCTTACCACATGAGGGGTGAAGGGGGGGCTTTCCCCCTGCAAAAATGTTCTTTACTGTATTTTGCAGGACACTGCACCTTATGGAAGTGTGGAGAATGCTATAAAAATGTTGAATTTGACATTTTCCACTTCCCCATTTGACATGTTTTGCAGTTGTTCTTTTATTTTTCAAGTCTTTAGTTCAGGAATACAATAACTCATACAAATCACTCAAGTGATAGTAAACTGATACACACACACACACACACACACACACACACACACACACACACACACACACACACACACACACACACACACACACATAGATATATATATATATATATATATATATATATATATATATATATATATATATATATACATACATACATACTATTACACTAAAAGGAAACTGGGATCCAACTTACTCATAGGGGTGGGGTGCAACTTAATATCCTTTGGCCAATATTTTATTCTATCTTCTGGTGCCCTTTACAGCAAAAGGAACACTCATGAAAAAATGTGGCAGGGTGGTCAGGTATAGTGACATATACTAACATCACTGATAAAATTAATTAAAGATAGGCTGGCTAATTAAATAAAAATAGAAGAGGCAGTTTGTTTTGCTAGTTGTTTGTGCATTGAGGAAGAGTCCTTGAGACTAGAAAGCTTTGTGTTTTGTGTTCTACTAAAGCATTTTATTCCTGAGATGTTTAGACCTTTGTTTTTTTTTCTGTTTCTGCTGCTGCTTTTACCATTGAGGGTCCATCTGGCTGCCTTGTTTGGTTTGCTTTGCATTTTAAAAAAATCACCAGGAATTTGTCTGGATCAAATGTACCCAATTTAATTTGTTTGAGGTATTTCTTGATTGTTACATACGGGTTTTAAGGAGAAAGAGCGACTATTAATGGAATTAGGAGGTGAGACTGAGGTGAGATTGAGTGGGATGTTGTCAGATTATTAGAAGAGGTTGTAATGTTTTGAGTTTTGTTATAAAGTAGTCCAGCAAGTGATCATTGAAAGCATTACCTGCTTCTTCTGCGAAGTAACAAGGGCTGTGGCTTGGTTGTCCATTTGATTCAGGATGTATTATTTTAGATATGATGGCCCATAATTGTCAATAATTTTTTAGCATCTATTTTGCAAATTGGAATAATAAAGTTTCTTGTCAAGTTTGATCTAGCTTTTGGATTTATTTTGTAAATAGTTATATTGTTGAAGATTGTTTTCTTCCAGCTTTATTTATATTCTTCATTAATTTCCTTGCAGAAGTGAGCCAAGGCACAGGGTTGTTTTGCACTCTGTTAAGCCTAAGGGAAACCATGCTGTTCACCAGTTCCGTAAATGTCTGATTAAACTAGACAACGTTATCTAGTGACAAGATTTTTAGGATCTTCCAGTTGTGAAATTGTAGTGAGGTGTTAGTTGTGGGTCAAAGTTGCAGCATGAACAACTTTGAGTCAAAGTTGCTCATGCTGCAAGAGAATGTATATGTGTGTATTCCCTGGGAAGAAGTATGGCATTGTCTTGTGAAGTATATGGGCATGTGTTGTCATACAAGCTTATATTGTTATGGTGACTTGTTAATAACCAGTGCAGGATGGTGATTTTTCTATTTTGTCAGGTTAATTCTGGTAGGATAAAAGATAAGTTGGGAGAAATAGTAAAGTTTTATACTAGAAGTCATTATCTCAGAGACTTAACCAGCTGATGCTAACATTGCCTACTATCTGATAGTCAGGTTAGGATGTCTTCCAATGTGATGATATTTTCTCCAGGAGAGATATAAAGGGCCACCATGCACAAATTGTTTTCTGTGCATTTAGTTTTAGGTTTCTTAGAAGTAGTTTAGCATTGAGGAAAAAGGGTATGGGACATGGTAGAGGTTGAAGGATTATTCTGCTGTGGTACATTATTGTTGCTCCTCCTGTTTTTTTTTTTTTTTTAATTTATCAACTGTAAGGATGTTAAAGACATGTGTGGGTGGGTGGGTGGATGGGATGGGGTGTGGTGGAATATCTCTGTGCTACTGATGCTCAGTTTTGCCCAATATTCTGTTATTGCTAATATGTCAGGGGAATGATATTTTATCTGTCATTGTAGTTCTAGAATTTTGTTTACAATGCTTCTGGTGTTCATATGGAATAGACTGAGTTTCTTCTTGCTATTTCTTATTTTGCCAGAAGAAGAGTTTATGTTTACAAGCAGGGTTGATTTATTATTTACGGAGTAACTTGGTGCCTGAGGGTCCATTGTTGGTGTGTATGTCACCTACTGGCAGCAAATTCAGCAGTATACTAATATGAATGTGCTGTTTCAGTTTTTTGTGGTGATAGTAGCTTTAACACTTTTTTTGGAGGAATGGAGTATTTTAGGTTTAATGAGGATAGTGTAGTGAGTTTTATATAATTGGGGACCTATACTGAACTGGATGGATGAAGGGGTTACATTGTAATCATCTGTCTTTTGGTAGTTGGTGAAGTATTCAGAAGGTTGTGTTTCTTAAGATGTAGAGTGGGTACATGATTTGGATATAAGAGATTAGACTGAGACATTGTATCATTATGAGGTGTGGGGAGTTTAGGGAAACTGATGTTTTAAAGGAGAGTATCTTTAGATAGTGAAGAACAGAGAACAGATGTTGTCAGTTATAGTAATAAAGAGATGTACGAGGATGTTATAGGTTGGTTGGTTAGGTGTCAGTGGAGGAAATTGTGGATTGGTAGTAGAGTTTTATAGGTGAGTCAAAGTATCAATTATAGTAATCTGGTGATATTTTATTTTATTTATTTATTTATTTAACATTTGTTGACCGGGAATGTCCGACTAGGTTCCACAGAGCCTGTTTTTAGCAGAGGCCTGGGGAGAAACGCTCCAAATGCATGTCTTTGGAATGTGGGAGGAACCGAGTACCGGAGGGAACCCCACGCGAACACAGGAGAACATGCAAACTCCACACAGAAGGCACCCCAGCCGAGAACCTCTTGCTGTGAGGTGACAACATTAACAGCTGCACCACTGTGCCGCCCAATATAAGAGGCTATTATTGGTTAGGTAGGTATTGGCTGGAGGAAATCATTGTGGATTGGCAGTATGTTTGTGAGTGGGACTAAAGGAAGAAATAAACTTAGAGGAGGTAGGGGTAGGTAAGATATGGGATAGCTTAAGGGAGTGACAACAGTGAACGGAGCAGCTTGCACCGAGCAGTATTGTTGTTTAGCCAAAAAACAATCTGAGAAGATTTCCTGACTGCAGAAAATTATTTTATTGAGTTTAACTTTTATTAGTGGTGTTTGTATTTCTCTAGAAGTGCATAGGTTATCTTTATTATTGTTAGAGGAAATTTCTTTCTGTGAAGCAAAGAAAAGTATATATTACAGCTCCATAACAAGAGAAACTGGAGAGGTGTGTGTGTGTGTGTGTGTGTGTGTGTGTGTGTGTGTGTGTGTGTGTGTGTGTGTGTGTGTGTGTGTGTGTGTGTGTGTGTGTGTGTGTGTGTGCGTGCGTGTAGAGTTGCTGGAGTTAGGGAGCTATGGAGTACAATGCCTCTATGACTTCTGTATTGAGTGCATGCAAGAGTCCATTTAAAGAGGTCCTAATAAAGGGACTCTCACTAGTATGAAAAGGAGGAAGAACTCTGTATAACATTGGCCCACTGGAGCCATTAACTTGCTCATACATTGAAATTTTAACTCTTGACTTGATCCTTAACACCTGACTACAGCCCCCTGTGCAGATCTGTCCTGTGGGTGCTAGCATTTTTTAAGGAAGTAAATTGTTTTCTTTTTACTGTTTTTTTTTTTATTTTGCGGAATCAGGAATACCCGACAGGACAAACTCATCCTTCACAAGGAAGAGTAAACCTGTCTGGTGGACATCTGCACTAAATAAACTCTATAATAAAAGGAACAAATTGCTGTCCAGGACCAAGAAGGTGTAGATGCCTAATTGGAATCAATTTCTCCTTAGCCTGAACAAGCAAATAAGAGCACTACTGAAATCCTCCAAAGGAAACTTCGAGTCCAAACTGGCCACATCTACAAAAGACAATCATAGGCCTCTTCATGTACCTAAGGATTTACACCTGCTCTCTAACATGAAATTTAACTGTAATATGTTCATTAATAATATTGTGTCTGTATCTAAAGGTAACATGTACCTAAGAAATTACACCTGCTCTCTATCATGAAACATAATTGTAAATTGTTCTTCTTTTCTATATTGTATCTGTATCTAAACTTTGTAACATGGAGCTTTCCTGCCCGGGCCTCCACTGAAAACGGGCTCCCTGAGCCCAGTGTATAACCCCGCTCATCAAACTGGAAATAAATAAATAAGGCATTCTTCACATATGTCTGCAATCTCAAAGGAGGCACTCAGATCTGCTGAGAACTGGTGGTCAGGAACACCACATACACAAACTCCATATATTTAGCCAACCCGTTGACAGGCAGGTTTAGTGAAAACTTCACCCTTCTGTCCCCCTTCAGTAAATCATGACATCCCCAGCACCTGCCCCCACTCCCCTTATCTCTAGGGAGCAAGACATCACTGCCCTCTCAAAGGCAAAAAATACAGCCTCCATGGGACCTGATAACATCCCAGGCTGCATCTTTCATGAACTCAGACAGGAACTTTCAGCACCATTAGGCACCCTATTCAACCAAAGCATAAGTAAAATCTTCATCTCAGCCAAGTGTAGAACAGAAACTGTCATCCCTTTGCACAAAGGTGGCGCATCCACTGATCCAGAAAATTATGGATGCATCAGCCTAACTAGCCTGATTTGCAAGGCCATGGAGTGGATTATAATGTATCTCATTAAAAAGGACATTGGGAACCTGCAAACACTTGATCCCACACTGTTCGGTTTCGTCAAGGGGAGGTCATGCCTGCTAAATTTGGTTGACTTCTTTGAGACAGTCACCAAAGCCATGGATGAAGGGAAGACTATGCATAACACCTAACTTGACCTGACCAAAGCCTTCAATACTATTCCACACTCAGGTATAATAGATAAACTCTCTCAACTAGGCATCAATCCATATGTTGCCATATGGGTAGCAAACTGGCTCACTGATAGACCCCACCTAATCAAAATAGGGGAAGCCACCTAAAGCAGTAGACTCATAATAAGCTGTGTACCTCAGGCATCAGTCTTGGGGTCTCTGTTGTTTGGGATATACTTTTCTGAGGTGCAGGCCAAAACCAGTGAGCTATGGCTAACCAAGTTTGCAGATGACTGCAAGCTGGGCACTGTCATCAGTTCCCCTAGTGATGTGGACATCCTCCAAGAGGTCTCACCCAAACAAATAACTGGTGCCAGAGAGACCACAGAGATTCCTCTCCAGGAGAATCCAAGGACTCAAGCATTTACTCTACACAGATAGTCTAAAGGCCCTTTCCCTCTAATCAGTCTCATACAGACTCCTCAGTGGTGACCCCTGTCTGGCATACAAAGGCATTTCAGACCCCGCCTTGATGGGACTGCTGCATATCAAGCTCCATTTGAGTAACCCACACTCGCCACCTCAACCTGGTCTGTGACATCAATAGAACTTGTTGGCAGGACAGATTTGTGACCCAGAGACCCCCCTTCTGTGGAAAACACTCCCTCTCTCATGTCAAGCAGAGTACCTCATTAACTCTTTTTAAGCGTAACCTGGATAACTGGATGGGTAACAGAAAATGCACCCCTGGGATTCCATCTGTGCCCCTGCTCGACAGGGGTACGGGGTGCTGACTTGTTAGAACATGGGATAAATTCTTGGCTAGGTTTGTATGGGCTTCGGGGCCAATAGCCTAGTAACTTCCTAAGATCCTATGATCCTATGATGTAACCCAGCTGATGTTTGATGAAAATGAAGATGAAAATGAACTGGAGCACTATTGCCAGATAGCCTAATAGGGTAAGCAAACCAAGGTGAGACACGGATGACCTACAGCAAGCAAAAATGCCTGGCCATGTATTTTTTTCCAGCATAGAATTTGAACAAAGTTTGCACTCTGCCACCCCATGCATAGCAAATAATGGGAACTGTATAAACAACTACTAGCTGCCTTCATAGTTTCCCTCTTTATTTTTCTTTTTTGTACAAAATCACTAGACTTCTAGACTTGTACTGATTTGGCAAAAAAACAACAGGGACTGCTGTCAAGTAGTGTGAAAATGACTGATTCTTGTCTTCCACTCCATGTACCTTGCAGTGTGTTGCTCTGTACCACCTTTTCTATTAATAAATATGTTTTTTCCCAGGCTGAAACCTGTCCCATGCTACAGGGGTAGATTACCAATAAACTCTGAGTAAGAACAAAAATTCAGCTATGATTATACATGACCATAGTACAGCTATTTTCTTATAAAATACCTACATCAGGCTGCTTTAAATGTGCAGTCAGTAGTAACTGAACGTTCTGTACAATATACTTGTGCTATTCAGTATATTCTGTATACTCTGCAATAACTGCTTTTCCACATGTGCAATATTTGATGAAGGCTACTACCAGCATTATAGAGGTATCCCAGGTCTTGTCAGTCTTGTTCAGTTTATGTATATGTTACTGTACTGTTATATGTCCTTGTTTTTTTCTGTGGTTTTATGTGATATATGCACTTGAAATGAAAGCAAAGTAATTTTGCTTAACTTGCACTGTGTGCGGGTCTGAATGACAGTAAAGTTTACTTCGACTTTGACGGTTAGGTGCAGTCAGCTGATTCCTATCAGAAAGGTAAATACCATTTAAACTGAAAATGCCTGCTCAAAGGGAATTCACTACATAATTTGCACTCCCCCCAAGGACAAAATCTCTACCACTTAGCCAATCCAAACCTTCTGAAAGGCAAGTAACTTGTCAGCTAAAAGCATGAAAATCACATATGCGTTACACAAAAACTAAACTGAACTGCTTATTCGTTTAATAAGCTTCTATTTATCCTAGTTATTATTTATTTTTTGTCTTGCTTCAGATTGCAAAATTATTTGCACACCAAGGTGCCATAAAGGCAATGGCACACTCCACCCTTTGATTGCTAACAGATTCAGCATGAACATTTTTACTGCATATTTTTTTGTCTGTTCCTCATAAAAGTTTTGGTTTTCTGGCACGTCATTGAGGATTGAAATCAGAAAATAATGACAGAAGTTTGAGTTTCAGACTTCATACCCTTCTGAAAAATTCATGTGAATTCAAAACCTGCTGTTATATCAATTTTATAAATTTGCAAGAGCAATATTTAAAAGGTGTTTCTATTTTAGGGCCTTTGCCCCCCCCCCCATTATTTATGGCTTTAACCAGATTTTTTATGCTAAAATGTTGAGTGCTATGCACATAATTATTCCAAATTAACTGCTTAAGGCAGGTTTACCAGACAGAAGCAGCCCTGCACAGAACTCAGGATGTGCAAAACAGAATCTTGTCCTTAATGGTGCATCTGCATTTTGTAGTGCACTCATATGTACGCACTGTCATACTTTTCACATACACATGGCCAATAGTAAGAAATGCCAGTCACCTACAGCAGTTCCTTGGGATGTGGAAGTAATACAAAACATCCAAGAAAAACACCAGACCCAGAAAAGAATGCTTTGACTGAACAAAACAATGTACCTGACTGAGAAATACCTTTATTAATACCTATTGTATGCAGATGCCCTGGCCATTTACAAAGCAACGTATCCTGCTTCCAGTCATATTTCACTTTTACACACACACACACACACACACACACACACACACACACACACACACACACACACGTGCACGCGCGCGCGTGCGCACACACACACATGAACCCCCCGTGACATAGCAACTCTGAAATTAATACAAAACGTGCTATCTAATCCTCACTTGATATGGTCAGAAAGTTGATTATAATATGCAAATGGAGCAGTGGGTTAAGATATGGGAGGATGGCTTACCCCATAGAAAACTGAATTTATTTATTTTTTTATCTCTGCACTTTCACAGAAGAGGAGCATAAAAAGAGACTTTTCATTTCACAGTCAACAACTATCCGAATACCTTCTTTCTCAACTTGAAAAACAAAGAACTTGTCTTAACTATCCTGTAAACTAAATACCTTATTTCAATGTATTTCCCACTGAAGCAAAGCGCCAGCAAACTTTGCTGTATACTTGCCCTGTGGTAGATTTTTCAAAGTACTAAATTCTTTAATGATCTATGAGTATTGCAGAAGCCAAGCATCTCAGCATCCTTACAGGTAGACACAATGAAGAAGGAAATCCATGTTTAGGTACATGCTAAAGCATCTCAAACCTCAATTCTAAAGCAGGTTTAACCCTAGATGAGAATATATTTATTCCTACCTCTGAATATTCGCTCTATCTACAGACTAACTCAGACAACAAAATGTAGCTAAACAACAGACTATAGATTTATAGGTACATCTATGACATTAGAACATTGCTGTTAAGCTTTCCAGGAAGTAGGCTGTTCAACAATGGCTCTCATGTCAGCACTTGTAATTTGATATGAAAATATTCTCCAGTTTGACCAATGCACTCCCCACAGGCAAACACTGCTGGTATGGAAGGTCCTCTGAGGCCTATATTTCTTTACCTTAGGGAGACAAATGCTCACCATTCTTCAATATTCACTTCAAGGTCCAAGACTAGGGAACTGCAAAACTCTATTCTGGTAAGCATTAAACCTTGACACATACCAGCTTTTATTGAGAGTTATGTAGATCTCCAGCTGGCATCCCCAGGTAATCTGTCTGAACTAACTCATTAATTTAAGTTGAGCAGGACTTCTGGTCCTGACTACCTGGAGCAGATACTCTAGACATAAATAATGGGAACTTTATAGTTTCAGTTTGCTTTCTTTGTTTCACCCACATCAGCTTTTCTATTTGGGTTGCAGTGCATTGACAGTGATGGTGGATACTCCTTACATATCTTGCAGGTGGTTAACTGTTTAATAATTGTGTGATGGCTTCCAACATACATTTTGAAATACACATAACACTTGCTAGAGATGAGAATTAATTTTGCAAGCAGAGATTTACTTGAGCCCTTTACATTTATTATTTCTCTTAATGCAATAATGCCATAGGAGACTAAGATGGAGGTGTACTTGTGTTTGTAATCAACAGTCTGCAGCAGGAGGGGTACTCTAAGTGGTACCTGTGTTCATGAAATATAAACTATAGATAGGAACAATAATAGCAGTGAGTGTGTTTGATTATTTGGTCATTATAGTATAGTTGCAAGATAATTTGTATAAGTAAGTTGCTGCATCTAGAATCTGGGGTTTATGTCCAGTACCTCAAAACTCTGACTCTTAAAAGGTCCATTGATCAGTGGAAATATACAACAGAATGTAGCAGAGAAAAAATGCATAGTTTTCACTGGGGTGCTATCATTACAAGGGGTCATATCTATAGTTAACTCTTTTAGAGGCTAAGATGTCAAGGGTGATGACTCACAAGCAGAACTGTTTTTACATTATCTTTATACCAAACCTATGAGACCTTAGCTAATTTATTGCTTCTGTGTTGCTAGATAACATCCAAAGAAGGATATATGGCTGTGAATAGGGTCACAAGATTAGTAATTATTGCAGTAAGAGGTAAAACATTAATGGATATTTACCTATAATAGAGACAAATCAGAATTTGCATAAACGGATGGTTATATGAGAGCTACTAGATGCTGAGGTGGGAGATTCATTGAAGCACAGGCAGAACAAACCCAGTATGATGCAAGCAGAGGCATGAAGGCAGTTGTTTCCATACGCACATTAGAAAGCATTGCTTCACTGAAAGTTAATTGATGTGTGGAGTACCTTTAACTCAAAATAGGATAATAGCAGATTACTAGGAGATCTACCTGGAGGTCAGTTTAAGCCTAGCCATTTCAACCCAATGTAATACCATAGCGGTTCGAGTCAATACCCACAATTGCATTTAGTGATGACTACCCATTTCTAGGAAGGTTGTGGGTGCTATCTCCAGTAAGAATATATGGTGCCCCATCCACTCATCCAGGTTCCTCTTGAACAGTGTCACAGAGGTACTCCGTTTCACATGAATTGATAGCCTGTTCCAAAGATGTGGCAGTCGCTGGAAGATAAATCTGTCCCTCCAGTATGTCCTATTTAAGTCACAGGCCATATTTAAGTCCCTGGAATGGGTGTCTCTAGACCCATTTGATTTATGGATATGCAGTAAGTTCATTAGGTTTGATTCTTGAGTTGCTTTGTAGGCCAGGCATAAGTCTCCCCTATCTATATGATACAGAGTAAAGCCATAGGGATTTTAGTCTGTCTGTGTAAGGCACATGCTGGAGGCCTTTCACCATCTTTGTTAGAAACCACTGAGGTCTCTCTAATTGCTATAGGTGCTTAGTACGGTATGTACCAAATGGGGCGTTATACTCAGTTATAGGCCAGATAAGTGCTGAGTATGGGGAGGGTTATAACTTCTTTTGCTCTCAAAGTGATGCCTTTACTAATTAAGTGAGCTATGTGGAAAGCTTTCCTTACAATGGTAGACACATGGTGGCAAAGTTAAGGTCGCGGTCAACCTGTTATCCCAGGTCCCTTACCACTTCATGGGTCCTTAGGGTATAGTTATTCATTTGGTAGTGTGAAGGGACATTGTTTGTGCTGAAGGGAATGCTGATGCATTTCTTTGCATTCAGTTTGAGACTGTGACTAATACGCCAGTTGTTGGTCTGTGTGAGACCATCCTGGAGTATACAGACATCCTTTGAGGATTCAATGATTGCTCCTAGTTTGCGGTCATCTGCAAACTTGGTCAGCCACAACCCTTTAGTTTTGACATGGACTTCTGAGAAGTATATACCTGCCAGTAGGGGGCACAGCACTGACCCCTGTGGCACCCCACTGGTAACAGGTCTGCTGGTTGATGTGGAGTCACCCACTTTGATAGAGTGTGTCCAGTGTATGAGCCAGCTGGCAACCATCTTACAACAAAGGGGTTTACATTCAGTTTGCTAAGTTTATCAGTAATAGCTGAATGTGGAATCATGTCAAAAGCCTTTGCCAAGTCGAGGTGTTCTGTGTGCACAGATTTTCCCTCATCAATGGTCTTGGTCACACTTTCAAAGAAATCCATCAGATTTAACAGGCAGGATCTGCCCTTCATGAAGCCGAATTGGGTAAGATCCAGGGTTTGGACATCACCTATGTCTTTACTTATTAGATCGATAATGATTTGTTCCATGGCCTTACAGATGAGGCTGGTCAGGCTTATGGGTCTGTAATTCCCCAGGTCTGTTGCTAGGTCATCTTTGTGGAGGGGAATAACTGTAGCTGTTCTCCATTCCACAGGAAAAAAGCCTTTGGTTAGGCTATGATTGAAAAGGGTACTTAGTGGTGACACTAGTTCATGTTTTAGCCTATTTAGAAGACAGCCTGGGATGCTGTCTAGTCCCATAGAGTCTGTGTTCTTTGCCTTGTACAGGGCTCTTCAGATCTGTAAGGTGGGGGGGGAGTTTGAGGGAGGGTTTGTTGTAAGTTAAGAAGGAATAAGAGAGTGAAATTTTCACCAAACCTATCCATTAACAGGTTCGCTATCTCTCTGGGGTCAGTGTGTGTGATACCGTTGGCCACCAGTTCTGCACATGATTGGGTCCTACCCTTTATGTTACATACATAGCTGTAAAAGGCCTTATGGTTATCCTTGGCAGTACTTGCTCAGTTTGTTTCAAAGGAGCTCTTGGAGGATTTAACAGGTTGTCATATTTGCCTGTTAAGGCTGAGGAGGGTGCTTTTCCATTGTTGAGTCCTTGTCTTTGTTTTCTTGGATAGAAGCTTTTTGCATTTATTGTAGAGTTTGTTGATGCTGGAAGTCCACCATGGCAGCTTGATTTTACTTGGGGCTCTGGTTTTGATTCCATCTGGTACAGCTGAGTTCATACACTTATGCAAGTGATTGTACACGGCTTTAGTGTAAGCTTCAGTGTAGTTACCACTTTCAGCTTGGGGTGGGGCTTGGAATGGATTTATACCTTCACCTTGGAGGGTATAGTTTGCCTTGGTGAAGTTTTTTAGTCTGATTTCACCATTTGTGAGTTCTGGTGTTAGTGTCAGTTTGAAGGTGACTGTTCTGTGGTCAGTTTTAACTAATGAGGGTTAAACAATTGCAGCAGTACACCTGTTCGACATGTTTGTGAGGACTAGATCTAGAATGTTTGGTTCTCTTGTTGGGGTATGAAAAATTTGCTCCAGGACATTTGAATTCACAAAATCAAGGAACATTTGTGCTAACAATTTTGGGCTAGAGTAGGTTTCCCAGTTGATGGTGGAATAATTGAAATCCCCCCATTACCAGTGTGTTTAGTAAAATTTGGATTGTCTTCAGTTTGGTTAAGTAGGCTTAGTAGGTGTCGTGACCCATGGAGGGGGATCTATAACTAGCCAGGATTTGAATGGGGGTCTTGCCCATCTCAGCCTAGACCTACAGTAACTCCATGGAGTTACTGTAGACATAGCCACAAACCAAGAACCAACACAGGAACAAACGAGCCAGCCACACCAAGGATAAGATAGACCAGTTTAATGCACACAGTTAAGCACTTTCATCAAAGTAGATCCAAAAGACTTCTTCAGAACAAAGTAACACAATCCTCTGCAACATTTAAATATCCCTCCCAAAAGTCACATGTTTAAATTAGCCAGTAAAAAACAAGTCACTAAATATAAAAAGGCTGCAGCTTTAAAACACTTAAAATGGAAATTCTTTCATTAAGCCCAGGAAAAACACATGCATTGAGCTTAATTTGCCACTTAAATTCCTTTAGTTCTACTACATCATTCCAGGGACCCCCCCTGATGTCCCTGGTAACATGGTCAATGGCTAAAAACCCAAATTCATGATTATGGTTCTCAGATACATGTTTTGCCAAGGCATTGTTCATGTTACCCTTCCTAATGTCAAGAGACTGTTCATAAACACATTCCTTGAACTTCCACTGTGTCTTTCCACAATAAAACAGTTACAGTTTTTACACTGGGCAAGGTAAACAATGTCCTTGGTGTTACAATTATTAAAAAAATGCATATGAATCACCATTTACATAAACTTTATCGAGTTCAATCAAATACCTGCAGTGGTTACAAAACCCACATTTGTGGGTACCTTTCCTCCTAACAGAGACAAAGTTGTTGTCCTGGAGGCCTGCTTCCAGAATTTCTTTGAAACATCTCCCTCTTTTGTAAACCATCCTCACCTCCTCTTTATATAACCCTTGTAACTCCTTGTATACTGAAAAAATGTGCCAGTATGTACTCAAAGTTTTATAAATTTGTGGACAATCAGGGATGTGAGTGGTAATGAAAGATACATAAGTGGAATTATTTACCACACTGCATTAGTCACCCTCAAAAAAAACATGTGTACTAGTCTCTTGATCAGACAATAATGGAGTGTAAAAACCCTTAACTCTTTTGTTTTGTACCTCAGAATAAACTGCCTCTACCAGAGACTTTGGATACCCTCCAGATAAAAGCATGTCAGAAAGTATGTTAGCTTCCCTTAAAAAGTGTCATCCTCAGAAGTCATCCTGGTAAGGCAAACAAACTGAGCCTTTATCAAGCCTTTCTTCTGATGTAATGGATGGCAGCTATCAAAAGTGCAAGTAACAGTTCGAAAAAGTAGGTTTTCTGTAAATTTGGCTTACAAATCTTTTCCTCACAATGTCCTTAGAAAGATGGACAGCTAAGTAACAAATGTCATTTTTACCCCATGTGGCACTAAACTTAAAAAAGGTGGTGGTTTGGTTAAGATACTCAATGAAGTGTTGTATAGTTCAACCTCAGATTCCTCCCAAAAAATAATAATGTCATTCAGAAACCTGAGGTAAAAACTCCAAGGGGGTTAGGACCCAAAAGAATTTAAAATGTATTTAGTCTCCCATATTAACATAACAATTTTGGCAAAAATGGGGGCACAGGCAGCCCCCATTGCCACCCCTTTCATTTGAAGATAGTAATGTCTGTCTATGTAAACAAAATTTTTTTTAAAACAAGTTTCATCATCAAGTCCAAGCTGTTTATCTCATTGTTACAAAAAATTCCCTTTTTCACCAAGAATTCATGAAACCAATCAAGCCCTGTCTCATGGGGAATAACGTTAAACAGATTGTTAAAATCAATGGTACTGAAAATCAAGTTGTCATCATAACAAACCTCAGACATTTTACTTAAAAAATCCCATGAATCCTTACAGATGTGTGAATATCCCTCTAAAACATTTTTTAATCTGACATCAACATACCTTGCCAAGGGATGAGTTTTGGACCTAGAAGCATTAACAATAGGTCTTAATGGAGGGTCACACATATCTTTATGGATCTTGGGAAGTCCAAATATAGAAGGGACAGCAGGAAATTTAACCACAAGCAGGGACCACAGGCCATGGTCAATCTGGCCCTGGTCTAACATATCTTGGAGTAACCAATCTATTCTAGAATAAGCAATGTTAACCATATTGAGTGAGGTTTCTTCATAACAATTACTGCCACTTAAGTGCAAAAACATTTTTTTAAGGTAGTCCTCAACATTCATCACTACAACCTCCCCTCTCTTGTCGGGTTTCATAACCCAAATAGTTTTGTTAGAGCAAAGTTGTTTTAAAAGTTCATTTTCAGCCCTTGTGAGGTTGATAAACTTTTTAGTGTGAACCTTGGATAGCAGGTTCCTAAAATCAAACTCACACAATTCTCAAAGGCTATTAAGGGCAAGGGAAGAGGCGGGTTGAACAGACTACTCCTTCTAAGTGTTTGACCAACATTCAAACCTTCAGTAACATTAAATAAAAGTTTAAAGTTCAGTTTTCGAACAAACAATTTTAAGTCAATGATAAGGCTCTCGATTTGACTGTGGGTGGTAGGTACAAAACTGAAGCCTCTACAAAGCAAATCAGCCATGGCGGTTTCAAAGTTCAGACAAGAATAATTAAAAATAGTGGTACAGCGGTAGCATTGTTACCTCACAGCAAGAGGTTCTCCTGTTCAATTCTCGGCTGGAGTGCCTTCTGTGTGGAGTCTGCATGTCCTCCCCACGGTCGAGTGGCCTCCGAAAGACATGCGTGAATGGGCATGCCTTCACTGAAGGTTGGGCGTTGGGCTGGCAACTTGGCACCATAAAACTCAACTGCCAATCATTAGTGGACCGGAGTTCCGCTGTGGCGATCCCTAACTGGGAAAAGCCAAAAAGACAAACAGCAAGTAAAGTCACCTTGCAGATTTCAAATTGTATCAACATCACCATGGAGTTGTCCAGTCTAACTTGACATGAGGTGAATTTATCTCTAATATAGATTGAAACACCACCTCCTTTGGTTTTCACACATTCATTTTGTGGTCTAAAGTTGTGGAAGGCATTGTAGCTATGCAGGGCTGGGGTGCTCTCTGATGCCTTAAACCAGTTTTCTGTCCAGACATCTACATCTTCTACTGATAGAAGTGCTTCCAGGGAGTAGAGTTTTTGGTTTAAGCTCCTAGCATTTAGCAGCATGACCCTTATTTTGTTCTGATTGGTTAATTTCACATCAGTAATGTTGTTTTCGAGACCTTGCCTTAAAAAGGCACCATGGGAGAGGCAAGAGCCTTTGCCAGCAGCCGAGAAACTCGGAGTGCCAGGTGCAAATTGTCTCTGGCAAAGCAGCGAGGTTTGTCAACCATGGCTTCCCAGGCAGACAGGAACTAGATACCCTTGGAAGTACATCAAAAACTAAGCAATTATTGAAATCAATCATTTTTTGTTTATACTGTGTCATCTTTTTAGGTCAGGGAGGTGTGCTGCTCAAGGCTAGGGACATACCTGCCTGAGACACATACTCAGAGAGATTGACCATGTCTCTTTTCATATAGTCCAGTGAGGCATGTCTTGGGTCATTCACACCAACATGAACTATGGCCAAGTCTTAACGGTACTTGTTGCTGAGAGACCTGAGTGCATGCGTGATTTGGCAAATCCTGGCACCTGACAGGCAGCTGACCGTGACTTTCTCCTTGTCCAACCTGGTGAGTGGGACATGTATGTGTCTCACTATTATCTCAACCTACTGCAGAATTATACTCCAATTTTAAAAGCACCCCAGAAATAACATGCTTTTTTTCTTGAATTGGAAAGTGTTGATACATTATCTCAAGTCAATCTTAATGACAAGAAAACTTGTTTTTTGAGTGTTACGCCTTTCAGGCTTGGTGGGTGAGATCCTGGTGCTGCTATGTGTCATGGGTGCTATGGAGAATGTGTTACCTGTAGCCGACTTGTGTATTGGAGGTCTCTGGTGTTTCAGTAAGTTTTTCTAGAGAACCTCTATGTATGTGGATTTACGTGTTTTATGCATACTATGTGTATGAGTAGTGGTATGTGTATGAGTATTGGTGCTATGTGAATATGTAGTAGTGTGTAAGTTGCCGAACTTCTCTGTGTTACTGTTTTGAATGAGACAGAGCAAGGATTCTAGATTCTTGGTGTAAATATTTCTCTTGCACTCTGCACTAGACTGTGTTATTAGAAGACAGTTGTCTGCGTATATGAAGCAATTGCTACACTGCCTTGAGACACCCAAGTGAACAAGGTCGGCAAGAGAAACAAGGGTAGTACAACTGTCCAGAATGCTAGGTTGAAGACTGTTGTCGCTAGGGGTGGCTTTTCAGAAATGATCAAGGAGGAACTTGGCAAATGGATATTTCTGCCTGGGTTTTAAAGGAAAATTTGTTAAATTTAACTGTCCGGCTTTGGCACATAGGTACTGAGCAGTGCTGCTCGATGCCCAAAGAAGCAGAAATGATGCAGGGCCTAAATACCAGAAGCTAAAACATGGAGAAAAAAAAACTAACAAAATTCAAAAGAACCAATGAGGATTCTTATTCCAAGTCCTCGACTGGCCTTACTTTACCAGTCGGGTGCCAATCAAACACAATTCTGTCACAACAGTGCAGATGAGCCCCTTCCAATCCAAGTTGGCTTGAAAAACGTACTCAGAACAAACAAATCACTACAAACATTTCCAGAAGCAGCAGGCCTGGATCTGGACTATTCTACAGCTACTAGCTACCCTAATTTCAGTGGGAAACACTAGAGAATATTTAACACAAGAGAAAAATAGCAATGAGACACTGAAAAATGTTTAAAACAGCAGAAAATCAGCCACTAGGCTCTAAAGAATGATTTAAACATTTAAATAATTTTCTTTAATTCTATCCTTAGTTGACATAGGGGTCATTCATTATCTTCTTCACTGGTTGAAGTCTAGAGTTGGGATGAAAGCAAGCTAAAAAAGGAGTGGATGGTCTGTGTAGCTATGTGGATGGTACATCAGTAGATGCAGTTAGAATAGTAATGCTGCATGAAAAAAGGTTGTATTGACAAAAATATGCCCTGCTATGTATTCCATATGTTCATAAACACAATGTGCATAGTCCTATCCACTCTGCTGGTAATGCGCACATCTGGTACTATGCTGGCAATATGTATATTGCATTATGTTAATATGTGTTGTAATTGCATTGCTGTGATACCAGGCATGTTGCTGGTTTTACCTGATGAATGTCTTGGTTATCCACACTCACATAAATTTCTTATTGAAACATATAATTGCTGATCTTGTATCATATCATAGTTTGTCTTTGTTATTGTTGTACCATTAAAATAATCTTAACGTGGATCAGTCAGCAAGAATTCTGTGAGGAATGTGCTTCAGTATCTGATAAAAAAAGTACTGCATTGTCTCTGCTGTCTTCTAAGAATGTACTCTTTTTAAAAAAAGGTAGTATGTTCGCATTATGTTACGATAAGTGCAACTTTGATTACTCTCCAGATTTCAGTTATAATAGATATTGAATGTGTCGGTCCCTGTTTCAAATTATGGCTAATTTAGAAGATGGAAATCTCAGCTGTAATATTGAATTCATCTGTATCACACAGTTTCATCTTACATTTGTGATTATGCATGCTCCAAAAAGTTAGGGCTCATATCCTTGCCATATATTGCAGACTGAATGTGGTTTGCACAGTAATGCTGTACATTTCGTGTAGCGATATTGTACATGAGCAACAGCCTGTAAACATATCCCTTCTGCAGTGAATGACTTTGCAATAATGGAAAAATAAATGTCAGAAAGCTGGACCTAATTAAAACAAGATGGCAGTATGACCTTTCAGCACACAAAAAGTTTTTAAAATTGCATTGGTAGGTTTTCTATACATCCACAAGTAAGGACAGGTCTGGGATTTAATTGATACAGTGATTTCACAGCTGAAAGAACAAAACTCACTTTGAACACATGGGGATAATAATACGGTTGCACAGAGTGATATGATAATCCCAGGAGCTCAGGCTGTGACTAGTAGCTAATGATAACATGGCAGTAGGAGGAAGAAAAAAAAGCATTTGTGGCTGGCAAATTGTACTACCTTGATGTACAGGTCCTGAATTAGAAAGCATGCACAGCTCAGCATGGTGATTGTGCTTGACAGTTACTCAGCACTCGCTAATGAGAGTGATGGTCCCTGCTGAATACAACTCAGTGCTGTAATGGTATAAAAGTTAAGCTCTAGCCAAATGGCCAGAATACAGAATAAGGAGACTCGCTTTTATTCATATAAAAAATCCTTCACTCAAGAAGCTGGCTTCATTCATCTATATTCAACTACATGATCTAATTTTCAGGCCTGCCTAAGAGTACCTTTTATCTTACGTTGCTATGCAAATACCAAGGACTGAGAAATGACTGGTATCCATGCACTGAAATGGTCTACAAGTCAGCCACACTGAAGGTTCAAAACTCATTTTCAATGCAGTAATGTTGACAAAGGAAGTATAATCTATGTTATTCATTTCAGGAGTAATGAGTGGATTGTTATTTAACAGAAAAAGAAAGAGAGCAGTGGCTCTGAACTTTTGTTTAATAAAAGGCAGAGGCATTGTACTTGTCTTGTTCTGAATATCAAAAACAGCCTGCAGTTTTTAACAGGGGTGTGCTATAATGATAATTCCACATTTATTTCCAAGTGATGCACTGCTCTGTACCTCATCACCAGAAAAAAGCAACGCATTTTATCCCATTTAATATAAGAAGGTATTCACAGCTTTCATGTTCCTGAATATTTTTATTCATTTTGTTTAACATTTTTTAGTTGGGTAAGTGAAGTGGTCTAGGGACCTTTTACTTTCATGACAAAGGATAGAATGGCAAACAGCAGCACAATAAAAATGTCAGACTGGAATCAATAATATAGTACTTTCAGTTGTCATTAGGACATTCAGAACATTAAACTAACTTTTACAATCATTTAAGTAAACATTTGCAGTGAAATCCATGAAATAGTACATTCTGTAGTCAGCGGAACATTGAGAGAACCAGTATTTCACAGACAGAGTTACAACAATTATTTGAATGTATATAAATATAAAATACATTTCATACATACGATGTCTAGCCATATATTATACAAGCTCTCTTCTACCTTATTTGCAAAAAAAATGGTAGCCTCAAGCATGTAAGGGATGTACCGGTCAGTTCTTAGCTACTACTGAGACTGTTTAATATCTAACAGAAAGCTGTGTAATGTCTGGTGCATTTGTAACACTATTCAACAACAGTACCAAAAAGAAAGTCATATTTTCAATATGGTTGGTATTTCAGTTATTTAGCACACACACGCATGCACACACACGCACACACGCACACACGCACACACACACACACACACACACACACACACACACATACACACACACACACACACACACACACACACACACACACACACACACACACACACACACACACACACACACACACACACATATACACATATACACATACCCACACACACACACTCTCACATATCTAAACTATAGTCATACATTCTGAAAAAGTTCCTCAAAATTCAAGAAATAGTGATGAAATGGGGTGGAACAGTGGCACAGTAAATAGCATTGTCTCCTCACAGCAAGAGGATCCCTTGTTCGATTCTCAGCTGGGGTGGCTTCTGTGTGGAGTCTGCATGTCCTTGCTGTGTTTAAGTGGGTTTCCTCCATGTGCTCCGGTTTCCTCCCACATTCGAAATACATAAATACATGTAGTATGTGGATTGGACACTCTAAATTGGCCATAAGTGTGAGTGTGTATGCAAGTGTGCGTGGTGTGAAAGAACTATCATCTCGGGGCTAGCTACCCAGGGATATAAACCTTAGCTCTAGATGATTGATACTGTTAAAGTGACACCCTGACTCCATGTGCAAAAAGGGGAAAAAGAGGTTATGGATGGATGGATAATGAAGGAATTCGGGATTAGTCCCTATACAGTCAATTGAAAAATAGGCTGCTGAAGGTACTATAGATAAACACATAATAACCTGAGCTCTCATCTACAAGCAGCACATATGTAGTACTCTGGCAAAACATGTCATGGGATTGTGAAGTGCTAGCCAGTAAATGCACAGCCCATAGCAGCAAACATAGCACACTACAAACATACAGAATAACTACTCTGCAGCTTATAACCCAATGAACCTAAGGATGCCTTCTGACTCAGGTGACAAAAAATCTCGGAGCTACCAGAACTTATTTTATGTTAATTTTAAAATTCACCAATGGCAGGTATGCTATGACAATGCTATACAGCCATGTACTACCACTGGCAACATATCCCATAAATAGTAAAGCATGTTTTTTTTTTTCAGCATTGTGCTGTGCATTGCATTAAGAAAATAATGATCAATAAACAGTTTTCCAAATTACCCCAGGTAAACATTTGCATTTCCATTTGGTAATATTTATGGATCTCTTTAAAAAGTAGATCTGTATGCTTTGGACTAGTGCACACAGCTTTTATTGTTCTTATTTTATCCTTTTTCGATCAACAACAATCATACCATCAGCTACAAACTTTAGCATTCCATCTCTCCATGTGAAATGCTAGATCGATATAGCCAACTGGGGGAGTTCCTGGAGGAAGGCAATGCCAAGTAGACTGAGAACTCTGTAATAAAGCTGACCAGTGAAAAGGCAGGTTAAACTTAGGTGTGCATTCATCCTGGGTGCAACATGAAATTTTTTTTTAATTTTAACCTAGACCCAATATGTGTAAGTCTGCTCTTGTTAGCTACCAAAATTGTGAACTGCAGATATATTCGCTTGACACATGCCTCCAAAATGCACTGACACTCATTGACTTCATTTTGCAAAGCATGGTCTGAGGTTTATGGACTGTCTCACCAGCATAATGTATCAACACTTTCCAATGCAAGAAAAAAAGCATGTTATTTCTGGGGTGCTTTTAAAATTGGAGTGTAATTCTGCAGTAGGTTGAAAAAAATGGCACATAAAAAACTGGTGATGAATAGCGTATATTAATGTGGCGTAAGAAAATTCTGCCAAAAGAGATGACTGCAATTAGGGATACAGACAATAGTCAAGAGGAGGCTGGAATTTACTGGAAAAAACTGACAAAGGAACCCAGCTACTGGGAGCAAACAGCTAGAGAGGAAAATGTAATAGAATAGGAAGATGCCAATAATTAATTTGGACTGCAGATTAGAGATTGCCTTCCCTATCAAGGATTGATATCAGAGTATAAGCAAAAAGAAAGAAATATGGGGGTCCTAAACAAAAGATCAGCACTGGTAGAGATTTTAGTAGAATCTAGAACAGAAGCTGCCATGAAAAAGCAATAATTAGCACAGCATATAAAATATTGCATGATAACTATAATAATCAATCAGTGGAGATAAGAAAAGATTGGGAAGAGAGATTAAATAAGCAATTCACAAAGAAGCAATGGGGGATATATGTATGTCTCCCGAATATGCAACAAAATCTAGAAGATTTAGGATTTTTGATTGGAAATGTTTACATAGATATTTTTATACCCCAAGCAGACTCCAGAAAAAATTTCCCCGGGTAGACAGTAAATGTTGGATGTGTGATGGGGAAGAAAGCGATAATTGGGAACACAGTTTCTGGGACTGTAATGAGTTGGCAGACTTTAAAGATTCCCTAAAGACTACTTTGTCAGAGATACTAGGTGAGTAAATTGGTGTAACTAGGGAAATGATTTTTCTGGGCTACTATACACAATTGGAATTGCCTAGACATAGTAAGGCCTTGCTAAGTCTAATTATGGTGGCTACCAAAAGAGCAATTACTAGAAAATAGAAATTGAAGTCTAAACCAACTGTACTAAAAGTAGCGAATATAGTAACAGGATAAAACAACTGGAATTGGGATATTAAAAAAGGATAGGGGCAAAATATAAAGGAAAAATGGGAATCATAGGAGCAATACATACAGGGGAGGAATGAGGTTTAAAAGAAGGCAAGACCTGAATGGGCTAGGTAATGTTTGACAATGATTGAATAGATTATAATTAATGTATAATGTTTGCAACTAGGATTATGTCAATATGGTTTGTGATGTAAAATGATAGCAGCTGGGATTTTGTCAACATGGTCTGTTTTCATTTATATAAATATATGATTGCATATGTCAAAGTGATTATTCAATAAAGATGTTACTTGTTTAAAAACACAGATAGTGGCATCTTTAGAAAAGAGAAGGAGTAAATTACATTAAAAAATCAAAATTGTGGGAATAATACATGTAGAAAAATGTTTTGGACGCAGAATGAAGTTTAAGAGAAGGCAGAAATTTAACAAATTAAGTAATGTTGCTTTGATTATATGATATATAACAATTTATGTAATGTAAATGTGAACTTGTTAATATGGTTTGGTTGCTTTTGTATAAGGTTTGCCTATGTCATAAGTGATAATTGAATAAAGGTATTAAAGAAAAAGAATATGCATGTTTATTTTGTGTGCTGCTGTTAACACAATTATATAACTAGGGATCTACTTATCATGTTATGTTCGGATGAGATTCTGGAGTGACATTGTACCACGATGCCTGTAGCGGGATGGAAGTTTCACATTCTTAAAACCTTTATCCTATATGCCCTACCATGGAGAATAAATATTCACTTCTTATTGCTTCAAAATCAATAGGGTGGATTTGTGCAATTCTAATGCTTGTGCATAGTATATATAATAGACTGGGTATGCACTTGTATGTCAGATAACATTTCTAATTCCAGACCCACTCAGACACTTTAAGTGGCAATCTCACTATAATTGCCATACAAAAGCAAAAACATTTTGAAAACAATACCTTTTATTGTGAATTGCAACCTCTTAAATTTCAACAAAGACATTTATCTCACACCCAAAATAGTATAAACTGGACTAACCTAAAGGCCTTACCACTCAGTGATGCTGCATCTCACTTCAATAATGTATTCCCAAAAATCCTACAATAAGTAGCTCCACTTCGAAAAAAGAGTTAAGTCAAATTTTGCCTACTGGCTACCCAGGATCACAAAACATCTCATTAAACTTAGAGATGCTGCTTTGAGAACTTGGGCAACAAACACAATTTAGCTAAACTATCTGAAATTCAGAGAGCTTAGACACAGAATGAAACACCATACTTAAGTATACCAAAAAAAAAAACATATTATACTAACATCCAAAATAAAAATTATCAGATCCCCAAATTATTTTGTTTTTCAGTAAATAGGCTTCTTAATCCTGGCCAATCAACATAGTCTTCACCTAGACTCAAATCTAATAACTCAGTTGTCATTGCCAATGAATTTTACTTTGACTTCTATCTCTTCCTTACTTAACAGGTCTATAGTAAATAATGCAATGAACACATTGCAAACTTTAACAACTCACCATGTTCTGGCCCTCCAGTCAATCCCCACTGCTATGATCAAAATATTACAACATAAACTGAAACCCATCTAACTAGCACCAGACAAACTACCTGGCAAATATTTTAAAACAGCAGCATAGGGCATGACTTAGCCTGTCTCAGAATATCAATGAATCTTATGTACTTTTACTACAGACAAAATATTACATGTCCCCAGCCACAAAGGTGCTCATTAAACTAAACTCATCAATTATAGACCTATTGCAGTCCTCTCCCCTTTATCAGAAATAGTTGAGAAGTACATTTAGGTCCAACTTATACAAAGTATTATACATAATATACTCCTCTCGCCTTCACAGCATGGGTTTCACCTCTACTGTAGTACCTCTACTAGTCTCCTTAATTTCACTAATACTGTTAACACAAAGAGAAATGAAGTTAAACTTATATTTCCTCTCTTTCTTGATCTATTCAAAGCTTTCCATACTATTTCCCACACTATACTCTTACAGAAACTCTCCAGTCTAGGCCTTGACAATTCCTCTCTATGCTGGTTTTCTACTTACCTCTCTGACAGACTCCAGATAGTAAAATGGCTAACAGAGATCTCATCCTTTCTCCCTGGTGCAGATGGTGGTCCCACAAGGATCCATACCAGAACCTATCCTGCTCAGCATCTTTGTTAATGACCATGATGTTGTCAGTATGGATGCTACCTTAGTACAGTACAGAGAAGATTCTCCTGTTATCTGCTCAGCAAACAGTCAGGTTTCTATAGAACTGTAGGATTCCTGGATCATTTTTTTTTGTAGGGAATCAAGGTTGACCACCTCCCTACTATTCCAAAACCCTAACAAAACAAAACTAATTCTCTTCACTCCCAAGCTCCACACAATAAAGAGAGCATCTGTCACTATTACCTATTCAAACTGTACCAAAATAGAACTTGTCACACAAACCAAACTACTAGGTGTTTACATAGATGATCTAAAGTTTGACTTTTACATTAAACATACAGTGAAACAACACACCAAAAACAATGCACTCTTTGTAGGGCAATACTCTGTCTGTCTAGCACTGCAAGATGTCATATCATCACTACCTTTCTGCTAACTGATCTCCTATAATTAGCACCAGTTTGACTCACAGAGACCTCCAGTTGCTTGAACTACATCACCATCTCACATACTGCCAGTCCCTATTATCCACAATCTAATAAACAAATAAAATGACTGTCCATTTGCAGCATTAAGGGGCATAGTTTTAAATTTACTGTCTTAGAGTAAGTGGTAATGGGGGATAGAGGTGGCCCATTGAATGATTTTCTTGAATTACAAGAACTAAGATGGCAGATGAGGACTAATGCCACTGAACAACCAGGGCTTAACAGTACTATCTCTATAAGCCCTATTCTTAGACTTAGTGCAGAAGGGTATATGTAGAATTTATGTATCTACAAGGTTTTATAGATCATTGTATATATTTATATGTTTAGGTATATCTTGCACAATTGTCTTTTATTTGGTCTATAGGCTTTAACTTCTTTTTATTTGTTTCCTTAATGCTGCTATTCATGCTGCTAGCTTATTTTTCATGGCATATACCTTTAATGTAATTGAATGATTTATTATTAGTGAATGAGTATGGTATTTAAGGTGGGTCTGGCTACTGATTTTTTTGTATGCGCTTGTTCATTCTGATGAAGTTTTTTATTTTAAAAGAAGAAAGCACTAAATAAATATTATCTGGTGGACTCTGGTGCGCTTCTTCTAATTTATTTATAAAATAACTTTATCTGTTCGTTTAACATATTCTTTACTTCATTTCTTATAATATCCATATTTAATCATATCCATGTTTGTTTTATCCACTTCTTTTATATCTTAAAAAAAAACGTGTTTACATTGTTTCCCTATACGTTTTTTACTGTTTTACATTTCAGACACACATATTCTGCAGTTTCTTCTTCTTGACAATCTATATTCTGTCAATTTTATTTTTATATGGCATATTTCCTTTTACTGGCACTGTATGCATTACCAGTCTTCACAAATAAATCCTGACATTCTACTTTCTGATTACACCATTGCTTCTTATTTTTATAGCTTTAATGTTTTTTATCTGTTAGATTTTCCCATGGTTTTACATAGTAATATTTTATTACAGTCTTATATCATACTTTTCTTTTTTTATATCATTCATTTTTATTTTCCACAAAAATATTTTTTCTTGGCAACACTTTATTTCTTCACATGTTGTTATAGATCGATGCATGTCAAGTATTATGGCATCCATCCATAAGGCTATAGGCAAAGACCATTGTTACATGTACAGTAGTATAATTATGAAAAGATGTTTAAAAAAGCATTGTAAATTTTATAAATAAAGGCCCTATTTTCTTATTTCTCACCTTTCCTGTAACTAGCCTAGTCCAGATATAGATTTGTTGTATCCAGGACTGTTTTGTAAGTTTCTGAGCCCCCCTGACCTTTCTGTGTTGGAGGGAAGCCTTCTAGCTTATAAGTGAGAGTGGTAAGCACTAGGTAGCCTATCTACCACAAGAGGAGTGGTTTCTGGCCCAGAAATTGTAGTTTGTTGGCCGTTTGGGCAGTTTTTTCATCCCTTTCAACTTTCGGGTTTAAAAGCCCATGTTTGTGCGGTTTTGCAGTTGTTTAACCTCGGCGGATCCAGTTTTGGCTTCCTGCAAACTACAAGATCAACAGGAAGGAGAAAGAAATACTCTAAGTGCCTCTATTTTGATTTTATTATCATAATTTACTGCTCTCTGCACTTGTTATTTTGTCATTTGTAATTTATCTGCATTTATTTAAACTGTATTTGCCTTAATATTGCTACACACTCACGTGTGCTAGCTTGTGTTGCATTTAAAGTGTTGTTGCTACTGTTTTAACTGCTTTCCTGCAAAACAAACAAACAAAAAAAGTTCTAAGCTTGTTTTGCGCCTTTCCTGTAACTAGTCTAGTCCAGATACAGATTTGCTGTATCCAGGACTATTTTGTAAGTTTCTGAGTCCCACAGACCTTTCAACCACAAGAGGAGTGGTTTCAGGCCCAGAAATTGTAATTTATTGCCCATTTGGGCAGTTTTTCCATCCTTTTCAACTTTCTGGTTTAAAAGCCCAGGTATGCACTTGTTTAAGCTCTGTGGATCCAGTTTTGGTATCCTGCAGACTACAAGAGCAATAGGAAGGAGAAAAAGATTCTCTAAGTGCCTCTGTTTTAATTTTTTTCATAATTTACTGTGTTCTGCACTTGTTTGTTGTCATTTGTAATTTATCTGCACTTATTTAAACTGCATTTGCCTTAATATTGCTACACACTCAAGTGCGCTAGCTTGTACTGCATTTAAAGTGTTTTCCCTACTGTTTTAACTGCTTTTCTGCATAACCCCCATCCAAAAAAAGTTCTAGGCTTGTTTCCTGACTTTCCTGTAACTAGTCTAGTCCAGATACAGACTTGCTGTACCCAGGACTGTTTTGTAAACTTCTGAGCTCCCCAGACCTTTCTGTGTTAGAGGGATGCCTTCTAGCTTATTAGTGGGAGTGGTAAGCACTAGGTAGTCTATCTACCATAAGAGGATTAGTTTCTGGACCAGAAATTGTAGTTTATTAGCCATTTCAGCAGTTTTTCCATCCCTTCCAACTTTCTGATTTAAAAGCCTGTGTTTGCAAGGGTTTGCACTTGTTTAAGCTCTGTGGGTCAAGTTTTGGAATCCTACAGACTACAAGAGCAATAGGAAGGGGAAAGAGATGCTCTAAGTGCCTCCATTTAAATTTCTTTTCATAATTTGCTGCTCTCTACACTTTTTTTTGTCATTTTTAATTTATCTACATTTATTTAAACTGTATTTGCCGTACTATTGCCATGTGCTCAAGTGTGCTAGCTTGTACTGCATTTAAACTGTTTTTGCTACTGTTGTAACTGCTTTCTTGCAAAAAAGAAAAAAAAAGTTCTAAGCTTGTTTCCCCCTTTCCTGTAACTAGCCTAGTCCAGATCCAGACTTGCTGTCTCCAGGACTGTTTTGTAAGTTTCTGAGCACCACAGACCTTTCTGTGTTGGAAGGAAGCCATCTATCTTATCAGTGGGAGGGGTAAGCACTAGGTAGCCTATCTACCACAAGAGGACTGGTTTCAGGCCCAGAAATTGTAGTTTATTGCTCATTTGGGCAGTTTTTCCATCCTTTTCAACTTTCTTGTTTAAAAGCCAAGGTCTGCACTTGTTTAAGCTCTGTGGATCCAGTTTTGGTATCCTGCAGACTACAAGAGCAATGGGAAGGAGAAAAATATACTCTAAAGGCCTCCATTTTAACTTTTTTCATAATTTACTGGGTTCTGCACTTGTTTGTTGTCATTTTTAATTTATCTGCATTTATTTAAACTGTATTTGTCTTAATATTGCTACACACTCAAGTGCGCTAGCTTGTGCTGCATTTAAAGTGTTTTTCCTACTGTTTTAACTGCTTTTTTTGCATAACCCCCATCCAAAAAAAGTTCTAAGCTTGTTTCCCGACTTTCCTGTAACTGGTCTAGTCCAGATAAAGACTTGCTGTATCCAGGACTTTTTTGTAAACTTCTCAGCCCCCCAGACTTTCTGTGTTAGAGGGAAGCCTTCTAGCTTATTAGTGGGAGTGGTAAGCACTAGGTAGCCTATCTACCATAAGAGGAGTGGTTTCTGGCCTAGAAATTGTAGTTTATTAGCCGTTTCAGCAGTTTTTCTATCTCTTCCAACTTTTTGATTTGAAAGCCTGTGTTTGCAAGGGTTTGCATTTGTTTAAGCTCTGTGGATCAAGTTTTGGCATCCTACAGACTACAAGAGCAATAGGCAGGAGAAAGAGATGCTCTAAGTGCCTCCATTTTAATTTTTTCATAATTTGCTGCTCTCTGCACTTGTTTTTTGTCACTTTTTACTTATCTACATTTATTTAAACTGTGTTTGTGTCTTTTGGCTTTTCCCGGTTAGGGGTCGCCACAGCAGAACTCCGATCCGCTAATGATTGGCAGTAGATTTTTATGTGCTGGCTTGCTGGACCTAACGCACAACCTTCAATGAAAGAACGCCCAATCACGCATGTCGCCACACAGAAGATGCTCTAACTGAGAATCGAACGGGCAATGTCTAACTGTGAGGCGACAACGCTACTGCAGCACCACCACTGCAGTTACATTTATTTAAACTGCATTTGCCATAATATTGCCATGTGCTCAAGTGTGCTAGCTTGTACTGCATTTAAAATGTTTGTGTTATTGTTGCAACTGCTTTTCTGCAAAAAAAAAAAAAAAAAAAAAAAGTTCTAACCTTGTTTCCCCCTTTCCTGTAACTAGCCTAGTCCAGATTCAGACTTGCTGTCTCCAGGACTGTTTTGTAAGTTTCTGAGTCCCCCAAACCTTTCTGTGTTGGAGGGGGAAGCCTTCTAGCTTATCAGTGGGAGTAGTAAGCACTAGGTAGCCTATCTATCACAAGAGGAGTGGTTTCTGGTCTAGAAATTGTAGTTTATTGACCATTTGGGCAGTTTTTCTATCACTTTCTGGTTTAAAAGCCCATGTTTGCTTGGGTTTGCTTACAGAGCAGCAGTGCTCAGCTGAAGTAAACTATTACCGGTGCCAGAAAGTCTACTCTTCAATTTTTCCCTTACAACAAACTTGTTCTGTAACTTCTTGCACTTCAATTAACTTAACCAACTAGCACTTTAACGGGCTTTTGTAGCATTTATTGTAGTACACTTAGGTGCTATCAGTACTAGCTGTTCCTACGCAGTAACAGTACCGGTACTTATTAGTTGTGACCAACCCACCTGGTATGATTGTAGGGCAATTTCCTGTGCTTTCTCCTACTAACCTGGTGCACTTGGGCATTCTGAGACAATGTGACAACTGTCTAATGTACACAGACAACCCTCTACTCTTACCTCTCAACAGTCATACATATGAGAGATGCACTTTTATCACCAAACTGGAAGCAGTGCATGCTCCAACCAAGACCAGACTAGCTGGAAGAAGGTCAACACCTGCAACTCATTACATAGAACACACAGCCCTCCAAAACACCAACCATCACAACCCACACATAGAAACCCAAACTATACACCACCTTCGCCGAGGCTCTCAATAAACCTTTACCAAAACAACAGACATCCCCGAGACAGAAAAGCACTCGACCACCACAGCACAACACCAACAACAGAACACATAGCTCACCACCACAGTGTGCCTCTCAACCATAGCCCTTAAGGCAAAACACTTTGCCCAATGTTCTAATCATAGTAAACGCAATTGTGAGGCACACTGATGTCCCACTCAGTAGGATGAACAAGGAGAAGGTGACAGTCAGTTGTCTATCAGGTGCCAGGATCCACCATATAACACATGCACTCAGGCCACTCCACAACAAGTAAAAATATGATTAAATCATTGTCCGTTTGGGTATGAATGACCTGAGATGTACCTCCCTGGACAACATGAAAAGAGATGCAATGGAACTCTCAGATTATGTGGCCCAGACAGGTATGACCCTAGCTCTGAGCAGTATTCTATCAACACCCTGAATGATACCACAGTATGAGCAGAAAATGATTGACTTCAACAATTGACTACATTTCTGGTGTCATTCTAAGGGGATCCAGTATCTGTCTGCCTGGGACGACATGATCAACAGACCTCGATGCTTTGCCAGAGATGGCCTGCATTTGTCAACCCTGGGATTCTGGGCACTGGCTAAGGCTCTTGCCACCCCTAAATTGCCTTTTTTAGGTAGTGTTCTAAAGTCCAAAATTCCACCATAACAACTACAAACAAATGCAATCTGAGGGTCATGCTGCTCAATGCTAGAAGTCTAAATCTCAAGATGCACTTGCTCAAAGCTCTCCTCAAAATGAAGAATGTCAACATCTGTGGCGTAATGGAGCTCTGGTTTAAAGAGGCGGAAAGCACCCCTGCACACCCAGGCTGCAACCCATTCCATACTTTTCAGCCCCAGAATATGGCCTGATGCTCCAAAGGTGGTGGTGTCTCCACATTCTTAAAGGATACACACACCTCTAGACAGGTAGCCCAGCATAAAGCATTAAAGATACTTCAGGTATAACTAACACCGGGTAAGATGGCAATGCAAATCATAGCCTGCTACAGAACCCCAAACATGTCCCTAGACTCTCACTCTAAGTTTGTAAGCACCCTGGACTCTATCATGGTCCAACCCGGTACTCTCATGCTGGTTGACTTCAACTATCTTTCCATCAACTGGAAAAACTATTCAATTACCAATGTACAGGCCCAAGGCTTTCATGAATTAATCAATTCCAATGCCCTGGACCAGCTCATTCTGACCCCCACTAGAGAAAGGAATATCCTTCACCTGGTTATCGCCAACATGAGAGACCATTGCTCCACACCTATAGTCAAATCCTCCCTGGTTAAATCTGACCACAAAGTGATCACCATGCAAATCTCCTTCTCCCCTACAGCCCTCGCTAAGGTGACTACCCTGAAAAACTTCTCTAAAGCCGACTTTGGGCTCCTAAAAACAGAGATGGCTAACTTCTCAGCACCCATGCCAATGGAAAATAGATGCATGACTGCCAAATCATGCACCAATGGACTGTACGAGTACGTACACAAATGCATGGACTTTGCCATACCAAATGGAACTAAGATGCTCTCCTCCAAAAAAAGGAAGCCAATCTGGTGGTCTTCAGCCATAAATAAACTCTACAACAGAAGGAAGAAACTGTTGCAGAAAAAACTGAAGTTACAAGCCTGGAAAACCTCCCTTATCAGTCTCAACAAAAAGCTCAGATCTCTTATTAAATCCTCTAAAGCCAGTTATGAAGGCAGAATTGTGGCTGACACCAAAAACAACCACAAAGCCTTCTATAGCTATATCAAAAACCTCCGATGCAATACCCAGATTTGCTCTATGCACAATGGCACCTCCTATCCTGAGCCAACAGATATAGCCAACATACTGGCAGACAGATTCAGTGCCAACTTTATCCCTACCCCCAAAGGCCCTTTCACAATACCAGAAGAAAGCCTGGTACCCACCATTCCTGCAGCACAGGTAAAAGCTGCATTGTCCAAAGCCAAGAATTCAGCATTCATGGGACCTGATAATATCCTTGGCTGCATTCTATATGAGCTACAAAATGAACTGGAACCACATATGTGTGCCCTATTCAATCACAGCCTTATCTCAGGCTATGTCCCTAATGAATGGCACACTGCTACAGTCATCCTGCTCAATAAAGGGGTAGCAACTACAGACCCTGGGAAATATTGCCCTATTAGCCTGACAAGTAATGTATGCAAAGCTATGGAGTGCATCATCTTGGACTTGCTTAACAAAGATATAGGTACTATCCAAACTCTTGACCCCACACAGTTTGACTATGTCAAGGGGAGATCCTGCCTGCTGAACCTGGTTGACTTCTTCGAGGCAGTCACCAAGGCTGTGGATGAGGGTAAGGCAGAGCATACAGCCTATCTCAACATGGCCAAGGCCTTTGATACCATTCCCCACTCAGGTATCATTGATAAACTCAACAAACTAGGCACCAATCCTTACATCACTAGGTGGGTTGCAAATTGGCTCACAAACAGGACCCACAGAGTGAAAGTTGTGGATTCCAACTCAGACTGTCGACCAGTCATGAGTAGAGTTCCACAGGGCTTGGTCTTGGGCCCTCTGCTGTTTGGCATATACCTCTCAGAACTCCAGGAGTCATTAACAACTCCCCAAGTGATGCAGACATCCTACAAAATGGCCTCTCTGAAACCAATGACTGGTGTCAGAACCATGGCCCAAAGCTTAACACCAAAAAATGCGTTATCATCCCCTTTGGAAAAAAACTCAGTTCCCATGAATTACCACATTGATGGGAGCCCACTGAACACTGAAGGGGCCATAAGAGAACTGGGCACCCAGGTTGACAGCCATCTCACCTTCGACCACCAAATTACCACTGTGGTCACTAAAGTCCTTCTACGTGGCACATCTTATAACCAAAGGTTTCACATCCAGGAAGAAAGAGATCATCATCCCTCTCTACTCATCCCTCATTAGACCAATTATCGAATATAATGCCCCGTTTGGCATGTACCTGATCATACACCTACAACAGCTGGAGAGGCCACAAAAGTACTTCACAAAAAGGATCCTAGGCCTTAAAGACATGTCCTACATGGACAGGCTCAAGAACCTTCAGCTGTTCTCAGTCTCTTATCATCTACTCGGTGGTGATCTCTGCTTGACTTACAAAGCCATGACTGACCCAGCCCTATTTGAAATGCTACACCTAAAGAAATCCCAATCACCTGTGCCACATGCTCCAGAGATTACACCCTCATTACCACAATTAACAGAACATGTTGGAGGGACAGGTTCATCTCCCAAGTACTGCCCATACTCTGGAATAAGCTTCCCATTCATGTCAAGCAGAGCACCTCACTGTCCCTCTTCAAGAGAAATCTTGATGAGTGGATGGGTAACAGAAAGTTCACCCCACGGATCACTCCAGTTGCCCTACTGGATAGGGGCACTGTGAACTAACATTGAGTGGTGTGGTGCCTGCACAATTTTTTTGGGCTAGGCTTGTAAAGCCTCTAGGGTCATTAGACTTGTACACACCTATGAACCTATGAACCAATTTAGGTAAGAGTTAAAGAAAATACCACATAAGTGGTTTATGTTGTGACATTTGAGCTGCAACCAATTTTATGTTGAGAAAAGTACCAGAATGTTACAAGTGGATATTAATGGGCATTTTTATGGAATTAAGACTACTGAAGGTATAAAAAATACATTAGTGAAACATACCCAGATTTGTATTGGTCAGTTTAATACATTTTTATTTTTTAGCATTGATGGTTTTCTATGATGTGATAGAAGGGGTAGAAATTGCAATGCACTTTTTGAGAAAAGAAGAATACGAATGACAGGTTTGTTTGAATGCAGATTGCCATCCTGGATTAATGGACTTGTTAACATTGTGTGTTTTAAGCCAGAAAAAGAAAACAAAAATGATTTTAACAAATAATATGCTTGTTTTTGTCAAGTGATTTTAAATATATAAATATTGGTCTATAATGGAGTTTTTCTTCTGAAGAAGTCCTGCAGTGTTTAATGATGAAAGTGCTAAATCATTACTTTTGTTTTCTTATGCTCATTCTGTGTGTTTTATTTTTTTATTTTTTAATTCTGTAACTTTATTTGTTGAAATGCCTCTACGAATTCTTTTAAATCATAGCATGTTACTTATTTTTTTTTAAATAAAAACAAGTTATCCTTGGTAGAAGTTGCCCAAGACTGCTACACCAACCATCTGGTTATTTCAGTCCAATCTGCCACACCTCACCTGGCAACACTCCTAGTTCCCCTGCTGCCTCAGGAGCTAACTGCCAGAACCTAGAGAACTGAAAATGAAACAGACTGTCAGCAATCCCATTGCTAGCACCTGCCAAATGCAGTCCTGTAAAAGAAAAATTAATCACCAAACTCTGCAAAACCAAATTTTGTAATACTAATGAAAGCAATTCAGACATTGCTGTCTTAGACTGTAAAACTCTCACCACTGCAATATTGTCCGAATGAAAAATAACCCTCTTCCCATGCAACCACACTTGCCGCACCACAGATGCTGCCCAAACTGGCATTAATTCCAAAAAGGCCAAATCTCTCTTCCATTCATCCTTCCAATCTATTATACATTGAGCGGCAAACCATTCACCACTAAAATGCATTCCCATCCCAATACCCTTTACCTTGTTTGTAAATAATTATAATTCCCCTTGCCCAAACCAATCCAACTGCCAAAAGGAAACACCATTAAACTGCTCTAAAAAGGACAACCACAGTGCTAAATCAGCACAATCCAGCTTATGAATGTTCACCCAATAATGTTTACTTCTCCCCCCTTTTAACAAAAAGACACAGACCTGCATGCAAAATTTAGTAGCCCTAAGAGCTCCATGATATCCTTAATTCACACCTTGTCCTTGGCCCTCACCAACACAACTTTCTCCTTCAAGAATGTTATCTTTTTGAATGGTAAACAAAACAATCCATGTCCCACATCTACTTACAATCTCAAACTACACAGTACCTTGACAGGCCCTCAAACTTCTGTGTAGCCAGTGGGATACCCAGCTCCACATACATCCCCAAGAACTCCCACATACCCTTCATCACTCATCAAGCCCCGCACCTACTAATAAAAAATTATCCAGATAATGGACCACCTTCAGAGTGCCCACCTGTTGTTGCCAAATCCAATGAAGTGCAGTGCTAAACTTCTCAAATGTGGCACAGACCACCAAGCATGCCATCAGCATAACCTTGTCAAAGTAAAACTTGTTCCCAACCACTATGTCTAACAACGGCCACTCTTCCTTTCATGCCGGTAGTAACCAAAATGCAAATTCAACCCCTCCAACCCTCAACTTAATACAAAATCCCCCAGAAATCCTTCAATTAATTCCTCCAGAACTCCCCAATCAGGAAATTGATTCAGCATGCACCACAATACCCATACATGCTCTTCCCTTCTGCCCTGAAAAAAAAACACCTCTCCTATGCATACGAAGATTCCCCCAACCTTAACAACTTTGAAATTATTGAAATGAAGGAGGAAATACTCTCATTTCAGCTGGGTTGACCGAGTTGCCTTCCCAGCAGCCACACTGCACAGCTGGATGTACTCTCACACCCTTTGAACAAGTGTGAGAATCTGCATGCCACCCATGAGCAATCCCCTGCATTAAAGGCCCGGCACACTCCTGCCCCTTCCTCTCCTAGCTTAGCCCCTCTGTTAGCAGCCATGAAGTTACCCATCCTGGTGGCTTAGCAGAGTCAGGGTGCCTAACTTTCCAACACAGTGACTGATCCACTGCTTTTTGATTATGAAACTACTGATCATGCCACAACCAGGCATTCCCCTCACACAGATGTTGTGCCTCACAAATCATTAGAAAATAAGCCAGAAGTGATAATGCCAGAGAGTTATCCTTTTTCAACCAAACATCCATGTAGTAAACAAACCCAACTTTCAATTATCCCATGTTCTAACCCATACCTTATCTACTCTCCTCTGCCCCAACACTGCAGCTAAGGCTGCTTGAAGCTCATTGACATTGGCTTTGACTTCAGAGAAGTAAATGTCAAAAAGGGGTGGTCTGAGGACCTATCCATGAGGGACTCCATTACTGACTGGCATCTTTGTAGAAGTGGACTCCCCAGTTCTAACATTCTGGATCCTATCTGTGAGCCAGATAGGTGGCATATGGGTTTGTACCTAACTTGTGCTTATTAACAATGCCTGAGTGGAGTATTGTGTCAAATGCCTTAGCCAGGTCAAGGTAGGCAATGTGAACCATTTTGCCATCATCCATTGCTTTGGTGACCTTCTCAAAAATGTCCACCAGTTTGAGAAGGCATGACCTGCCCAGAATGAAACCGAACTGTGTTGGGTTCAGTGACTGGAAGTTTACGATATCATTATTGATCATTTCCATGATAATTCTTTCCATGGCTTTGCATACAAGACCAGTGAGACTTATGGATCTGAAGTTTCCAGGGTCTGTTGATGGCCCACCTTTGTGCAGAGGGATGACTGTTGCTGTTCTCCTTTCATGGGCATGAAGCCAGTTTGGAGGCTACAGTTGAACAGCGATTCCAGAGGCCCTGATAGGTCATGTTTTATGCTATTTAGAAGTGATCCTGGGATATTGTCTGGGCCCATTAAGTCAGTGTTCTTGGCTTTAGAGGGAAAATTATGGACCTGTTCCATAGTGATTGCAGGGGAAGTTATATCTGATGGTATTTCCTGAGGGAAGGTTGAGAGGGAGAGAGCAGTAAAGTTGGAGCTAAATTTCTTGGCCAGTAGGTTTGCTATATCTTCTGGCTCAATATAGATGGCTCCATTTAGAATGAGCCCTGAACACAATTGTGTATTGCCTTTGAGGTCACAGACATAGGTAAAGAATGCCTTGTGGTTTTCCTTGGCCTATGATGCCAAATTTACCTGAAATTTGGCTTTGGTAGACTTTATTTGTCCTCTGAGTTGCTTTTTTAGTTTGATGAGAGTGTTTTTATCCTGCTGTGTGCAGCACCTACTAATTTTTGCCATGATTTTCTTCCTTCTGTTATACAGCCTATTGATTTTTTGATACAACCAGTGTGGCTTGTTTTTTGAACCAGTTCTTTACTTTTTCCTAATGGGTACAGCTGCCTCTATGCAGCTACTAACATGATTGTATAGGGTTTCTATGAACAGTTCTGCATAGGCAGCAGTGTTCTAATGGCTTATAGAGGCATGACATTTTGCCAGGTTATCACTTATTAGCAGAAAGTTAGCCTTAGAGTAGCTCCAGGGATAGCTGGGGGTCCAGGTTTTACTTTTACTTCAAAAGAGACCATTTTGTGGTCCGACCTTACCAGGAAAGCCAATACACTAGGGGGTGTGCAGCACTCTCCCATATTAGTGAGAACCAGATATACCAGTATGGTTGCACCCCTGGTTGGTGTGTGTTGACAATCTGGTCCAGGGAATTTGAGTTTACAAAATCCAGGAATCTTTGTGCCTGTACATTTGGTGTCATATAGGATTCCCAGTTAATAGTGGGGTAATTAAAGTCACCCATGAATATGGTATTGGGTTGGATGGTAAATGTTTCCAGTAAGTTTAAATACATGGCATGGGTTTCCTGGGTCATAGAGGGGGACCTATAGCTAGCAAGGAAGTAGCATTAGATTTTTGCCTATAGTGATTTGAACATGGAGTAGCTCAAAAGCATTGTCCTGTTGAGGTATATTTATTTTTGATGTACATTGAGAAACCTCCGTCTTTAGTTCCTGTATGTGTAGTAGCTGGTCTAAATGTCTGGAAGACATAACCTTGCATTGTTGGTGTGCTCCCCATAGCTTTAAACCATGTCTCAGTAACTGCACAGATATCAGCATTCTCTAGGGTGAAGATAGCTTCTTGAGAGTGGAGTTTTTTCTTTAGACTCCTAGCACTGAGCAGCAATACCTTTACATTTTCCTGGTTTTGATTTGCTATGCCAGAAGAGAAGTGCTTTCAGTTTGGCATTGCCTAAAAAAGGCACTATGGGGTAAGGTAATGTTTTAGCTAATAGTAGAGTGCCTAGAGGGGAGAAGTGCAGACTTAGTTTGTTTGTACACCTTTCAGTAATAACTAATCATTAAAAACCAATGGCTTCAATCAAATGTAAAGGAATGCAACATTGTTGCCTTTGAGAAATACCCTCATCTATAAAATACAGGATAGCGAGTACCCCACTCAACAATAGACCAGTTATTTTATTTGGTGAAGATCAAATGAACAGGGATCGGCATCTTAATTTTCAGTGCTAATTAATGGTAAATGAATACTCTCCGGCTGGATATATGCATTTTTCTTTGGTAGATAGTATGTTCCCCCTTCTTGTTTGCTTGACCTATTTTGTTTTTATTCTACCATGGTCAGCCATATAGTTATACAATGGACACAATTCTGACAAACTGAATTTATCTGATAGTCCTTAATAAAATTTCATCCATGCTTTTCCCTCTGTCCTCTGGGATATTACCTGTCCTGTGGGTCCTGGTTAATACCTATTTCCTTTTCTTGACTTCACTTTTCAAACCAGCACATACTGCAACTCCTGTTTTTACTTTTTGCCATTCTGTCTTTTCATCTTGGTCTATTTGTATTCTCTAACTCTCTGTCCTTGGTATCGTTTTTCTTTTCCAGATATTAATAGTAGCTGCTGCTTGTTTCTCTCTTTCTTTCTTTCTTGCATGCCATTCTCCTAAAGCCTGTTGTATGAAATAAATGGTATTCTGGAATAGTGACTGGCCTTATGTAAAAATATTTTTGGAAGCATGCATATGGAGGAATGCTAAATCAGAACTCTTACAGCAGACCTGACACAACTACTGAGCATTTTCATGCTCCTAGATTCCTAATTATAAGCACAGTTGTAACAGATAAAATACTGCAGCAATTCTACTTTTGGTTACTGTTTCTTGCTGGACATTGATCAGTTGCATGCTTCTTTCAAAGCCTAGATGAATGGATTACTTCCTATCATACTATTTAAATTTTTTGCTTCCTGCTTTTCTATGTTTTTCCCTACATTTTCTCTGATTGGTTGCCTTAATTGTGCACATGCTCATTCTATATTCACACGTTTAGTAAGCAAACAATAATGCCCTCCAGGGTGTGTGTTAATGTGTAATTAATGCCCACCCAGGAGTGTTATGACGCCCAACACTGCAGGCAGAGGGCCTCTACACCCTTGCAGGGGCATTAATTACACATTAACACACACCCTGGAGGGCATTATTGTGCTTAGAGAATGGGTTCTCTTTTTATTACCATTTTTTGTATATTTTGAATGTAAAATAGTTCCTCCTCCTAATGTTTCAAAGTTGCTATAGTATGTGTAAATGCTGTTAGAGGAAACATTTTATATCCAAAATATATCATTTAAAAAATATCTAGATATTTGCTTTATTTTTTGGTCCCTTAGTGCTAAAATGGTTTCTTGCAGTCACTGGGTATAGAAGTCACAAAATAATGACATACATTTGACTTTCAGACTTTATTTCCTTCAAAAAATTCATGTTAACAAAATTCCTGTTATTTAACTTACGTTTTAATTTTTTTAAGTATAACATTTAAAATCTGTTCATATTTTAGAGCCTTTGTTCCTCCTTTATTTCAGGCTTTATCCACATTTCTTGAGTTAAAAAGTTGAGAGGTACGCATACCTCTTATTAGCTGCTGCCAGTGTTCCATCGGTCTCACTGTCTCTCCCTCTGTCACAAAGACAGCTCCCCCACACAAACACACAACTCTACTTCAGAAAATGCATGCTAACACAAGTCCTATTATTGCAGCAGCTTTGTGATTTTTTTTAAACAGGAATATGTGTTTTGAGCCTTTGTCTTCCCTTTATTTTACGTTTTATTCAGTTAATGTAGCTAAGAGGTGAGAGGTGTGTAAACCTCTTGACTGCTGCTGTTGCCAGTGTTGGGTCACTTTCACTCTTCCCTCACTCTCTCTCTCTCTCTCTCTCTCTCTCTCTCTCTCTCTCACTCACTCACGCACACCTCACTTTCATGCATGCATTCACACACACAGACAAAAATATAAACACACACAGACAGAAACAGAAACACACACACACACACACACACACACACACACACACACACACACACACACACACACATACTTTTTTCTGTAATATTTAGATTTTACACTTGCTAAACAGCAAAAGAGGTGCTTAGCGAGTGTAAAATAATGGCTAGATCATTCTTACTTTCACTCATGCACACACACACACACACACACACACACACACACACACACACACACACACACACACACACACACACAAACACACACACACTTGTTTTTCAGTTTTCTTTTTTTTTTAATATATTTTATACTCACTAAACAGCAGAAGTGCTGCTTAGTGAGGGTAAAATAATGGTGGTGCTTGATATGTTCTGTGAAGTGGCAGACTCGTTTTTTATCAGGCATTACTTGTACATTAATACCCTGCTGTTTCTCCAATCAGGGTACTGATCTACAGTTTGCCTGTTCTCTAAACCAATATAAGCACCGTTCAGTTCGCAGAGAACTGTTTCCATCTCTGCCGCTGGTGCTTATAAGCAGTGCAGTATACCTACATCAGTTTTTCCTTTCTGTAAACATTCTGACAGCTACATCATGGCCCACTGGACTGCTCTTTCTGGACCTAAAATAGGCTACTTTACGTTTTTATGAAGTGATCAAATTGACTTGTCAGCAATAATACTTTTTTGAATGATTTAACTGATTTCAGATTAGTTCATTTTACAGAAACAGAAGAGTTTCAACATTTGCTTATAGAAATGGTTGCAGTACATCATTAGATTTATAGTTACTTTCATTCAAATCATTCTGACTTAAATATATGCATTAGATTTCTAGGCTTTACCTGACAAAATGTTGAGATTACCAATAAACATAGAAATAATGATAAAATGACCCTGGGGGAAAAAAAGGGACACATTAGCAAATAAAACAGGTGCAATAGGTGATCCACAGTAATTTTCAATACTGAGAAAAATATGCTTTAATTAATGAGTCCAAGAAGGATTTGACTGCTACATTTGTAATGCTGTTGCTAAAATAACTGAATGCAGTGTCACCATAGCAGTTTGTGGAATTCTATTTGTTTTAACCTACCAATGGGCTAACTGAGGATATAGTTTTTTTTTTTTTTTTTGCTTTAATGATGTAAAAGTTAAACATCAGATAACACTGTGTAGAAATGTATTGACAAAGCATACAATCAGAGAGTCACAGCCTTCAGAAAAAATGAGCCATACATTTTGATCAGAGAAAATTATTTTATTCGGTTTGATTTCAGTGCAAAATGAAGACCAAATTTGTTTTAACAGAACAACTGCTAAACTCATTTCTTGAGCTCCTCTATGTGGATAAGTAAATGAAAGATACTTATACACAAATAGATAAAACATATTAACATTTTTATGTAGCAGCAGAATGTTATCATCCATACAAATATGTATCGGGGAATGACTTCTTAGCACATCGGTATACTTCTGACTTACATGCAAAATACATAAAGTATCCTTTTTTCACATATTCCATCATGTGATAACAGAGATTAGTGAGCAAGGGGGGAGGATCATACATTATTGTATATAAAATGAGATGAAACTGTTTAAGCAACCAGAGATAACTGGTTACTTAATCATTTTCTGTCATATTTCAAGACTCCACTTCATGACCACTCAGGAGAAGTGCACGCATTAGTAGTACTGTGGAATATTAATAACAGTATCATGAACAAGATGAAATGGAGCTCTTGAAGCATAACGCCAGTGCTAGCATTGAAACAAAGAAGATCAAGATAATGTGACAAGCCAGAGTCATTAGAAAAAGGAAAATGAAACTCGCAAAGATACCTTGTCTCTTCTGTTGTGCACCACGTTGATTTAGTAGTCAGTGAAGCAGAACTCAGAAAAACTGTGATGAAGTAAACCTGTAATGTTTGGCTACATGTATGTCAATAGTCCTCTATGTGAAAGAAATAATGAAAAAATAAAATAAAATAAAGAATGAAGGGATAGGAAACAGAATTGTATTGGTTACAACCAAAGATGTGACCGCTGCAACCAGATTAGAAAACACCTTTTACTTGTTATGTTTCAGGCTGCCTTATTAAACACAACTGTGGCTCCTCTGACAGTAATGACTTGACACATGGAAGACTACGGAAAAAGACATAGCCACTTGACTATCAATGTAAACTTATGCAAATCTCCACTTAGTGCAGTAATATTCTCATTTACTGCAGTGCCGGTACAAAGTAAAGAAAGTGGAAAGAACAAAATATAGTATACTGTTCCTTAAACAGAGACATGTGGTTAGGAACAAGAGCATTTTTAATCTCTGACATGCACACTTTGTGTAGCTGAGGCTGAGACAGGAGACCAGGTGCACTGGAATTCAAAATGCATCAGTTAGCACAAAACATAACCCAGATGAGAAAAAAGGGTGGAAGGTATAAAATATGTCATGCTATTTGACTTCTGTTGTATACAAAAATGTGAATATTTTGAATGCATTGAGTGAACAAAATAAAAAAGTGTTAATTTATAAAAGCTTATTTGAGACTGTAGTGGAATATTTTACTGACAGAATGTACACCTGTAAGCCTGTATCCATGAAATATTTTCCCTCCTGTTTTTTAGCTTGAAAAGATTAATGAATGTATGTGATACAGGGACACTAATGAGGCAGATTTTGTCAAGAAATACATGGTTTTACATTTAGAAGCTAGTCGGTTGTCCTGATTATATGAATAAATTAATTGAGGATAGTAACTGTGGTTATGTAAAAAGGGCACATAAGCAAATGTAAACATTAAAGATTTAAATATACATTTGCCATAATTGCTGTGTAATTATTGTCACATGCAGAAAGAAGGTGCAAAGCAAGACAAACCCCTTTTGCTTTCAAACAAGATAAAATTATATGTACTGTCATCTGAATTGCTCATATGTTCCTGCAAAGAATTGCTATAGTGTCATGCAATAATATAAAAACAGTACTAAAATCATGTTAGCCTGAGAGCTGGCAATAGTCTGAATAACAATGCTGGAGTGACTTCATATTTTGACACAGTGCCAACACCTCACTGACATTTTCTTTCCTATGGTCCAAATTAAGCATCTTACAGTACAAGGTGCTATGGTTTTTACTCACAGACATTGACTGGTGCATTATGTAAAATGATTTTACTTCCTTCCATTCAGAGGAGATGATGGAAGTAAGAATAAATGCATTTGCATTTCATTCTGTTTCTCATTCTTTTATTTTGTGTACATTTTTTCACTGCATACTAGCAGTCAAATTAATTGTTAGTAATCCATAGAAAGAAAACCTCTTATCCATGGAAAGAAAAGAAATATTTCCTGATAAAGTGTAAATTCTTTGTACAGTTAAGATATTAATTATTGCATTCATGGATGCCCAGTAAGAAATAACTAAACTGCCCGAAGCACTCCTTCTCACAGCTGCCCCTTTCAACTGTGTAACCCATGTGAATTAAAATGATGAGGCAATTTCTGTTTACTTAGTAATTAATTTATTTATTAACATGTTTGTTAACTGGGTAAATAGGTTACAGTGTTCAGGCAGGATCCTAACCACAGGACTCTCATCAGGTTATGCAGTCATTATAGATGCATACAGAATGAACAAGAGCAAAGTACATTTTTATATAGCAATAATATAAAATCAGTAAAGCAGCTAAGCAGAAAATTGGACAAACAAGAATAAATCTATTGGATAGGCAGAAAGAAATAACCATTCCCTGTTAGATGCATTAATTCAAGTGCTCATACATTAAAAAAATGCTCTGCCAGGTTTGAAGGAGTAGAGTCATAGCCTTAGGCATAAGCCAACTAGGCGGCCACCTAGGGCACTGCTCTAGGAGGGGCACTTTTCCAGTAATCTGGATGATGTAGGTAGACCAGGATGGGGGCACTAGGTGTTGAGAAAGGGGTGCTGTGGAGGCCTTTTGCTAGGGCACCAGTTGACCAAAGGCCAGCCCTGAGTAGAGTAGAGTAGAGTAGAGAATAAAACTCAAAATTTGTTATCGGTAACCTGTCTTTGATTAGCAGTTCATGTGCTTGATAGAGCTGGCAGTGGAGGATGGTAGTGTTCTCTTTAGGTGAGAGCTTGGGAGGTATTTGAATATGTACATCCATAACAGCAAAGAGGAAGAGTGGCATTGTGATGCTTGTCCTGATGGCGGACATTGACCTAGCCTTCATTAGTGAGTGTACAAGGACATTCATTTAAGTGAAATCTGTTCTAGGCCTCTTCAGTGATTCATGTACCACAACCCCCTACTCAGGAAGGATTAAGTGTTCAAAAATTGGAGTCTTTGTCTGCATGGTGGTATGGGTACAAGGTGGCATGGCCACCTGTATGATGGGTCCCTCAGTTGACTGTAGCCCCAATACTGTAGTGGAATAGTATAGGGGAATTTAAGGGCAAAGACCCATTGGGGAAGGCTTGATAAGCCACAGGCAGTTGGGTGTATGATGGCCTTTCCCAGATTATTCTTGCCCACATAAGAATTTGGGGTAAATTCTATAGTATGGAGGGTGAATGACAGTCCCATTGTGGAGGCTTGATGGTCAGTATGCATGAGACAAAAAACACTTAGAAAGAAAAAAAATTATGCTCGTGAGAATTACATTTATTAATAGGATAAAATTATATGGGTGTGTGGATTCTTACACTTTTAGTAAATGATAAATGCCAATATTTGAGATAAATGCCAATATTTGAGAGTTGATGCAACTGAACCAGATAATCTCCCAGGTGACTACAAATAGAGAATGAAATGATATGAAAACCTATTTCACTACTAAATTTGGTACAATGTGATGGTGATTTTAGTTTGGTGCAAAAGATAGCAGAGCTCTAGGACTTGCCAATATGAGTCTTGTACATCTGTTCTACAAGCACTACTAACAAAGAAGCCAAGAGGAAGAGATGATTACTTCCTGCAGTGCTGCAGCTAGTATAGCACTGCACTGCATGGCTAACATAGAAGCTAAGAGGAAGAGAAGATTACTTCCTGCAGTGCTGCAGCTAGTATAACAGTGCACTGCTAACATAGAAGTCAAGAGGAAGTGAGGGTTACTTCCTGCAGGGCGGCAGCTAGTATAACAGTGCACTGCTAACATAGAAGTCATGAGGAAGTGAGGGTTACTTCCTGCAGTGCTGCAGCTAGTATAACAGTGCACTGCTAACATAGAAGTCAAGAGGAAGTGAGGGTTACTTCCTGCAGTGCTGCAGCTAGTATAACAGTGCACTGCTAACATAGAAGTCAAGAGGAAGTGAGGGTTACTTCCTGCAGGGCTGCAGCTAGTATAACACTGCACTGCACTGTACTGCACTGCTTAATGTGCAATTAGGCCAATGGATATCATACTTAAGAGGCACATCATGGGCAGATGAAAAACAAATGTGTAAAAATGGAGTGAGCAAAACAAAAATGCCAGAAGGAACTACTGAGTAAGGAAAGCAGAGGCGAGAGGAAGTGAAAAGTAAGAGGGTAAGCTAATGTACTGAATTTCAACATTTGGTTAAGGAATCTCTGGGAATTATGGAGATGCATCACATGAAGGAAGAGAGGGTAGTGAAAGCCAGACATGAAGAAGTAAGCTGGCAGTGAGAGATTTCATGTACTGGATAACCCATCTGCAGGAAAAGAGGGGGCAAGACGATTGGTGGTGATGGGGTGCAGGCAGTAGGAGAAGCTGTCATTGACTGCAATGAGACAGGATGTTAACCAACAGTCAGGAAGTAATATTAATAGTATAACCTATAGGAGAAAGACAGATGGAGGCAACAAAAGGAATGTGTGAGAGGAAAGGGAAGTGACAGGTGACTGCCTTCAGTGGAAGGACAACACAGTAAGGCATTTTGAATGAATGGGTGTCAGCAATGTTGGGGTAAAAAGCTTTGAAACAACTCATAGGCTAGCAGGCAGCAGGAGTATCTGAAAGGCCCTGAATGGAAATAAATGATGGCATAACTGTGCTTTTAGAATTCAGTTAGAAGCAGGTAAAGGGACATAGAAGGATATAGGACAAAATCTGTAAATAGACCAAATAATGAAGTAAAACAGCACTACAGAAAGATCACAGATAAAAGGCTAAGAAGTTAGAAGACAGCCCTCTGCAATATAGAGTTTTATCACATATACCCTAAAAATGGAAGTGTTCAGTATGCATTTGCAATTGAAAGTGCACACCTGGCAGGAAAAAAAGAAAAAAATAAGGAATGAGATATGATAGTCAGCAATTATTAATGATTAAGGAAGAATGGTAATGAGCACGGCAGAAAGGAGGCCATCAAAAAGGAAAGTTCTAGTTATCTGGTCTCAGTAAAAGAAACAAGAGCCCCCATGAAGCTATATCATCTACAGCCTACAGGATGTTACTAATCAGGATGATAGAACATAAAAAGAGTAAATATATTGATAAATGCAAAATGGCTGATCCCTTTAGGGAAGCCTAAGGTGCCATGTGTTCATTACAGTATTCCAGCAATAGGGTACTCGGTTGTAAGATGAAATTATAGAAATATTAGCTGCAAGATGAATTTAAGCCAGGAAATAAATGACAGAACACTCCATTAGATTTAATACTATGCAAGGAAAATGGAGGTCAGGAATATTATACCTATATCCATATATGTTGTTAAGTCTGCTCAGTATACTAACAACACGATCTATGAAATTATTATTAATTTCTGCATTTATTTGCATGTATTTGTCATTCAGAAACTTACAGGAAAAAACTCCTCTGTTGTAGTACTAATATTGAGATGTGCATAAGTAAAAATAGGAACTACTTAAATTTAAAACAATACTTTACTCATAAAAGTGAATTTACATTAAATAAAGGAATTCCTTTCTTCTCCTATCAAATCTTCCAGATCTAACTATAATGTTAACACATTTTCAAAGGTTAAGAGAAATATTACAACTTTACTTATATCGGAGAACTGTAAAGAAGGATTCTAACAGACTGTGCTATCCAACTGTCCACTGTACTAAAAGATGTAGTCAGCACATCCCCTCCAACTAGCCAGTGTACCCAGTTGCTTCAAAAATATGGCAATCATTCCCTTACCCAAAAAATCTCAACCAGCAAGCCTAAATGATTACCGGACAGTTGCTCTTACATCAATGGTAATGAAGTGTTTTGAGCGGTTGATGAAGAACCATATCTTTTCAAGCCTACCTGCAACACTGGATACATAACAGTTTGCTTATAAATCTAACTGCTGCATGGCTGATACAATAGCTATAGCACTTCATGAATCCTTGGCACACCTAGAGAATAAGAATTGCTATGTCAGAATGCTGTTCATCAATTTTAGTTCTGCTTTTAACACCGTCATGTCTCAGAATATGATATCAAAACTGATCCAGCTGGGCATCAACACCCCTCTATGTAACTGAATACTGGACTTTCTCATCAACAGACCCCAAAAAGTATGTGTGGGAAATAACAGTTCAATCAGTATTAAATTGAGCACTGGTGTCACTCAGGGCTGCGTCCTGAGTCCACTGCTGTTAACCTTGTTGACACACGACTGCATGGCCAAGCAGGAATCCAACAAAGTCATCAGGTTCATGGATGATACCGCTGTCATTGGTCTTGTCAGAAATGGTGAGGAAACAGCCTACAGGAATGAAGTGGAGCATCTGATGAACTGGTGCAACAGCAACAATCTGGTCTTAAATATGAGCAAGACCAAATAATTAATAGTGGACTTCAGGAGGTCTCAGGAGATACATCAATCTCTGGAAATTAAGGGGGAGGCAGTGGAAAGAGTTAAAAAGACCAAGTTCCTGGGGGTGCACATCTCAGATGACCTCTCCTGGTTGACTCACATTGGTCACACAGGGAAGAAGGCACATTGATGTCTCCACTTCCTACGAAAACTGTGGAAGTCAAACCTGTCTCAGTCCATCCTCAAAGCCTTCTACAAGAAGGCCATCAAGAGCATCCTCTCAAATAACATCATAGTTTGGCATAATAACTGCAAAGTATCTGACCTCAAGGGCCTCCTGAGGGTAGTGAGGACAGCAGAAAAAGTCATTGGTTCCTCGCTCCCATCCATGGGTGATCTGCATGAGACTTAGTGTGTGGGAAGGGCTAGGAAGATAATCAATGATCCCACTCACCCTTCCCATGGCATGTACTTCTGTTTTTCTTCAGGCAAGCAGTATTGCATCTTACACTTCAAAATATCTAGACTGAATAGGAACTTCTTCCCTCTATCCATAAGGCTGCTGAACCTGAATGCCAGGCATGACAGCAAATAATCCAATCAATATTCCACTTGCTGTGGAGTATCATCTATAGTAATCACTCTGGCAAATTGATTTAGTAACTGGTACAGTTAGCTTGATTTCTTTTGCTACTACTTCCTGAGTGTGCAATAGTCAGGAGTGAGTCACCACTTCATGCATATGCAATATGAACATCAGAAAATATCATACTACAGCTGTTGAAGTGCAATATTTTAGCAATCACAATGTGAAATCATAGTCTTTGCAATACCTACTAGTATAATATTGTCTAATGTCTTCCTGTCCAACTGTGGTAATTTATTGTGTTGTTAATATTTTAAGTATTACTGTATGTGCATTAGTTTTACTGTCACTCTAACTATATGTTCATTGCTATGTCTTGCACTAGGACCAAAGCAATGTAATTTTGTTCAGGTTGCACTGCTGTGTATATCTGATCAACAATAAAGTTACTTTGACTGACTTTGTAAGGAAAAATTTTTAATGTAACCTTATCTATAAACAATAAAGTGATCAGGTACTAATGGAACATAGAGAACACGCTTGCAGAAAACAAAATTGTGTAGACTTCATGGTGATTTCCAATACAGCTTCTCAAAAACTGAATTAAACTCTTGTTAATCATGTTAAATGAAATATTAAAGTATGAATATGTTTCTCACCAAAGGATATGGCTGTATAGGCACCTCTTCACAAGGTGGTGCCACATCTTTTAAGATTTTTCTTAATCTGAATAAATCTGACTTCTTCCTGTAATCATAACTTCATCATTTTTCTATCACCTGTTTTCCCCCTTTAATATCTTTATAACTTACTAATATAGATAAACTAAAATGTTCTCTATATCATCAAGTCAGCATAGTAGATGCTTGATGTTTACAAAGATGACATACCCTGCTCATCCAACAATGCTTGTACCAGAGTCCTACACATATTGTATATTTTATCTTGTATCATTTGAACATTTTACATATGTATATTTTGTATTTTCTGCCAAAACACTATGCACATTAGTTACATAGTTTCAAGAAAACCTAACTAATATCAGTCATTTTAAATAAGGTGTTAGTATATGTGTATGTTCTTGAATTACAGAAAAAAATTGCATAGGCACCATTTCAAAAGGTGAGGTCACATTAGTCGCTTACATATTTGGTCTCAGCAGCCTGACCCAGGTAGTATATAAAATCATGGATTTAGGGGAGGCCATGGAACTTTGTAATTCTTTGAAGAGAAAATATAGCACCTTGTGTCCCAGATAGTCCACCATCTGTGGAATAGACTCCCTCTCCATGTCAAGAAGATTACATCATTATCCCTTTTTAAGTGCAACCTGGATAACTGGATGGGAAACAGAAAATACACCATTGGAATTCCACCTGTGTCCCTGCTAGGCAGGGGCTTTGGGTGCTGACTTGTCTAAACATGGGCTAAACTCTTGGCTAGGCTTATAATGGCTTCAGAGCCAATAGCCTTTTAACTTCATATGATCCTATATTATGATCCTATGATGAATAGTAAAACACCACTCTACTTATTTTGGCCTTGAAAAAAGCACTTAACACTATTGCACATGTAAGAATAAATGACATATTAAAAATGAGTCTCCTACAAGTACCTGAATCCCATCACTCCCTGACCAAGGTCTCAAAGCCAGGGACTTGGGTGTCTTGTAGCTTGCTTGGGATGTCACTCACATCTGAACTTGACTATGACTTCAGACAAGGTGCAACAGCCATGCTGAGAGACTGGAGTTTTTACAATTTGTCCCCCCCCCCAGAGATGTTATTTGAGTTTGAATAAGTAGAACACCCATGGGGAGCAAAGAGGAAGGGTAGGAGTATATAGTAGTGTTTCAGGCAGTGATCCAGAGGGATTTAGGTTTAGAAAGTGGCATCATGAGGGTTAGGGAGTGGAAGGGACATTTCAGGCTTAGAGATAAAAAGGGACTTTAGGTTTAAGAAGAGGAAAGTGGAGTTTTAGGTTTAAGGAGTGTTGAGGGACATTAAGGCTAGAGAGTAGAATTTTAGGTATACAGAATGGAAGTAGAGTTTTAGTGTTATGCAGCAATCAGGGAGCAGGAGGAAAACTGTAGGATTAGGGATAAGGATTAAGGACGCAAGTCAGAGTTAGGAACCAGGCTGGAGTTTTAGGGAATGGAGGTAGGGCTCTGCTAGGTCAATTAGTGGGAGCACTCTATAATTAATAAAGTTGGGCTAATGGGACTTGGGGCACTTACCATTTACAGCAAGTTGTAAGAAGCAACTGAGATGCAAGCTACTAGCATGTGCACACTTACAGTTGACCAATTAAAAATGAAATGCTAGTCTAACAAAATCATGTGAGAACCAAGGTAGAGAAGTTACCAGTTTATCCTAGCACTAGTTACAAATGGAGTCCTACAAAGTTCTTTAATGATACTAATTGGATGTAAAAGTGGGAAGTACTATGGATAACCCACATATGCTGATGTCTGCAAATGGTGTAATATAATTACTACCATAAAAGATGTGTTTTCCAAGATCGACTACAAAAATATGTTTTCCAAGATCAACTATAAAAAATGTTCGCTTGGTGCAATAGTAAGGACCTCATCCTTAGTGTCACTAAATGTAATAGAGGGCAAAATAACTAAGAAAATCAATGATCATATAGTAAAAAGCTCATTAAAGATCTAGGCATAATAGTAAAAAAACTTTAAACTTAGAACAATGTATATCTAACAAAGTCAGAAAACCATATTCTGTGGGTTATTATATTCTAAAAGGCATGTCAGGTCACTTCAATGAAATCACTGTACCACTTTAGACCTCAATGACCCAAACCACTATTGAATATAATGCTGAATTTTGTAGCCATGAAGGATACCACCTGAAAGAACTTGAAAAGGTACAAGGATTATTTACTAGAAGAATGGTACAGAAGGGAAATGTGAATTGTTCAGAAAGGTTTCCAAAACTTGTTATATATTTTTTCCTAATGGTTAATAAGAGGTGACCTCTGTCTTTCCTCTAAAGCAAAGCCCTTATCTTGTTCTTTTTGAAAGTGTGTATTACAGTGCTGCAGAAGTTAACAGTAAATCAAAGAAATAGTACTAAAAATAAATATCAATGGTACAAAAAACTTGACAGATATATTACAAAATATCTTTCAAGCTTTTGGAACAAGCTTTCCTTGCAGTAATAAGAAGTTAGTCATTAACTTCCTTCAAAAATAACCTTAATATGATACTATCTACTTTATCTTTTCCATAGCAGCTGTTCCAGCTCAATGACTTCCACTGCTTCAAAGTATACATACATCAAACATGTATACTGATTGCATGTACATGACCGTCGATTGTGTGTACATGAGAATCGATTGTGTGTGCATGAGCACAGATACTTGAGTAAGTGACTTCTGGCATGTTCCTACATTGGACAGACTTCCAGAGTTTGAGTGCTTCTATGGCTGTTATTGAAACTTGAATGTGTGCGTGCACGCGCGCGCGCGCGTGTGTGTGTGTGTGTGTGTGTGTGTGTGTGTGTGTGTGTGTGTGTGTGTGTGTGTGTGTGTGTGTGTGTGTAAGAGAGAGAAAGAGGAGAATGTTGCAGAGCTCTAAAGGTGAGTCTTATTCTTATGAGTGTTTGCTGCATGATTAAAAGGTTGCAGTGCATTTGGTTTCTGCGAGTGTCTGCATGTGCATCTGTGACTGTGGCAGAAAACATAACTAATCAGAGGATTGTCTAGCTCGGTTTGTGTATGTGCTTTTGAGTATGAGCACTGCCTTCAGTGACCGTGAGATATCAGTGTGTGCTTTAGTTGGATATTGGATTTATTAGTATTGTGATTGTGCTGCATGGTGTTTGGACAACACAGTGTCATGGTAAGCACTGACCTCAAGTTAAATTTCATTTTGGATAGGTTACATTATTTCTTAAGAGAATTTGGGGAGCTTCCCTCCTCTCACAAGTTATTTTGATGGCTTGTCCCCTGTAGACGAAAATTGTTTGTGAATGTTTTTGGTTTGCCTGGGTATATAGGTATTGAATTGTGTTGGATCTGAGCATGTGTGTGCATGAGTGTTTGTGCATATGCATGTCTGTGTCTGTTTATTTGTGCATACATGTGTATGTCTGCTTGTGTGTGCATATAAATACACATTTGTGGGTCGCTTCCACAAAGTGTTGTGTGGATTCTAAGAAGGTCTTGCAATACAAGGTGTCTGCATTTTTGTATTTTTCAGCAGTTTTTGTGTCCGTGACTTTTTTTCTGTGTGTGCATATATGCATATGTTTTCTGTATAGGCTGGCTGCAATGAGTAAATCTGTTGTATGTACTATACTGAATTTTTTTTTCCAATGTAGTAATTTGTGTCACTATTTAAGTGTGCACCCTCTTAATATGTACATAGAAAGAAAATATCAACATAGGTTTGGGTCAACAAAGCTTATCGAAAAGTAGCTGGTCACAATCTTGACAAATGAATCAGTAAATTGTTTAATGAGAATCGTGTATTTCCTGTTTAGTTACACCTAGCTCATAATCATTTAGTGCTGTTAGTGTTAACTTCACACATCACCTAACTGTTTTTTTTCAGTTTTAACATCAGTTGATGTGATTTGCAGTGCCACAGGGCAATTGTTTAAATGTTGCCTATTTCTGATCTGCCATATATAGTAATATAACTTTCATGTTCCTAGAGGTATGACTACCATAAAGGAGGAACATCATATTTTTACTACATTCTGTGAATTGAGCCATCAGATTCTTGACCTGATAAATTCCTACATTTACCAACTAACTGAATGCAGTGAAGTAATCAGAAATTACAATTTGTACTTTTTGAACTCTGTGAACATTGTAGTTTATTCAAAGCTTTTACTTTTAGTTTCGTGTTTCAGCAATTATAATTTAGGAATATGTATTGTGGTTGCAAGTTATATACATGCATATTTTGTGTTGTTCCTATATCTGGGAGTATAATTTTATGACTAGATTCTGCTATATTACAGTGTTGATTTTTTTCTGTTTTCTTTATTTTCACATTTTACTCTTTTAAACTGACTATTATAAAAGTTGTTAGCATGTGCAATACTCCCACATGAAAGCAAATATTTTGCTGACAGTAGCCACAGGAGAGTATCTGGAGGTATCAAGTGAGGAGGAAAAGGAAACCTGTAACAGAAAATATCATGTTATAAAGAGTATATACTAACAAGGCTGAAGAGAGAAATTAGGATTGTCTTTCTAAAACTTTGGACAAACACTGTTACAAATGGCTTAAGAGTCAAAGATGGCTAACCTTGGGATAAAGCCTTGAGATTCTTGAGTCAGAGTTGGTAATGCTGAAATGCCTAGTAGTGCAGAAAAATAACATCATCGTGTATGTTAATAGAATCTGTGCTTGGTTAGTAGCCAAGTGGATGCTTGCAGAGGTGGGGAGTGGCAGATAATGAGTTATTTGTTTGTCTGTTTGCTTTTGTTCACCAGGAATTTCCAAGTGTGTTTGCTTTTGTTCACCAGGAATTTCCAAGTGGGATATTTCTACCTTTATTGGAGTCCAAGATAGAAAAGTTGAGAAACTGCTGATTAGAAAACATGCACCAAGAACATTGCAAGTTACTGACAGGTAGCAAGCAGTATAACTCAGTGC